>NC_139224.1:107574156-107995507 GCF_055691185.1 Crinia signifera
TTCCACCACTGGGGAGTCGCTGACGCTGTTTTGCCCACATACCCCTATCATGCCTCATAGCCCAGCCTCCTGCTCTCATGCACCCTAACTCCCACCCAGTAGGAGGAGACACTGACTCAGGGCCACCGTCCTGTACTCCTGTACTGCCACACTGGACCCTCACCCACTGGCAGAAGCTGCACTGTGTCTCCCACCCTCCTCTTTAGTCCCCCTTATGCCCACACACCCCTATCACTACCCAGCCTCCTGTTTTCCTGTGTCGTGACCTCCGCCAGTGGGGAGCCGCTGACTCAGAAACACCCTACTATACTATTGCACACACACACACCTAAACAACACGCACACACACACCCCCCCACACCCCCAAATGTCACTGTACCATCCACACTATCAATGTACATCTTACTCTGTAACTGCTTTTTAATTAACAATACACACCCCCTTCCACATCATATGCTCTCTATTTAACACATTTCACCTATAACTCAAGTTGCAATACAGGCATCTGTCATACAATTCTAACCATACTGTATTTCTCACAATACAAACGTTCACAAATTAAGGGGGCGCAGCCCCTTACGACGGTGTGAAGAGCGCCCGTAGGGCGCGATGAATCACCTAGTATATATATATATATATATATATATATATATATATATATATATATATATATATATATATATATATATATACATATACACACACACACACACACACACATACATACACACACACACACATACATACATATACATACATACAAAAGTTAACTATATCAATTACCAGATTTTAAAACATTCCATCAAGCGTCCATTGGGCATGGTTTTGTTTAATGGTTTTGCTTCTGTTAGCAACAAAAGTGGAATAGGGCAGCTTGGAGCATAGCCTTTATGCACACAAAAGTAAGAACAGGTATTACGACCAGGGTCTGCAACTCATAGGAAAACAGGAGTCCACTGGAATCAAAAAATAAAAATAAAAAAAATAGGCCAAATGTAATCAGGTGAAAGATTCAGAAATTGAGAGATTCCCCCCCCCCCCCCCCCCCTTTTTTTTTTTTTTAAATGTGGCAATCATTTACACTGCAAAACTAGGTTGATTTTTGCCATGTAATAGATTGCCACTTTCTGATTCTGACACCCTATTACATTTGGCCCAAGGTGTCTAATAGCAGGAACAATACAATGATTTTTCTATTCCATAATACAGACTTTTCCAAAATCTGCCATTACAGTCCAGGTTTTCTGGATATCCATGCTTGAGTCCAGATGGTTAAATCAAATTTACTAATATGGTCACCTGTGACCAAGCATCGATGTTCTTAAAACTTGGCCTGTAATGGCGGAGTCTGGGAACCTCTGCCGTAATACACAAAAGTGCGATTTATACGTACTGCCTGGAATGCCTCAGGGTCCGATGCCTCCCCTCTTTCTGCCTTACTCATGATAGCTTCTCTTAGTGCATGGTTTCCTTCATAGAACACCTATCTTCCATATCCTTCAGGCTGCTTGCAGTTGTACAGCATCATCCAGACACACCGTATGTCTCAACTAGTTTGAAAGTTTGTTTTAAAAAAACAAAACCCTCCAAAAACCCTGTTAAAAAGGGATTATTAGCCTCTCTGATCCAAAGGATTCAACAGGAGGAGCCACAGGGATGAAAAGTTTACTGCCATGTCACTAAAATGGGCTTGTAGTAGATTAGTGGAAGGAATAAGGACATACAAGTCTGGATGCTGCATTTCAGTCTCAGGAGGATGGTGCATTAATCCAAGGTTCCTTACACTGCAGTACATTCTGTACTGGGATGTAAGAAGACTCATCCAGTAAGCTTTATACTGGAAGAGGTAAGGCTATTGCAAACAGCAGCTCTTTGTACACAGAGACCATGCAAAGAGTCAACAGCACATTGGTGCATATCTCCCCCTCCCTGCACTGAACTGAAGGCAACTAAACCAAGATGTAGCAACTGAAGGAGCATTTCAAGAAGAAAAATTACAGTGTGATATATAAAATGTGTATCAGGTTGGCTTTCTTATTACCCAGACTTGTTTGATTAGTTTTGTTCCAACTTTTAAGAACAGAACATGTTGGTGCTATACAGAGGCGTCATAAGAAAGGAAGAGGCCTCCTAGACCGGGAGCAGTAGGGTCTAAGTGCTCTAGTGTTCAGACCCTACTGCGCATGCCCAATCCTCTGTTGCATTGTGGTCTGAGCACTAGAGCACTCAGACTTCACAGCGCATATCGCTGGAAAAATGTCCGCCACACCATTTTTCTGGTGATTTCTGCAGCGCTCCTCTCAGTGCCGCTGGACTCTGGGGTGTAAGTATTACCAAAATGGGTGCAGTGTGCATGGTGTGGGCCCCCCTAGGACTGCACCCATTATAGATACGCCACTGGTGCTATATAAGGATTTAGTAAATTGGTGCTAAAAGTAACTGGGCAGCACGTAAAGTGTAAGTGTTATTGTCTCGCATGGGTTTAATTCAGGGCTCGACAATTTTTTTTTTTAATTTAGCAGCCAGGATCAAAGTGTAGGAGCCAGACAAAATAAAAATAGGGGCAGCACATGCTGAAGGTGCACACCAGAAATTTGCACTGCAATGCCTATTACACATGTCACGCACTCATTACATATTATATCACATGCCATAATGCCCATTACACGTTATGCCACACATCGTTATACCTATTACATATTATACCACATGCCATAATGCCCATTACACATTCTACCAAACACTGGTATGTCAATTACATATAATACCACACGTCTTACCTACATGCTCATTGCTAGGGGTTTCATGCATGATAACATGGGTAACATGCTCTTTCCCAGGAGTTGCATGCTGGAAGCTGTGTAGCCACATCTCGTCCAGCACCAAGAAGCGGTGGCACTCAATGGTGCCCCGAACGAGTGTAGGTGTACCCGGTGGTCTGGGGGAAAGACCTGCATCCTGATGGGAGACTTTTGGAGGGGGTTAAGCTCCTGAATGAGAAGTAGGTAGCCACTGGTCTGACAGGAGGGGGGAGGGGGCAGGCACTGCAGGCTGCACTGTTGATGGTCTGATAGGAGGGGGGGGGGGGGGGGGGGGTTTGGCACCACACTGCCCTTGGTGTAACAGGAGGAGGAGATGGTGGTCAAGCACTGTGGGCCACGCTAGTCTGATAGGAGGGGGAAACAGAGATCCGGCACCGCTGCCGCTGATCTAACCAAAATTTGCTTCCTTTCTGCCTTGCAGAAAAATGGCGCCCGAGTTTTGTAGTGGCCTGGTTTAATTCCCACCATGGCCCTACTTGTGTGGAGTTTGTATATTCTCCAAGCACTTGTGTGGCTTTCCTCTCACACTCCAAAAATATTCTGGAAGGTTAACCTTAGCATGAATCTGTGTACATGTGGTAGGTAATATAGATTGTAAGCTCTACTGGGGCAGGGGCTGATGTGAATGACCAAATATTTTCTGGGCTGAGGAAAAACAGCCCGATTTAGACCTGTTTGCTAGGTGGCGTATGTTTGCAGCGTAGCGAACAGGTAAATGTTGCCCGCCCCCCTGCCGCATGAATCCCCGCATTGCAATGCAGAGGTGGAAAAAAAAAAACGGTACTTGTGTATTTTGGCGGCGCCCCCGATGTCCGTCGTACGACGAACAGATCGCATCGCATGCCATGCACCCGATGGCATGCGATGCGACGCGATTTTGACCCCCTATACGACCAAAAATCGTATAAGCACCCTAAAGGGTGCTTTTGAGCACCCAAATGGGTGCTTACAATGTTAAATGCACCCCCACGCCACCCCCCACTATAAACGTGAACCCGAAGCGTGGCGAGCGCAGCGAGCCCGCGAGGGGCGGCGGTACGCGTCCTACGACCTTTTCATACCCCCACTATCCACGTCGGCGTGGAGTTGAGAATAGAATAGTGTGGCGAGCGCAGCGAGCCCGAAGCGTGGCGAGCGCAGCGAGCCCCGCGAGGGGACGCGGATACCTTCACAGTTATACGCGTCCCCTCGCGGGCTTCACAGGTGTCCGTGGCGACGCGGACACCTGTGAAGCCCGCGAGGGGACGCGTTTACCTGTGAAGGTATCCGCGTGCGCTCGCCACGCTTCGGGCTCGGTGGCTCGCTGCGCTCGCCACACTATTCTATTCTCAACTCCACGCCGACGTGGATAGTGGGGGTATGAAAAGGTCGTAGGACGCGTACCACCGCCCCTCGCGGGCTCGCTGCGCTCGCCACGCTTCGGGTTCACGTTTATAGTGGGGGGTGGCGTGGGGGTGCATTTAACATTGTAAGCACCCATTTGGGTGCTTAACATTGTATAAGCACCCATTAGGGTGCTTATACAATGTTTAATCGCATCGCATCGTATGGCATCGTATGCCATGTACAATGGCATACAATTTCAAAATTGTATGCCATCGTGCACTATAGTACGATATCGCGTCGCATCGCATACCATCGTATGTGTTATGGTATGCGATGCGATGGGCGCCGCCAAAATACACAAGTACCAAAAAAACAGTAGATGGTTGCCGACCATCTAATGTCCTTTACCCGGTCACAAATGCAGGAGGGTAGGCAACAATGTGTGATGTCCTTCTGCAGTAACTTGCTGGGGTCCTGTAATTATTTTTATTGTCTGATGGGGTCCCAGAGCAAAATAGTTTGAGGACACCTGCAATAGAGTAAAGGCACCCCCCCCCCCCCATAGAGTATAGGCACACCTCCCACATAGAGGGGGGTATTCAAATGTTTAATTTTTGGCGTCATATTTATCACACCTTTCAAATTCACGCATCTGACGTCTTTTGAAGAAATGGTCAGGTATGCTATTCAAATGTGTTTTTTTGACGTCTAATCTGCTGTAGTTGTCTTTTTTATCACGCCCATTTATTCCCCTCTTTCAATCTCACGCCCATTTTATCCCTTTTTTTATATCACGGATTGCATATATTTTATTTGCGTGCCATTTTATTATTTTGTATTCCCTATTTTGTTCCACCTGTTTTTACCCTGCCCTCTGCCCAGTCATACAAGTTTGTCTCCATTATAAGAGCGCCCCTCACCCCGTTAAGCAGACGCCATTTAATTTGCACTGTCCTCGCCGAACTACACCCTGATGTGTCCTGTACTGTGATTCTGAAGAGTGCCAGACGGGGTCCCGACAGTCGGGATCCCAACAGTAATTTACCTGACGTCGGGATCCCGACTGTTAAAACACTGACAGACTGGGTTCCACGGCCACCAGCTATTCTCCCTCGTGGGGGTCCATGACCCCCACGAGGGAGAATAGAATAGGTGGCATGCGCAGCGAGCCCGCAAGGGGCTTAGTTGTGCTCACCATGCTGCCTGAGTCCGACCAGTTGGGGTCCTGACGTCGGGCTAATGACTGACAGGATCCCGACTGTCGGAACCGTATATCACACCCGATTCTGAAAAGCAGATGTGCGAGCAGGCGGATGCCACATTCAGGGAGCTGCTGGGGAAGACGAAGAGCAGAGGATGTGTGCTGCAGCCTGCCGCCCACTCGAGAGAAGACGAGTCGCTGCACTGTGCATGGAGCCGTAGCCTGACACCCACAGGAGAGACGACGAGCTGCTGCGCTGAGCAGGAAGCCAGAGCCTGCTACCCACAGGAGAGACAAGGAGCTGCTGAGCTGTGCATGGAGCCTGCTGCCCACAGGAGAGAAGACGAGCTGCTGCACTCAGCAGGAAGCCAGAACCTGCCGCCCACATGAAAGAATACGAGCTTCTGGGCTGTGCAGGGAGCCGGAGCCTACCGCCCACAGGAGCAAAGAGAAACCGCTGTGCTGTGCATGGAGCCGTAGCCTACCGCCCACAGGAGAGAAAAGAGGAGCCGCTGCACTGTGCAGGGAGCCGGCAGCTGCTGACCCATCGGACTCGCACACACTTGGGAGACTTGTGTGTGAAGGAGTTTTGGGTTGCCTGTATACAGTCATTAGGTCGACACTATTAAGTTTGACATGCAACCGCTGAAGGTCAACAGGGCTTAGGCCAACATGGAAAAGGTTGACACAAGCATTGGGTCGACATTGGGAAGGTCAATAGTTAAAGTGTCGACATGGGTTTTTCTGAGCCGACTTGTGCTGACAGGCAGTAATTCATGCCCTACCATCCACTAGGGCGTGGAGGAAGAAGATAATAGTGTGCTGAGTGCAGCGAGGCACCGAGCCCGAAGCATGCCAAGCACACGCAGGGCACTTTTTCAGTGTCCATGTCGACTAGTGTATGTCAGCATTAGCGACAAAAAAGCCAAAATTTCAACCTTTTGAATGTCAACCTTCCCATGTGTCGACATTTTGACCCTAACACCTTAACCATGTTGACCTTTTCCAAGTGTCGACCTAAGCCCTGTTGAACTTCAGTGGTCGACCCAATGACCCATATGCGTTTTGCCGGTGTGCCTATATTCTATGGGGGGATGTGTGTCTATACTCAGTGCATGTTTTTCAGGTCTCCTCACAGAATCACAAGTAAGATAATTAGCTCAATGAGTAATGAGTGCACCTGCCAGGTGACCTGGAAAAAGTGAGCTGTGTGTGGTCCTGGGGACTGAGTTTGAGAACTCCTGCTCTATTGCATTTTATTATTTTGAAAGTTTATCCTTAACCTCTTACAAAAAAAAAAAAAAGGTAATTTCATTGAATAAGCCGCCGACCAGTATCTGAGGCGGGGAAACGCGTTTTTGAGCTCAATAATACGCCAGTTCCTGTAAGGCATCATCAGCGCCTGGGTTCTCTAATACTTGGCAGCAATAAGAGATGTGTCCAGTTACATCACTGGTAAAGGAAGGAAAAAGAGTACTACTACCCACAGAGTAAGCACTCGCCTGAGGGGATTATACTCGCTTCATTACAGCTGCAGGAGACCATTGACTATACAGGACTGGTAACTATTTTGGATTACAAAATGCCCTATTAAAAGGAACTGCTATATTGCCATAACTAAATCCCAAGCCCACAATACGCCTCATGTTAATAGCCAGCATTTTATGTTTCATGTTGTCTGTCTAGTATGTGTTTTTATATTCATTATTGTAATTGTGAAGTGCACTTCCCATATATGTATTAGTATCTTTTAATAAATATACTGAATTGCATCAGATTGATTGATCCATTCATTGGTCCAGACAAGACTGCGCTTCTTAAAGTGAGAGTGACCCGAGATTGGGCCAAAGTCACTTATCTTGTTCTCTTTTTTTGGTTTGGTCTAAGAGGCCACACATCCTCTTTTTTAAAGCAGCAGCAGTCTTGCCATTATTTGTGATTTCATTCACCAGTGGAATACTCCAGCGCTCCTACGTGGCCCTAGGGTCACTCTCTTCTATTACTTTAACTATTGACCTTCCCATTGTTGACCTGATTGTGCCAACCTTTTCAATGTCGACCTAAGCCGTCGATCTTCAGTGGTTGACCCAATGCATGTCGACCTAACTCCTTCACACACAACTCACAAGTGTGTGTGAGACAGACGGATCACCCTGGTGGGTCAGCGGCTGCCGGCTCTGGCTCCCTGCACAGAGCGGCGGTTTCTCTTCTGTGGGCTCCGGCTCCGGCTCCTCTTCTCTCGTGTGGGGGCAGGCTCTGGCTGCCTGCACAGAGCAGCGGCTCGTCGTCTCTCCTATGGGCGGCAGGCTGCAGTACACGTCCTCTGCTCTTCATCTTCCTCAGCGGCTCCCTTAATGTGGCATCTGCCTGCTCGAACATCTGCTTTTCAGAAACACGGCGCAGGACACATCAGGGTGTAGTTGGGCGAGGGCCGTGTGAATTAAATGGCTGAGCGGCACTCTTATAATGGAGACAAACTTGTATGACTGGGCAGAGGGCAGGGTAAACTTGCGGGCATCAATGGGGAAAAGGCAGATAAAAACAAAAACAAAAATACTTACCTTACACCCAGAAAACCTTGCAAGCCTCTCTGCAACAGGGTTTTCATGCAGGCCGCTACTCCTCACTGCTCTCCCCCAAAATGCAGCACTGCAGCTAAATAAACCAGCAGGGCGGGGCTAAACACGGTGGGCAGAGTTAAACAGGGTGGGACAAAATAGGGAATAAAATGGTATGCAAATAAAATATATGCAATCCATGATATTAAAACAAAAAAGATAAAATGGGCGTGAGATTGAAAGAGGGGAATAAATGGGCGTGATAATTAACTACAACAGATTAGACGTCTAAAGTAAAAACATTTAAATAGCAAACCCAACCATTACTTCAAAAGACGTCAGATGCGTGAATTTGAAAGGTGTGAAAAATAGGACGCCCAAAAGTAAACATTTGAATACCCCCCCATAGTATGTCTGCGATGTTTCAATACTGTCTACTATAGCGTAGATCAGGCATTCCCTACCACGGTCCTCAAGGCACACCAACAGTACAGGTTTTAGTGATATCCAGGCTTGAGCACAGGTGACTTAATTAGTACCTGAGTGATTCTGAGTAATCCATCTGTGCTGAAGCCTGGATATCACTAAAACCTGCACTGTTGGTGTGGCTTGAGGACCGTGGTTGGGAATGCCTGGTGTAGATAAAGATAATAAAAAACCATACTATATTACATAATTCAATCTATCATAAACAGAGTGAAAAGCTTACTATGGAGTTCAGTATTGTCAGTGATAAATTCAGTGGTTCCATGGCACAATCTCTACAGTGGACATAAGGGGCCCGATTCAGACCCAGACATCTGTGTTGTCTGGACCACTCCCACAAAATGCTGCGTCCCCCAACACGCTGTAGTCTCCACCCCCCCCCCCATCGCTACTTAAACTGCGATCACTAGGCGATTGTAGTTTAAGAGCTCTCATACACGAAGTGGCGAGTGCGCCATCTCTTAAACTGCGATTACCCAGTGCTGACAGTTTATTTAGAGATAGAGGGCGGAGAGGATGCAACAGAGGACGCAGTGTTTTGTGGGAGCGTCCAGACCACTGGAGAAGTGGATGGGGGGGTTGTCCGTCACACGCTGCCACTGCGTCCTGGAACATCTGGCTTTGCAGCTGTTGATGTGTGATGCTTCCCAAAGTTCACTTCCACTCATTGCATCATTATAACTTTTACGATTTGGTAATATCTCATACCTTACTGAAAAACATTTTAATAATATAGGCATGTAGAACTGATTATTAAGTAAATGTGTATATACTGTATACATAGACAACTGATACTGCATTATTGATATTCTGCAAGATCTATGACTCACTGTACATCAGGGCTCGACAAACCCCGAGTGCCAGATCGCCAGGGTGACCAGATTTTCCTGTCTGGCGACTAGATCCCGTGAGAGATGTGGCCTGCCGCTAGGCTCCTGATGAGGATGGTTGGAATCATTTGGTCTACAGCATTATGGTCGACAGTCATTAGGTCGACATGGGTCTAGGTCAACATGGTTCTATGTCGAAAGGTCATTAGTTCAACAGGTCATTAGTTCGACATTGTCTAGGTCGACAGTCAAAAGGTCGACATGGGGTTTTTCACCTGTTTTTTTACCTGAATGTCAACACAGTTGACATGGACACAGCTTAAAGTGCACTGCATCCCGCCCCTCACTATGCATCGGGCACGGTGCCTCGCTATGCTTGGCACACTTTTTTATTCTCCCACCACACCCTAGTGGATGGAAGGGCATGAAATACAGCCTGTCGGCACGTGTCGGTTTAAAACCAGTGAAACACCCCATGTCGACCTACAGCATGTCAACCTAATGCTGTGTTGACATAGACACCTGTCGGCCTTGTCCCATGTCGACCTAGATGTCTATCGACCTTGTGCCATGTTGAACTAGACACCTGTCGACTTACCAGTATATCGACAACGGCGTCGACTTAATGACTGTTGGCCATCTTTAGGTCGACCAACTGACCATATCCCCCTGGGCAATAGGAGTCCGGGTAGCAGGTTTAAGTGTGTAATGCTTTGTGACGATTCCCGGGTGCTGCGATCAGCATTGCTGGTCCCCAGGGGATCATAAAGTGATGTAGCCAGCAGCACAGCTTACCCTATAAGATTTCTGGGCTTGCCACTTGGGGTTTTAAAAATGTGAAATTTCAGTAAGCGTGTTGAATAGTTTTTCCGTGTCATTTCACATTATTACACATAACTTCATGTATGGCTCTGTATGGTTTAATTTCTTTGCATGTGAGTATTGCATGGGTTGTTGCTTACATTTGTTGAAAATTTCATTACAACAGAAAAAAGTTGATGTGTTTAATACGGTACTTGTGTATTATCTGGGTGCCCGATTTTTTAATTTCATGCCACTACTTAAGGCATGCGATGCTATGCGATTTTTCATTGTAAAGACCCAATTTTTAATTGTATAGTCACCCATGGGTGATTTCATACCCCTACTATCCAACTACACATGGAGTTGATTTTATATAGTGTGGCAAGCGCAGCGAGCCACCGAGCCCGAAGCGTGGAGAGCCCCGCGAGGGGCCGCAGAATACATGTAAAGTAATCCACGGCCCCTCGCGGGGCACGCTGCGCTCGCCACGCTTCTGGCTTGGTGGCTCGCCACACTATATAAAATCAACTCCATGTGTAGTTTGATAGTGGGGGTATGAAATCACCCATGGGTGACTATACAATTAAAAATCTGGTCTTTAAAATGAAAAATCGCATCGCATGAATTGTATGCCACTATATTGCATGCGATGCAATGAAAAAATCGGGCACCCAGATATTACACAAGTACCTTTAATACTTATTTTACCTGCTGTACACACACACACACACACGTTTGTACCACACTCACCATGGGAATGTGCTGCACACCTGCTTTAACCACTCCCAGAATGGTACAGTGGACTGTGACCACATTGCTTAATAAATAAATAAAAAAACAGAAAGCTCAGAACTCACAGTAGTAAACTCCCTTACCTCCATACAGTGGTGTAACTATAGCCCCGCAGCCCCCGCGGTGGTGGGGAGTCGCTGAGAAGGTGTGGGCGCGGGGGGTCTGCGGGGCTAGAGTTACCTGCAACTCCTGCTGCGGCTGGTACCTCCTGCTGCCGGCGCTTCTTTCAGGTCCTCCAGGCTCTCCTGGCTCCAGCTACTACGGTAATAAAAAGTAACTCAGAAAATGGCTGCCCCCATACAGCAGACCATTTTTAAAGTTTGCTAGGAGGCGGCAGACATCTCCTCTAGCATCCTCAAAAACGGTCTGCATTATATGGGCAGCCCGACAGAAGCACCGGCAGCAGGAGGTACCGACTGCACAGGAGGGGGGGGGGGGATATTGGCGCTGCCCCAATTTGCGGCAGGGGGGCGCAAATTAATTAGGGGATGCATCAAAGGGATGTGTCTAACAAAACCTATTGGGCTTGTCTAACACCGCCCATTGGGTGTGTCTAATACTGCCAATCAGGCGTGTCTATCATCATCTATTGGCACTCACTATAATATAAAGCATCTCAGCCACACCATTATCCCCTGCCTATTTCAGTTTTACACTTCTAATTACTCTGTGTAACAGCAGATGCAAATAAAGTCAAACACATATATGGATGACGCAGGTATGTATTGATATGTCAACGGTCTAGAACAATTGATAATGCAAAACACACACACAGGCTCTTATTGGCTCATGAGCTGGTGCCGCATTTCAAATGGCTGTGGGCTGCTGGAGGCCCTGTAGCTAAAGTGTTGTAGCGGCAGGAAGGTGTTCATTAGGGTGTGCACAGCATTAGGGTGTGCTTGTGCACAACTAACACTCAATGTGCGCACATCTATGCTCACCTCCATACATAAATAATTAAATCAATAATGGTATTTTAATTCATGGAATGATCAATACATTCAAGCTCAGAGCCCAACGTTAAAGGACCCTATTTCACTGTCAGGGGATGTGGTGGTACGTTTCGGTGTCCATGTCGACACAACATGTGCCGACAGGCGGTATTTTATGCCCTACCATCCACTAGGACATAAGGGTAAAAAAATGTTGTTTTTTTAAATACCATGTCGACCTTACCCATGTCAATCTAACCCATGTAAACCTAGACTCATGTCAACCTTCCTGCATGTCGAAATAAATGCATGTTGACCTAATGGTGTCGGCCTAATGACTGTCTAACAACTTGCTGGTGACCAACTAATCCACACCGCAGATGATGCGTGTGTGTTATCGGCACCCTGAGCTGCAGGAAATGACATATGCAATCTTCCAAGGATGAGTTAAGGTATCAGGCCACCCCTAAGAACAACATTATCATGTCACGACCCCCTTCAGGTTAGGACATGCTAACTGCCAAAGCAGCACCTACCTCACCCCATCTCCACCACCACAATTTACTGATCATTGCCCCCTTTTTCACAAAACAAAACAAAATAAATCACCTGGCCATTGGCCTAGAAGACCTCTCATGCAAGTGAGCATGCTGTGCTGTCATGTAGCCCCCTAGGCACTTGCCTTTGCACCTAGTGTGAAATCAACCACTGTTCGTGTTGCACTCCCCATCAGAAGGGGAAGCGGTCATCTATTAGAATGAACTTTGGTCTACAGTCATTAGGTCGACCCCACTAGGTCGACTGGCAGGAAGGTCGACCTGACTTAAGGTCGACATGGGCCAAGGTCGACATGAATTAAGGTCGAATTTGCATAAAGGTCGACATGAGGAAGGTCGACTGGTCATAAGGTCGACATGGGCTTTTTCACTGTTTTTTGAGCCGACAGGTGGTATTTCATGCCCTACCATCCACTAGGGCGTGGAGGAGATTATTAAAGCTGTGGCGAGCGAAGCGAGCCACCGTGCCCGAAGCATTGCGAGCGAAGCGAGCGATGCGAGGGTCCGATTCTCATTGCCAACTGTGTCTATGTCGACTGTGTCGACATTCGGCTAAAAAAAAAACAATGAAAAACCCATGTCGACCTTATGATCAGTCGACCTTCCTCATGTCGACCTTTATGCAAATTCGACCTTAAGTCATGTCGACCTTCCTGCCAGTCGACCTAATGGGGTCGACCTAATGACTGTAGACCTAAGTTCATTCTGACAGATGTACCGATTCCATCAGAAGACCCTCCAGCAGTGGAAAGCAACCAAATCAACCAATTAGTTTCTGCTGACCAAACATGACAACTAAATTAATCAATTATTAAACTGATCTCAACAATACATATAATAAATGTTGTTAAATGTACAATGCTGTAGAACTGACGTTCACGTAATACAATACATAAACAAGAACATGGATATATACAAAAACAGAAACATGCTAATTGAGAGGAGAATAATATAATGGAGATCAAGGAGTAAGTTTAGACTGAGGAAACAAGTACAACTGAATTCTTCATTGAGGTCTGGTGGTGATAGTTCAAAGTATAGATCCACTTACAATAGTAGTATGTTATGATCTCTCATTTTTAAGTGTTAAGGTACGTACACACGGGGAGATATATTGCTCAGCAATATATTGCTCAGCAATATATTGCTCAGGGTCTCCTTTTCATCAAGCGACCAGAGATGGTCGCTGATGAAAGGAAACCTCTGCCAGGGGAGCCCCAGAGGGAATCAGCTGGTCGCAGGAGCCAGCGATTAGAAGGGGGCTGAAATGGAGAGCGTTCACCCGGCGATTTATTGCCGGGGCACACTCCCATCACTGGCAATATGGTCGCCAGCGACCATATTCCCAGCGATATCAGCCCCTATCGCAGCTGTGTGTACACGGCTTTAAGGTATACCAGTGGTAAAGACCATATGAAAGCACTAAGATAAAACACCCAAATATATCATTTGCAGATCTAGATTTAAACATTGCATAGTAATTTTGATAAATCTCATTATAATAGGTCTTTTTTAAAGACACCCGTCTCCACACACAACAAATGTAAAGCTGTGTACACACGGTGCGATATTTAGCACATATCACTAGCAATATGGTCGCTCAGCTCAGCGACCATATTGCTAGTGATTTTATGTGCTATGGGAGATAAAACGCCGGGAACGCGCTCCCGTGGCCAGCCCTGCAATAGTCGCTGGTCGCAGGAGCATGCTCCTGCAACCAGCGCTTTCCCTGGCTGTTTCTCCTTCTCATCAGTGATCATCTCTGGTTGCTGATGAGAAGGAGACAGTGAGCAATATATTGCTGAGCATATATTGCTTGAAAATAGGACACTGAGCAATATATTGCTTAGTGATATATTGCTCCGTGTGTACACAGCTTTAGAATACAGTATATTGGCATTAGCTTAAAATCCAGTAAATTCATGCTAGTACCAAAACAAAGGAGCAATATTGAAACCCATTGCTGTACTGTAAAGCTACAAATAAAATATATTGTCAAAAAAAAAATAAGTTTTATGTGAAATGACACTAAGGGCCTTATTCTGGTTCACTCTTAGAGGCAAATTCCTTCTTAAATGGACCAAAACATGTGCACTGCAGGGGGGGGGGGGGGGGGGGGGGCAGATGTAACATGTGCAGATAGAATTAGATTTGGGTGAGTTATTTAATTTCTGTGCAGGTAAAATACGCACTGCTTTATTTCTACACTGCAATATAGATCTCCCTTTGATCCCACCCAAATCTAATTCTCTTTGTACATGTTACATCTGCCCCACCTGCAGTGCACATGGTTTGTCCATTTGAGAAGAAATTTGCCTCTAAGAGTGAACTAGAATAAGGCCCTAACACCAACAAGAAGTTCATGGGTGGACTTAAATAGCGTGGGCTAGTGGCAGCAGTCTCCTTTATTCAATCCCATTTGTGTGGAATATTGGTGTACAAATTCACAACACAATGAAACTAATACTGCTTTCACATTGCAGAAATGGGTAATGACACGGTATTCTTAAATGGGACTTTAAAACGGGTCTGAGTCTTTAAATCTTTCACATTGCAGGTGAAAACCGTTTTAAAAATCATTTAATACCATTCAAACATTCAACCCGTTTAACCCCCAAGGGACACGTTTCAAGCCATTGAAATAGAGCTGTTCAAACTGCCAAAAAAACGGCTTTGAACCGTGTAGGACTCTGCTTTTTAACCGTGTTGAAATACCGGTTAACTTTAACCGGTAAATCAACTCTGGCACTTTCACATTGCAGCCTTAAACGTTTTAAAATGGAAAAAAAAACAGCAATATACCGTTTTAAAAGTGCGATGTGAAAGGGGTATAATAGAATATACCTGGAAGGTGGCTTATCGCAAAAAAACAACAACTATACTGTATATTGTGATATTTTTAGCATAATGATCCCCTTGGGGAGATAGTGGGTCTACCATTTTGGGTAAATGCCTAACAATGGTATCACCATATGTTCTTGGATCGGAAATTCAGTAGTTTGTTGGTACTGCTTTCCTAGCACGGCGCCCATCGCATTAATCGTGTACATTTTTATAAGGCATACAATCTGTGCGATACGTGCGATTTCGGTTTTTAAAATCGTATGTATCGTATGAAAAACAGTAGTATAGTAAGGTACGATGCGTGCGATTCCATGACTGCGATGTATGCGTTTAAATCGATTGCCGTTGATAGTTTGGGGAGGCATTAACAATGGAAGTGGAGTTCACATTAGAAGCACCCAATTTGATGCATCAACACTTAAAAATCACATATCATCTCATTATAAACAACTAAATACAGTGTCATTTTAAATGCACCCCATTCTTAACACCACCCCCACTATGAACGCCACCCCGAAGCGTGGCGAGCGCCGGCGGTACGCGTCCTCCGACCTTTTCATACCCCCACTATCCACGTCGGCGTGGAGTTGATTTTATAAAGTGTGGCGAGCGTAGCGAGCCCGAAGCGTGGCGAGCGGACGCCACACTTTATAAAATCAACTCCACGCCGACGTGGATAGTGGGGGTATGAAAAGGTCGGAGGACGCGTACCACCGCCGCTCGCCACGCTTCGGGTTGGCGGTCATAGTGGGGGTGGTGTTAAGAATTGCTTCACATGGAATCACTTCACATACAACCGAAAGGAAACACATTTGATTCTATATCGTATAAGCACCACCACCATAGTAAAATAACATGAAAATCATATCACATTGCATGCCATGACATACCACTACTTATGATATGTGAAGGCATGTGATAGGATTTACAATGCCCAAGATAGAAAAATACTTTCATCGCATCAATCGTATGCATCTTATGACATTAAAACAGTACGACCGATGCGATACATGTGATAAAAATGGATACGATGAAAAATCACTGTAGTCGCATAAATTGTATACATCGCATGCATCTTATGGTGCAGAAACACATAAGATGCATGCGATGCTTGTGATTAAGGACCGATACATGCGATGCTTATCGTGGGCGCCGTGCTAGGAAAGCAGTACCGTTTGTTCATCTAACCAGGAGTTACTTAAACCCATATTGATAAGCTTATGAATCTCGTACCTATGTGTATGATCAAATTTTATGGTTTTTTTTTTTTAATCATCGTCTCAATGCTGCTTGTATGTAATGTATGTAAGAAAAATATACAAAATAGCACTGCTTGTTCCTAATAATTGATCTGACTATTCAATAAAGAAACTTTAAATGGATAAAATGGGCGAAATGTAATAGGGTGCGATTTTTTTGCTTTGCAGCGAATTCGCATTTGTAATGAGATGCGAATTTGCGGCAAAAAAGTGCGATTTCGGGCGATTTTTAGTCATGAAAATGTGCGCATTTTAAAACATGCGATTTTGTGTAAAAAAAAAAACGGGAAAAAAACGGCATGGAGTCCCCCCTCCTGAGCATAACCAGCCCCGGGCTGAAAGAGCCGGTCCTGGTTTCATAAAATCATAGGGACAAACAAGTTGGGGTTCCCTGGATTTTATAAAACCAGCACCAGGCTCAAGGGCCGGTCCTGGTTCCCAAAATATGGGGGACAAAATGACTAGGGGTCCCCCGTATTTAAAGAACCAGTACCGGGCCCAAGCAGCCAGCAGGGTAATGCCACAGCCGGGGGAAGACTTTTTATACAAGTCCCCCGGCCAAAGCATTCACCCCCTGACCGGTCAGCAGGGGTCTTGGGGGAGTGGAGACCCCTCCAAAGAAGGGGTCCCCCCCTCCAGAACTTACCTGCCCATGCTGAAGCCCGGGGCTGTCCTCGATGCCCCTGGGCGGTGGGCATCGAGCTGATGATTGTGTAAAAAAATAGAAAAACTATTCTGTATTGCTGTGGAACTATGAGTCCCATCAAGCCTGCACCACACTTGGAGAACCACAAGTCCCAGCATGTGGGGCATTAAAGGGCCCGCTTGCACTTGTAGTTCCACAGTAATAAAAATAGTCAAATAAACACAGACACAATAAAAATAAAACTTTAATACATCCAAAGCCCACACATACTGATACTTACCTATCTTGAGCCCGTCTGTAGGTCCCTGGGTCCGGTGCTCCTGGGTCCGGGCCTCCAGGGTCCGGGGTCCTGGTTCCGGGATGGTCCAGGCTCCAGGGCTGAGGAGTCTGGGGTCCTGGATCCGAAGAAATCCATGGGGGACCTGTGGAAGGAAATCCAACTCACCAAGCTCCTCCTGCAAAGATCTGTCCTCTTCGTTCCAAAGTAGCCCAGGTCTTCTGCCAAATGGGGGGATCCCCACTCCCCCAGGACCCCTGCCCATGCTGACCGGTCAGGGGGTGAATGCTTTGGCCGGGGGGACTTGTATAAAAAGTCTCCCCCGGCTGTGTCATTACCCTGCTGGATGGTTGGGCCCGGTGCTGGTTCTTGAAATACGGGGGACCCCTAGTAATTTTGTCCCCCGTATTTTGGGAACCAGGAGCGGGCCTTCAGCCTGGTGCTGGTTTTATAAATTCCAGGGAACCCAAACTTGTTTGTCCCTGTGATTTTATGAAACCAGGACCGGCTCTTTCAGCCCGGGACTGGTTATGCTCAGGAGGATGGACCCCACGCCGGTTTTTTTCGGAAACCCTTTTTTTGGACAGAACCATGCACAGATCACAATGATCTGTGCATGGTTCTGTCAAATTTGCCAGCCAGAACCTGGTCTAATTTTTTGGCGATTTTTGGTAACCTTTACCAAAAATCACACCCTATTACATGTGTGAGTTAGATGCTTTCCAATGGGAAAACATCTGGATGCGAATTGAAGTGTGACTAAAAAATCGCCACTTCAAAATGTGCGATCTCGCGGGCAAAAAGTGTGATTTTTTGCCACGAATCGCACCCTATAAAAAATATGGGATTTTCGGAAAATGACTGAAAACAGTCGTTTTTGCGAGAAAAATAAATAAATATGCACCCTATTACATTTCGCCCAATTAGTTATTTCTCTCCAAATTAAAGGATCTTTATTGAACAGTCATATCAATTATTGGGAACAAGCAGCGCTGTTTTGTATATTTTTCATGTTTAATCTTATCTACTGGAGAAACAGCACTCAGTGTATTAAAGCTGCAGCCTGGAACCAATTAATTGAATACAACAAGTGTATTGCCTGTTTAAAGTGGGACTTGTGCCCCCATTTCCCTTTTCTTCTTGTACAGTATGTAATAAGACTTTTAAGTTTGAGTATAGTAATAAATGTATCAATAAAACAATTATTAACTCTTGGATCAAACAAGCTCTTATGTATAAATGTTCCCACATTAGTACAGGTTACATTTTCAGACCTGAAATATTTCAGTTTTAAATTACTGCTAAAATTTGTATTGACCTATTTCTAGATAAAATGGTTTGTTTGATTGTCGTAACAAACGATAGCCCTTTGCAAAACACAGACATTTCGTAATTGGAAAGACTAAAAATGACTCTTTTATTGGCCTTGTATTTGCCCTTGTTTGACCCCTCTTATTGGATACCTCCCTCCTGCAGGACCTCAGTTTGAAGTTTTAAGCTGTGTACACACGGAGCAATATATCACTAAGCAATATATTGCTCAGTGTCCTATTTTCAAGCAATATATGCTCAGCAATATATTGCTCACTGTCTCCTTCTCATCAGCAACCAGAGATGATCACTGATGAGAAGGAGAAACAGCCAGGGAAAGCGCTGGTTGCAGGAGCATGCTCCTGCGACCAGCGACTATTGCAGGGCTGGCCACGGGAGCGCGTTCCCGGCGTTTTATCTCCCATAGCACATGAAATCACTAGCAATATGGTCGCTGAGCTGAGCGACCATATTGCTAGTGATATGTGCTAAATATCGCACCGTGTGTACACAGCTTTACATTTGTTGTGTGTGGAAACGGGTGTCTTTAAAAAAGACCTATTATAAAGAGATTTATCAAAATTACTATGCAATGTTTAAATCTAGATCTGCAAATTATATATTTGGGTGTTTTATCTTAGTGCTTTCATATGGTCTTTACCACTGGTATACCTTAAAGCTGTGTACACACAGCTGCGATAGGGGCTGATATCGCTGGGAATATGGTCGCTGGCGACCATATTGCCAGTGATGGGAGTGTGCCCCGGCAATAAATCGCCGGGTGAACGCTCTCCATTTCAGCCCTCTTCTAATCGCTGGCTCCTGCGAACTGCTGATTCCCTCTGGGGCTCCCCTGGCAGAGGTTTCCTTTCATCAGCGACCATCTCTGGTCGCTTGATGAAAAGGAGACCCTGAGCAATATATTGCTAGCAATATATTGCTGAGCAATATATTGCTGAGCAATATATCTCCCCGTGTGTACGTACCTTAAGACAATAGTTACCAAACTGTGTGACTTGGCACCCTGGGGTGCCTTAGTATGTTTGCAAGGGTGCCTCGGGCTAGGGGTCCACAACCAAAACAAAGCTATGTTCCCCACCACATAACTGAACCTTAGGGAGATAGTTAAGCTCAACTTACTTTATTTTTTTTATTTATCCAAGAAAATTTTTGACTAGGGGTGCCTTGAACAAATACTGATATTCTAGGGGGCCCTGGTCAAGAAAGTTTGGGAACCACTGCCTTTAGATCTTTATTACCCTCATAAACATTTAGATTTTTGCGAATGCCAGCTATTCGTTCGTAAAAGTTGTGATAGTTGCTTCTAGCTGTGTTAACCGTTCTATATATTAGTAGAAAAGAAGGCGATTAAAAGTTATGTTTGGTGGTCCAAAGCAATAGGCACCCATTAGAGTAATTAAATTGTTGCTCCGATTGCACGCTATTACTTTTTAAATGCCAAAAAGAATTGGTTTCAGCAGTGCAAACTGGCTAAGAACAACTAAAATAGTAGCTGAAATGCAAAAAAATCCTGTTTTGGTGCCCAAATGGGACACTTTTTTTCTCAGGAGGTGGCAAAGAGAAATGTCGGCTCTGCTGGTGATCGCGCCCAACAGGCATAACAAATGAATTGCTGCTGTTGGGCACCTAGACAACAAGATGCTCCAGCCTGTAATCTCACATAATTTGATTGCTTTCTCCAAAAAAAACAATGTCTCCATTGTTGTAAAACAAGCATCACCAGATCAAAGGAGCACTTATTCAATATGATGCACCATTAGTAAAATAATTCTTTGTTATTGTGACCTGAAGTGGATTGTTATTCAATTCTGATACCACGTGGTATATATCCCACTAGTGTCAAGTTCTAAAGATTCAATGTTCACCAATAGTATTTGTGAAATAACTTTCTCACTGCAGCCGTTTGGTGCAATCAGGATCTGCTGTAGCAGTGCAATGCATCTCAATCCTGTAAAAAATTTCAGAAACAAACTTGCATAGTAAACTCAAAATTTACTCAAAATATCAGAAAAATCTAATCCTGCTATGTGCATAGACTTCATAATAGAATCATAACTAAGAACCAATCACTGGCCTCGAACTCAGCTCTATCTAATACCCTTTCACATTGCAAAGCCAGAACTCTGCTCTGACCCGGGTCTGGCGCTTTCACATTAACACTTTCAGGTCCAACGTCTAGTCCAGCTCAACAGCCCTAGCACTAGTAGCAGATCCAATGGTGAGCCACTTTAAAATAAGAACATTTACATCATTCAACATTCAATGTAGAACTTTTTTAATAATAATAAAAAAAATTACATTTAAACAGACTGTTTGAATTGCTAAAGGTTAAATCCAGGTTGCCCATTATACAGAGGGCACCCCGATTTTGACCTTTCTTATGGTTGGTCGACTCCGGTTATAAGCTTTGGTGCTTTCACACCGCACCTTGACATAGGTTGACATGTCAACCACCCTGCAATAATTTGGGTCCGAGGTGCGGTGTGAAAGAGATATTATTGAAAAAGCTGGCTCTCACAACATCTTGCAGCTGTCCTGGGTGCTGGGAAAGTGCTGTAAATTCTGCATGCGTTTCACCACGGTTTATGCTTATTTGCTCAGAAGAAACAGCAGTAGTAAGCAACAGGATACACCACTTCACTATGTGTACAGACTGTATTGCTCACCAGTTATAACAGTATGGGAAATGCAATCTGGTTTAAAAAAAAAATAGAGCGCAAAACTGCTCCAAAATCCCTTAAATGCATTCAGGTGAAAGTAAAATAAAGGGAAAAGGGTGTGAAACATCCTTTTTTCACATTATTTTCAGTAAAAGTAATTTTAATAAACAGACCGCTAAGTGTAACTTGCAGGGACAGCAATAATGACAACCACTGTCATACCCCTTTGAGAGAGAAAAGTCTGAAAATCCCGGCAAATACACAACATTTCAAATACCGTGTCATTTTGCTGGGAGCAGCCTGACCCCCCTTCACACAGAAGAACAAATTATCGGGTTGAAAATTTCTACCCAGTAATTTGCTGAATAACACAGGTATTTCTTCTGTGTGAAACACGGGTCATAAAGCCCGGGTCCTCGACCCTGGTCAATTCCAGGGTCGGAGACACAGGATTGACGACAGGGGTGTGCACATTCACACAGAAAAAGGACCCGTGCTATTCACAAAATTACCGGGTAGAACTGCTTCACCCAGTAATTTCGTTTTCTTTCTGAAAGGGGTATTAGTTACTGATACCCCTTTCAGACAGAAAACAAAAATTGCCGGGTGAAGCAGTTCCACCCGGTAATTTTGTGAATTTACAGGGGTCCTTTTTCTGTGTGAAAGGGCACACCCGTGTCGTAAATTTTGTGTCTCCGACCATGGAATTGACCAGGGTCGAGGACACAGGATTTATGACGGGGGTTGACTTTTTCACACAGAAGAAATAGCCGTGTTATTCAGCAAATTACTGGGTAGAAATTTTCAACCCGGTAATTGGTTCTTCAGTGTGGGATTTTCAGACTTTTCTGTCTGAAAGGGGTATGACCCAGCAATTTTCGGGAGTTTTTCATGGACTCTTCCAGGAAATCAGCTGTGCACAGTCAGTTTCTGGAGTCTGAGCTGCACAGAGGCTTTTCGGAGTTTGGAACATAGGGGTCAATTCATAGATCCTATTGATAATAAGGAGGACCACAATCTGTGCTTATTCGCTTTCTGGAGATTTCTGGGAAACCTGCATTAGGCTATTAGTGCATAGCAACCCTGCATCAAATTATAAAGAAACTGCAGTTATGAGAAAAGAAAAATGTGAATGATAGTGTTTTTTAAACTCAATAAACTTGTGACAGGGCTGGTAACGAAAGCCAGCAGGAACTGCACACAAATAAAATGCAGAGTCTACATTTATTGGTCAATTGCAAACACATTATTGCATGTACACTGAGCATTGGCCTCATTGAAAACAGCCTGTACATAAAACCTTGAACACATAAAACCGGATTCTGCTTTATTTTTACACCGCAATATAGATATCAGTTTAAAGTACACACCCCACCCAAATCTAATGCAGGGTACACACAAGAACGACAAGGGCCCAATCCCATCAATCTAGATCCAATCCAGACCGACTTGATGTAGATTGTGCCCTTTTTTGCCTGTTCTGATCAGATCCCGGTCAGATGCACAGCCCCGCGGGTCGGTCGTTATTCAGATCCTTCCTGCAGCAGGTAGGATCTGAAAACGACCATACACCCGGGTGCGGGTCGCAACCGGAACCCACTCACGATGCACATCGTGAGCGGGTCGTGCACTCCGCAAGATCGTGAGCGGGTCACCCTGCTGTGTACCGGGCATAACTCTCTACACATGTTACATCAGCCGCACCTGCAGTGAGCATGGTTTTGTCCATTAGAGAGAGAATATCCTTTTGCGAGTGAACCAGAATCAGGCCCACAGACACACTGTAATATATATAGCTAATCAATCACCACTTTGCATTTGGTTATGGCCCTTACAAAAAATAGCATTGAACTTATAGCATAGTGCGGTGGTTCCTAAACTTTCTTGAAACAGGGCCCCCTGTCTAGAGTATCAGCATTTTTTTTAAGGCACCCCTAGTCAAAGTTTTTATTGATAAAAAATACTGAAAAAAAACTGACCACACTTTTTAATGATTGGTAGCCATCAGCACTGGTCTTACCTACCACTGTGAGCATAAACAGTTTGTCTTGGTCCTAGACCACCAACCCAAGGCACCCTAGCAAGTGTCCATAGGCACCCAGGTTCTTAAAGCTAGCCATACACTACTGCAGTGTATGGCCATCCAATCCCCAATAAAGCAGTCAGGGACCTTCCCGGACCGCAAGCGGTACTTTCACATGTGATGTATCGCAAACAACCCCCTGTTCCCCGCCACTGGGTGGGGTGGGGGGTTCCGACTAAGGTCTGATGCTCACGGGACCGCACACCGGACCCGATAGCATGTCATAAACATCTAATTTTCGATGACTACTCAGCCTGACCCATCAGCCCAAATCGCTGTAGTGTATGGGGCCTTTAGACACACAGTTTGGGAACCACTGGTGTAGTAGATCACCATTGTGATCCATCGCCACAGCTCATAGTTTATAACAATAATTTTATGCAATTTCAGCAACCTCAAGTCACCCAGGGGCAAATGTACAAAGCCTTAAGGAGTGATATCGTGGAGAGAGTTCATCTATAAACCAATCAGCTCCTAACATTTTTCAAATTCAGGGGTGGATTTATTATAGCAGTGCTAAGAGCGCCGCTATAACAGTTCCTGCTTCACCTCAGTAGCGAGGCAAAGCAGGAGGGGACACCGACAAGATCTACTAAGATCTTGCCGCCGAAGCGGGGGTGCGCTAACTCCCCCCTCCGGCGATGTCCCCACCAGCTGACAGCGCGTCAGTTAACACTGACGTGCTGTCTTCTTCCCCCCCGGCCAGCTGGACTGCGCATGCGCGGGATTTAGCTACTCACGCAAGATCCCAGCGCAGCTCAGAGCCAGCAGCAGGGACAGCGCTGTCCCTGCTGTAGGAATAGGGCATCGCCGCCTGCCGCTGTCGAAGTTGATAGCTGCAGGCGGCGGAACGGTCAGCGATGCTGACCGTTCATAAATCAGGCAGGAGCGCAGCACGAAATATCGTAGCTGTGCTATGCCTCCTGCCCCACACTGCCGCCGATAAAGTACCAGGCCAGCAGGTGTGATAGATCAGGGGAAGCGCTAAGGCAGGGATAGCGCATATTCCCCTGATCGTTAGTTAATAAATCTACCCCACAGCCTGTAAGATGGCAACTACAGTATAAGCTGTTTGGATGGTACTTTATCTCTCTTCACTGTATCGCTCTCCAAGGATTAGTACATTTCCCCCTGGAGTGGTCTAAGAATCTACACATGCATATTGCACATATACTGTACATGTATATAATACTCAAGGTAGCAAATTTAAAAAGGGTGACACCAATCAGGACACTCAATCAGAGAAGCAGATATCCTGATCTCAATTTCCATTCTAATGTGATAGGACACTATAAACGAGAGACAAGATCAGAACCTGGAGAGCATATCTGGCTGGCAGACGTGATGAGGAACACACTCACAGCACACACGCTGGCACTGTCTACACATGACAAAGCGCTGGCATAGTATGACCACAATACACACACATAGCATGTACTCACTCAGTAGCTGGGACACTCACAGCTCTCTGCCCTGGCTTAGCCTGACACATACACACAACACTTCCGGGATCCGGCCCCGCCTCCTCTCCTCAGTGCTCCCAGAAAAGACTGTGTCTTCGCCGAGAAAGACCCGCCCATAACATGTAACCCCTCCCACCATGCTATAAGTATAACCCTCCCTTCATTAGACCGTTCGGGGGGTGAAACAGAAGAATCCTGTAGAGGTATTGCGTATTCAGGTGTGATGCGGGAGGGTGTGCCGGTAGCACGCCGAGGGCGCAGCTCGTCACGGCTCAGCTGATGGGCGTACAGGATTCACGATTCCTGTTAGAATATCACCTGGATGCGGCAGCAGAGCAGATCCTGCTTTACATGATCCTAAACGTATACCCCTCAGGCACAACACAGGTCACGCAGCAGGGTCACTATGCCGCAGGGGCACTTGTTACATGGTATCTATTGCTCTACAGGAGCTTTATAATGTGCGGCAGAAGAACTACATTATAAGTGCACTTAAGTTATAAAATAAACTAAAGCTACAGGTAAAATCAGGGATCAGACTAGTAAGTAACTGACCGGTTTTTCCTTAAATACCATATTTAACTAAACTAACCTGCTGGGACAGACACGTGGAAAAACCTGTCCAAGGAATGGGAGATTTGCATGAACTGCGTTGCTGGTTGCTTTGCATACCTCCCAACATGACCCTCTCCAGAAGGGACACATTGCTCGGTTTCTGGAATTTTCCTTAATTTATGATTCCCATTACCTGTCCTGAAGTGCCTTTCTTATCAATTAACCTGTGTGAAACAGGTGATGGCAAACATTGGGGAGATTCTCTAAGTATCTCCGCCTCTCTTCGCATTTATAATTATCGCATATGTACTGCAGTAACATATGCGATAATTATAGCAAAGGACAGCTCTTGCGTTAAGTCATCGCTTCTCGGCCTTTTGGCTAAGATCAAGTGTAGTATCTGTTCTTATCATCCGCAGTTTCTTTCAGGCTAAAGGGCGTATCCAGGCATGCGACCGTAAGAGGAACCTCAGAAAACTGCAGCGTGAGCTCCAGTCCCTGGTGGACCTCCAGCGGTGCGGCTGGGACGTGAAGGACGACCTGGACGAGACCAAAAAGAGCCTGAAAAGGCACTTTGAGGAGGAGTCCAGACGCATCGTCTTCCGTTCCAAGGTGGAGAATCTGGAGAAGGGTGAGACGTGTTCTTCCTTCTTTTTCAGGAAACTCCACTCTGGCCATACGCCCCTGACAGAACTGCGTGATGAGAATGGCATCCCCAGACAGGGGAAGGAGGGCGTGATGAAGGTCGTTCGCGACTACTACAGCGACCTCTACTCCCCTAAGACTACAGACACAGATGAGGCGGATAAGTTCCTGTCAGGTATCACTAACACTATTGATCCTGCAGGTAAATCAGCCATGGATGCTCCCTTGGCGTTGGAGGAGGTGCTCTCTGCCGCTAAATCCTTTAGGCAGGGCAGGACTCCGGGCAGTGATGGTCTCCCAGCAGAGCTTTATGTTGCGCTGTGGGATCTCATTGGCCCGGACCTGCTCGAGCTGTACGAGGAGATGGTGGTGGAGGGCAAAATGCCTTCTTCGCTGAGGGAAGGAATGATCACGATCTTGTATAAGCGTAAGGGGGAGAGATGTGACCTGAAAAATTGGCGTCCCATCTCTCTTCTGAACGTGGACTACAAAATCCTCGCCAAGGTACTGGCCAACCGGCTGAAGGCTGTCATTGGGCAGATTGTTCATCCAGACCAAACCTGCGCCATCCCCGGCCGCAGAATCGCAGACAGCCTTGCCCTCCTCAGAGACACGGTCCATTACGTGAAAGACCGTAATGTGTGCACAGCCCTGATCAGTCTTGATCAGGAAAAGGCCTTTGACCGTGTCTCCCATGAGCTGATGGGCAAGGTACTGCGTAAATTTGGTCTTGGTGAGCTATTCTGTTCGTATGTTAACCTGATGTACCTTGACATTTACAGCTCTGTGTTGGTGAACGGCTGGAAGACTGACCCCTTTTCGGTTATGTCTGGGGTCAGACAAGGCTGCCCTCTTTCACCTCTTCTTTTTGTTTGTGTTATAGAGCTCTTCGCTGTATCCATCAGGCAAAATCAAGAGATCAGAGGGATCACCGCACCGGGTCCAGACCACCCAGAGGCCAAGTGTTCGCTGTACATGGACGACGTCACTGTGTTCTGCGCAGACCAGAGATCGGTGACGGCCCTCGTCCAGACCTGCGAAGACTTCGGCCGTGCTTCAGGAGCAAGGGTCAACCTTGGGAAGTCAGAGGCTATGCTCTTCGGAAAGTGGCACCTGTCGTCCTCCACTCCATTTCCATTCACGGTAAAGCCAGACCTCATCAAGATCCTTGGTGTCTGGTTCGGAGGAGATGGAGCGGCCCTGAAGTGCTGGGATGAAAGACTTGCGACAATGCGTCAAAAACTTGGATTGTGGAGTCTCAGAGACCTTACCATCGAAGGGAAAACACTTGTGCTGCGGAATGAGATTCTTCCTGTTCTTCAGTACACCGCCCAGGCCTGGCCACCTCTGGCGGCGATCTGCAAGGCCATCACACGGGCTGTGTTCCACTTCATCTGGGGCTCCAAAATGGACAGAGTCAAGCGGATTGTTATGTACAAAGATCCCCTCAAAGGTGGCAAAGGCATTCCAGACATTCCAACTATGCTGAGAGCCTTCTTTGCATGTAACTGTATCCGCAGAACTTTGATAGACAATTGTGCCGGCTCTGCGGGGAACTCCATGTCCCGCTTCTTCCTCCTACCAATGTGGAGGACCCTTAAATGGGACAAGTGGGACAGCTCCATCCCTTACAACTGGACTACTCCATGGTTCTACCTGGATGTGTCCAAGTTTGTGAGGGAGCACCAACTGGAGGGATTGAAACCTGACTTGTGGAAACCTAAAACTGTCCACAAGCTCATCAGAGCCAAAGACGTCATGGAACCGATTTCAGGGCTCCCTTCAGCAACTGCCAAGTTTGTCTGGGAGTATGTGGCCTCCAAAAGGCTCACAAATAGACACAAAGACTTGTCATGGATGGCCATTCAGGGGGGCTTGCCTCACCGGTCATTCATGCACTCCCGAAACTTGTGTAGGTATAGACATTGTCCCTGGTGCTTTGTGCATGAAGAAACCTCCATGCACATCTTCTGGGACTGCACCTACGCACAGTTGTTGTTGGATGCCCTAGAGACTGAATTCAAGGACTCCGTGCCCAGGAACTGTCTTTCATACCTTTCGGTATTGTATGGACTATTCCCGGGCACCCACACGTATGGGGCGACCCAGGAAGCCTGGCGCCTTATAAACTGTGTTAAGGACGCTTTGTGGTTTGCCAGAAATCGACTCATATTGAGGAGGGAGAGAATGTCCGTTCAGGACTGCCGCAGGCTGGTTCACAGCCTGCTCAGAGACTATTCCATTCAGGATAGCCCTGAGGAAGAAGAGGACTAAACCCCTTTTCTTCTGGTCCTTTCCCCTTGTTTGGACTGTTTTATAAGACTTTGGGACCGTGGCCCCTTCCCCCTCACTTCACAATGTCTGTTGTTTTGTTGATGTATTTCTATTTATTGCCCTCCCCTTATATATGTCTGTCTGGTCAATAAAGCTTCGGGCATGTGATTCCTCCTCCCCCACCCCCTACCCTCCACACCCATAGTCTTGTATACTGTTGTGTAAATGTTACCGTTAGAATGCATAGTGCATAGTATAGTCTATAGTGTGAGTTTATCTTGTACTGTATTTTATAATATGTACTATACTGTCTGCATGTGTACTGTGTTTTGGCTGTGCTGCGACACGGTATATGTGTGATATTTGTTATCGTCTGTTTTTTGCATTCTTTATGTACAATAAAGACCTGCTTTTTCAATCAAAAATCTGTTCTTATCAGTTCATTCTGAGAGGCAGCTCTGCTCCTTGTTTCTTGGACCGACAACGGTCCTTCTCAGGGCTACCGCTGCCAGGCCGAGAAGAGCGAATTGAGCGAAGACGTCGAGACTGCGAGGAGGAGAAGACATCGCTGAAGAGGGAGAAGCCGGAGAAGACTGAGGGTCAGACTTGCTCTGCTCTGCCCTCCGAAGCGACTGCCGACCCCTCCGCCTCTCGACGCCGAGGAAGAAGCTCCGCCCCCGACTGCGAGGAGAAGAGGATTTCACCTGAGGAGGGAGACAACGCACCCTAGCCACCTGGAAGAGGCAGACTTGTTTGCTCTGCCCTCTCGAAGCCTTGCAGCACTCCCGAGCTGCCTAGGAGGGTCAGACTTTTCTGCTCTGCCCTCTGAAGCCTCCACCGCTCCGGAGCCGCCGCCGAGGGTCAGACTTTCTGCTCTGCCCTCCGAAGCTCTGCAACGCTCCCCAGCCTCCGTGGAGGGTTAGACTTGCTTTGCTCTGCCCTCTGAAGCCGTGCATCGCTCTCTAGCCACCTTGGAGGGTTAGACTTGTGTTGCTCTGCCCTCTGAAGAGATCTCCTCCTTCCCCTCCTGCCGGGGTCCCGGAAAAGACCCTTTTGCCCCGAGAAGCCGGAAGGATGGCCACAGCCTCCGCTCCAGCCCCCCTCGCCGGGAAGAAGGGCAAGTCCCCAACCGAAACCCCAGCAAATGTGGCCGGCCCCAGCTCCTGCCCCCCTTCAGGGACACCACCAGTGGTGCCCGCCAGGGATGGCTCCAAGGCTACCCCAGCCCTGGAACCCTGGATGAGGCAAACCGTGGTGATGAAGCTGAAGGAGGTGGACGGACAGGTGCCGGACCTTTCGCTGGTGCAATTCGGCAAGATGATGGTCCTGGACCAAGGATTCTCGGCCCCCGAAGTCCTCAGCACCCAGACCTTCATCAAGGGGATCTTTTATGTCACCTTCGCCACCATTGCCATCTGCAAGAGGTATTGGGAGGCGGTGAAAGCGGCGAAGCCTGATTCCCCTCTCTCTCGCTTTGTGGGCAACTGCCCTATTCAAAGGGAGGAGAGGCGGGTGACGGTTTCAATGCGAAGTCCACATGTGCCTGCCAAAGACATCGTCACATTCCTGAACAGATCCTGCACGGTCATCAGGGACCCCACAAGGGTCCTGCTGAGCAACGGGCTCTGGGACGTAAAGTGGTCGGTGGTGGTCAGGCTCCACAAGGACACTTCGTGCCCAGACGGAGTCAAGCACCTCAAACAGTGCTTCTCCCTGTGGGGAACCGCTGGACTCATCTACTACGCGGATCAACCACGCACCTGTCGAAAGTGCAGTGGGAAAGACCACGTGGGAAGAGAGTGCAAGGTCTCGGCATGCAAGTTCTGTCACGTGGCCGGCCACGAGACAAAGGACTGCCCCACGAAGCTCGTCTGCAACCTGTGCGGCAAAGGAGACCACCTCTACAAGGCATGCCCTGACAGAGCGAGGTCCTACGCCGCAGCAGTGAAGGGAGCTACCCCCATGGTGCCTCCCCAGCCGGTACAGAAGCAGCCAAAGCCAAAGCCGCAGAAACAAGGTGGTAAGAAACCCTCCCCTGCCCCTGTCATCCCCACCCCTCCTCCCCTACCTCCCTCTGTGACAGCACCCCCCTCCACTGCTGCTCACCCCCCTCCCTCACCCTCCCGACCTCTTGCCCAACCCACCCCTCTTCCCTCCACCCCCTCTGCCCCTCCCCTCTCCGAGGAGGAGTTTCCACCCCTTGCCCCTGCAGGTCCGACTACGCTGAGACGGAAGAGGAAGGTGTTGGAGAGCCCAGCTGCCGACCCGGAAACTTCCAAAAAGGCAGCAGTTGAGTTGGTGGAACCACCCCAGCCCCCCCCCTCCCTCGAGGAGGAGATGGCGGCCTTGGTGGAATGTTACGACGAGTTTGGGGCGACTGAACTCGTCTGCGACAGCGACATCGACCAGCTGCTTGGCATTACGGAACCAACCCAGGAAGGAGATCCAGCTGCAGAGCCGGACGCTGCGCCCCCTGATGGGAGTGGTAACGTAAACGTATCGTAACCTAACCTGCCCTTTCTCTTAACAGATGGTAGCTTTTAATATTCTTACCATTAATGTGAGGAGCATTAAGGATAAGGCTAGGAGACAGTCTGTTTTTACTTTCCTTGACTATCAGAAATGTGATGTTTACATGTTGCAGGAATGCTCTCTCCCTTTCTCCAGGTCATACAAGCACCTGGCCCGGCAGTGGTCCCATGGCCCGTCCTACTGGTCCGGTGGAGGTGAGTGTAAGTCTGCAGGGGTAGCTATTCTGATCAGGGGGAGCCTCTTCACGCTGGATTCTGTTCAGGAGCTTGTCTGCGGCAGGTTACTTGTCGTAGACGGCTCCTGGGCAGGTGAGCCTATCAGGCTTATCTGCGTGTACGCTTCACCTATCAAGAATGAGCGTTTGGAATTATTCCAGACCCTGCGGACCCAGCTCGCCACCACCAGGGCTGTAGTGATGGCTGGAGACTTCAACTGCCCGATCGAAGGGGATGGACGAAGCACCTGCAACTCTGCGAAGCTGGACATTACGTCCAATCTGCTCCGGGAAATGGTGGCCGAAGCGTCACTGCGGGACGCTGTGGGCTCCATGGGGGGAGGCTCCGTGAATTTCACGTGGAGCCGCCCCGATGGCTCTGTGCGTTCCCGCATTGACTTCGTGTTCACCTCCCGGGCAGTGCAGCAGGTTAGGCATTCTATGGTTCCCTGCTTCTTCTCTGACCACAGGGCCATTCTCTTCCAAGGTATCCTGGGCCATGGTTTTCCATCTGGCCCAGGCTCCTGGAAGTTGAACTGTGCACTGCTGGAAAAGGAGGAGGTATTGGCTGAACTTAAGGATGCCTACATCACATGGAAAAATGACAAATGTTATTTTGACTGCATGTCTGACTGGTGGGAATATGCCAAATCTAACATCCGCAGTTTCTTTCAGGTCAAAGGGCGTATCCAGGCATGCGACCGTAAGAGGAACCTCAGAAATCTGCAGCGTGAGCTCCAGTCCCTGGTGGACCTCCATCGGTGCGGCTGGGACGTGAAGGACGACCTGGATGAGGCCAAAAAGAGCCTGAAAAGGCACTTTGAGGAGGAGTCCAGACGTATCGTCTTCCGTTCCAAGGTGGAGAATCTGGAGAAGGGTGAGAAGTGCTCTTCTTTCTTTTTCAGGAAACTCCACTCTGGCCACACGCCCCTGACCGAGCTGCGAGATGAGAATGGCATTCCCAGACAGGGGAAGGAGGGCGTGATGAAGGTCGTCCGCGACTACTACAGCGACCTCTACTCCCCTAAGACGACTGACAACGACATGGCCGACAAGTTCCTGTCAGGTATCACTAACCCTATTGATCCTGCAGGCAGATCGGCGCTGGACGCTCCCCTGACGCTGGAGGAGGTATTCTCTGCCACCAAATCCTTTAGGCAAGGCAGGACTCCAGGTAACGATGGTCTCCCAGCTGAGCTCTATGTAGCGCTGTGGGATCTAATCGGCCCGGACCTGCTCGAGCTGTATGAGGAGATGGTGGTGGAGGGAAAAATGCCTCCTTCGCTGAGGGAAGGGATGATCACGATCTTGTATAAGCGGAAGGGGGAGAGATGTGAGCTGAAAAATTGGAGGCCCATCTCCCTTCTGAACGTGGACTACAAGATCCTCGCCAAGGTACTGGCCAATAGGCTGAAGGCTGTCATCGGACAGATTGTTCATCCGGATCAGACCTGTGGTATACCTGGCCGCAGGATCGCAGACAGCCTTGCCCTCCTCAGGGACACGGTCCATTACGTGAAAGATCGTAATGTGCGCACGGCCCTGATCAGTCTTGATCAGGAAAAGGCCTTTGACCGTGTCTCTCATGAGCTGATGGGTAAGGTGCTGCGAAAATTTGGTCTTGGTGAATTGTTTTGTTCGTATGTTAACCTTATGTACCTTGATATCCACAGCACGGTGTTGGTGAACGGCTGGAAGACTGACCCCTTCCCTGTCCTCTCTGGGGTCAGACAAGGCTGCCCTCTTTCACCTCTTCTTTTTGTTTGTGTTATAGAGCTCCTGGCCCTATCCATCAGACAGAATCCAGAGATTAGAGGGATCACCGCACCAGGTCCAGACCACCCAGTGGCCAAGTGCTCGCTGTACATGGACGATGTCACTGTCTTCTGCGCGGATCAACGCTCGGTGGCAGCACTCGTCCAGACCTGTGAGGACTTCGGCCGTGCTTCGGGGGCAAAAGTCAACTGCGGGAAGTCAGAGGCCATGCTCTTCGGAAAGTGGCACCTGTCGTCCTCGGCTCCTTTCCCATTTACCGTCAAACCGGACCTCATCAAAATTCTGGGGGTCTGGTTCGGTGATGATGGAGCCGCCCGGAAGTGCTGGGATGAGAAACTTGCAACAGTAAGACAGAAAATTGGACTGTGGAGCCTCAGAGACCTTTCCATCGAAGGGAAAGCCCTTGTGCTGCGGAACGAGATTCTTCCCGTCCTGCAGTACACAGCCCAGGCCTGGCCGCCGCCCACTGCGGTCTGCAAGGCCATTACCCGGGCCACTTTCCACTTCATCTGGGGCTCCAAAATGGACAGAGTGAAGCGGAGCATTATGTACAAGGATCCCCTCAAAGGTGGCAAAGGCATTCCAGACATTCCAACTATGCTGAGAGCCTTCTTTGTATGTACTTGCATCCGCAGAACTTTGATTGAAAATTGTGCCGGCTCTGCAGGGAACTCCATGTCCCGCTTCTTCCTCCTGCCTTTGTGGAGGACCCTTAAATGGGACAAGTGGGACAGCTCCATCCCTTACAACTGGACCACTCCGTGGTTTTACCTGGACGTGTCCAAGTTTGTGAGGGAACACCAACTGGAGGGATTGAAACCCGACTTGTGGAAGCCAAAAACTGTCCACAAGCTCATCAGAGCCAAAGACACTATGGAATCGATCCCAGGGCTCCCGGCGGCAACTGTTAAGTTTGTCTGGGAGTACGTGGCATCCAAGAGACTGAGTAATAGACATAAAGACCTGTCATGGATGGCCATCCAGGGGGGTTTGCCTCACCGGTCATTCATGCACTCCCGAAACTTGTGTAGGTACAGACATTGTCCCTGGTGCCTCGTTCGCGAGGAAACATCTATGCACCTCTTCTGGGACTGCACCTATGCCCAGTTGCTGCTGGATGCCCTAGAGACTGAGTTTAAGGACTGTGTGCCCAGGAGCCACCTATCGTACCATTCGGTGCTTTATGGACTGTTCCCCGGCACACACACTGTTGGGGCGACCCAGGAGGCCTGGCGCCTTATAAACTGTTTTAAGGACGCTGTGTGGTTTGCCAGGAATCGCCTCATTTTGAGGAGGGAGAGGATGTCCGTGCAGGACTGCCGCAGGCTGATCCACAGCCTGCTCAGAGACTACTCCATCCGGGATAGCCCTGAGGAAGAAGAGGACTAACCCCCCCTTCTTCTGGCCCTTTCCCCATTGAACTGAGTGATAAGAACTGTGACGTGGCCCCACTCCCCCATTTCACGATGTCTGTTGTTTTATTGATGTCCTGTCTATTTATTGCCCTCCCCTTATATGTGTCTGTCTGGTCAATAAAGCTTCGGGCAATGTGACTCCCCCTCCCTCACCCCCCTCCCCTCCACCCATAGTCTTATCCATAGTCAATGATTGTTTAAGGTTAGAATGCATAGTGCATAACATGTCTTACGGTATTTGATTTCTTATGCTGTATTTCATGAAATGTACTATACAGTCTTGCATGTGTGCTGTGTTTTGGCTGTGCTGCGACACAGTATATATGCCTAAATGTTACCGTCTGTTTTTTGCTTTCTTTATGTACAATAAAGATTTGCCTTTTCAATCAAAAAATCTGTTCTTATCAGTTTATTCTGAGAGGCAGCTCTGCTCCTTGTTTCTTGGACCGACAACGGTCCTTCTCAGGGCTACCGCTGCCAGGCCGAGAGGAGCGAATTGAGCGAAGACGTCGAGACTGCGAGGAGGAGAAGACATCGCTGAAGAGGGAGAAGCCGGAGAAGACTGAGGGTCAGACTTGCTCTGCTCTGCCCTCCGAAGCGACTGCCGACCCCTCCGCCTCTCGACGCCGAGGAAGAAGCTCCGCCCCCGACTGCGAGGAGAAGAGGATTTCGCCTGAGGAGGGAGATCAACGCACCCTAGCCACCTGGGAGAGGCAGACTTGTTTGCTCTGCCCTCTCGAAGCCTTGCAGCACTCCTGAGCTGCCTAGGAGGGTCAGACTTTTCTGCTCTGCCCTCTGAAGCCTCCACCGCTCCGGAGCCGCCGCCGAGGGTCAGACTTTCTGCTCTGCCCTCCGAAGCTCTGCAACGCTCCCCAGCCTCCGTGGAGGGTTAGACTTGCTTTGCTCTGCCCTCTGAAGCCGTGCATCGCTCTCTAGCCACCTTGGAGGGTTAGACTTGTGTTGCTCTGCCCTCTGAAGAGATTTCCTCCTTCCCCTCCTGCCGGGGTCCCGGAAAAGACCCTTTTGCCCCGAGAAGCCGGAAGGATGGCCACAGCCTCCGCTCCAGCCCCCCTCGCCGGGAAGAAGGGCAAGTCCCCGGCCGAAACCCCAGCAAATGTGGCCGGCCCCAGCTCCTGCCCCCCTTCAGGGACACCACCAGCGGTGCCCGCCAGGGATGGCTCTAAGGCTACCCCAGCCCTGGAACCCTGGATGAGGCAAACCGTGGTGATGAAGCTGAAGGAGGTGGACGGACGGGTGCCGGACCTTTCGCTGGTGCAATTCGGCAAGATGATGGTCCTGGACCCAAGGATTCTCGGCCCCCGAAGTCCTCAGCACCCAGACCTTCATCAAGGGGATCTTTTACGTCACCTTCGCCACCATTGCCATCTGCAAGAGGTATTGGGAGGCGGTGAAAGCGGCGAAGCCTGATTCCCCTCTCTCTCGCTTTGTGGGCAACTGCCCTATTCAAAGAGAGGAGAGGCGGTTGATGGTTTCAATGCGAAGTCCACATGTGCCTGCCAAAGACATCGTCACGTTCCTGAGCAGATCCTGCACGGTCATCAGGGACCCCACAAGGGTCCTGCTGAGCAACGGGCTCTGGGACGGAAAGTGGTCGGTGGTGGTCAGGCTCCACAAGGACACTTCGTGCCCAGACGGAGTCAAGCACCTCAAACAGTGCTTCTCCCTGGGGGGAACCGCTGGACTCATCTACTACGCGGATCAACCACGCACCTGTCGAAAGTGCAGTGGGAAAGACCACGTGGGAAGAGAGTGCAAGGTCTCGGCATGCAAGTTCTGTCACGTGGCCGGCCACGAGACAAAGGACTGCCCCACGAAGCTCGTCTGCAACCTGTGCGGCAAAGGAGACCACCTCTACAAGGCATGCCCTGACAGAGCGAGGTCCTACGCCGCAGCAGTGAAGGGAGTTACCCCCATGGTGCCTCCCCAGCCGGTACAGAAGCAGCCAAAGCCGAAGCCGCAGAAACAAGGTGGTAAGAAACCCTCCCCTGTCATCCCCACCCCTCCTCCCCTACCTCCCTCTGTGACAGCACCCCCCTCCACTGCTGCTCACCCCCCTCCCTCACCCTCCCGACCCCTTGCCCAACCCACCCCTCTTCCCTCCACCCCCTCTGCCCCTCCCCTCTCCGAGGAGGAGTTTCCACCCCTTGCCCCTGCAGGTCCGACTACGCTGAGACGGAAGAGGAAGGTGTTGGAGAGCCCCGCTGCCGACCCGGAAACTTCCAAAAAGGCAGCAGTTGAGTTGGTGGAACCACCCCAGCCCGCCCCCTCCCTCGAGGAGGAGATGGCGGCCTTGGTGGAATGTTACGACGAGTTTGGGGCGACTGAACTCGTCTGCGACAGCGACATCGACCAGCTGCTTGGCATTACGGAACCAACCCATGAAGGAGATCCAGCTGCAGAGCCGGACGCTGCGCCCCCTGATGGGAGTGGTAACGTAAACGTATCGTAACCTAACCCGCCCTTTCTCTTAACAGATGGTAGCTTTTAATATTCTTACCATTAATGTGAGGAGCATTAAGGATAAGGCTAGGAGACAGTCTGTTTTTACTTTCCTTGACTTTCAGAAATGTGATGTATACATGTTGCAGGAATGCTCTCTCTCTTTCTCCAGGTCCTACAAGCACCTGGCCCGGCAGTGGTCCCATGGCCCGTCCTACTGGTCCGGTGGAGGTGAGTGTAAGTCTGCAGGGGTAGCCATTCTGATCAGGGGGAGCCTCTTCACGCTGGATTCTGTTCAGGAGCTTGTCTGCGGCAGACTTATTGTCGTAGACGGCTCCTGGGCAGGTGAGCCCATCAGGCTTATCTGCGTGTACGCTTCACCTATCAAGAATGAGCGTTTGGAATTATTCCAGACCCTGCGGACCCAGCTCGCCACCACCAGGGCTGTAGTGATGGCTGGAGACTTCAACTGCCCGATCGAAGGGGATGGACGAAGCACCTGCAACTCTGCGAAGTTGGACATCACGTCCAATCTGCTCCGGGAAATGGTGGCCGAAGCGTCACTGCGGGACGCTGTGGGCTCCATGGGGGCAGGCTCCGTGAATTTCACGTGGAGCCGCCCCGATGGCTCTGTGCGTTCCCGCATTGACTTTGTGTTCACCTCCCGGGCAGTGCAGCAGGTTAGGCATTCTTTGGTTCCCTGCTTCTTCTCTGACCACAGGGCCATTCTCTTCCAGGGTATCCTGGGCCATGGTTTTCCACCTGGCCCAGGCTCCTGGAAGTTGAACTGTGCACTGCTGGAAAAGGAGGAGGTATTGGCTGAGCTTAAGGATGCCTACATCACATGGAAAAATGACAAATGTTATGTTGACTGTATGTCTGACTGGTGGGAATATGCCAAATCTAACATCCGCAGTTTCTTTCAGGTCAAAGGGCGTATCCAGGCATGCGACCGTAAGAGGAACCTCAGAAATCTGCAGCGAGAGCTCCAGTCCCTGGTGGACCTCCAGCGGTGCGGCTGGGACGTGAAGGACGACCTGGATGAGACCAAAAAGAGCCTGAAAAGGCACTTTGAGGAGGAGTCCAGACGTATCGTCTTCCGTTCCAAGGTGGAGAATCTGGAGAAGGGTGAGAAGTGTTCTTCTTTCTTTTTCAGGAAACTCCACTCTGGCCACACGCCCCTGACCGAGCTGCGAGATGAGAATGGCATTCCCAGACAGGGGAAGGAGGGCGTGATGAAGGTCGTCCGCGACTACTACAGCGACCTCTACTCCCCTAAGACGACTGACAACGACATGGCCGACAAGTTCCTGTCAGGTATCACTAACCCTATTGATCCTGCAGGCAGATCGGCGCTGGACGCTCCCCTGACGCTGGAGGAGGTATTCTCTGCCACCAAATCCTTTAGGCAAGGTAGGACTCCAGGTAACGATGGTCTCCCAGCTGAGCTCTATGTAGCGCTGTGGGATCTAATCGGCCCGGACCTGCTCGAGCTGTATGAGGAGATGGTGGTGGAGGGAAAAATGCCTCCTTCGCTGAGGGAAGGGATGATCACGATCTTGTATAAGCGGAAGGGGGAGAGATGTGAGCTGAAAAATTGGAGGCCCATCTCTCTTCTGAACGTGGACTACAAGATCCTCGCCAAGGTACTGGCCAACAGGCTGAAGGCTGTCATCGGACAGATTGTTCATCCGGATCAGACCTGTGGTATTCCGGGCCGCAGGATCGCAGACAGCCTTGCCCTCCTCAGGGACACGGTCCATTACGTGAAAGATCGTAATGTGCGCACGGCCCTGATCAGTCTTGATCAGGAAAAGGCCTTTGACCGTGTCTCTCATGAGCTGATGGGTAAGGTGCTGCGAAAATTTGGTCTTGGTGAATTGTTTTGTTCGTATGTTAACCTTATGTACCTTGACATCCACAGCACGGTGTTGGTGAACGGCTGGAAGACTGACTTCTTTCCGGTTCTCTCTGGGGTCAGACAAGGCTGCCCTCTTTCACCTCTTCTTTTTGTTTGTGTTATAGAGCTCCTGGCCCTATCCATCAGACAGAATCCAGAGATTAGAGGGATCACCGCACCAGGTCCAGACCACCCAGTGGCCAAGTGCTCGCTGTACATGGACGACGTCACTGTCTTCTGCGCGGATCATCGCTCGGTGGCAGCACTCGTCCAGACCTGTGAGGACTTCGGCCGTGCTTCGGGGGCAAAAGTCAACTGCGGGAAGTCAGAGGCCATGCTCTTCGGAAAGTGGCACCTGTCATCCTCGGCTCCTTTCCCATTTACCGTCAAACCGGACCTCATCAAAATTCTGGGTGTCTGGTTCGGTGATGATGGAGCCGCCCGGAAGTGCTGGGATGAGAAACTTGCGACAGTGAGACAGAAAATTGGACTGTGGAGCCTCAGAGACCTTTCCATCGAAGGGAAAGCCCTTGTGCTGCGGAACGAGATCCTTCCCGTCCTGCAGTACACAGCCCAGGCCTGGCCGCCGCCAACTGCGGTCTGCAAGGCCATTACCCGGGCCACTTTCCACTTCATCTGGGGCTCTAAAATGGACAGAGTGAAGCGGAGCATTATGTACAAGGATCCCCTCAAAGGTGGCAAAGGCATTCCAGACATTCCAACTATGCTGAGAGCCTTCTTTGTATGTACTTGCATCCGCAGAACTTTGATTGACAATTGTGCCGGCTCTGCGGGGAACTCCATGTCCCGCTTCTTCCTCCTGCCATTGTGGAGGACCCTTAAATGGGACAAGTGGGACAGCTCCATCCCTTACAACTGGACCACTCCGTGGTTTTACCTGGATGTGTCCAAGTTTGTGAGGGAACACCAACTGGAGGGATTGAAACCCGACTTGTGGAAGCCAAAAACTGTCCACAAGCTCATCAGAGCCAAAGACACTATGGAATCGATCCCAGGGCTCCCGGCGGCAACTGCTAAGTTTGTCTGGGAGTACGTGGCATCCAAGAGACTGAGTAATAGACATAAAGACCTGTCATGGATGGCCATCCAGGGCGGCTTGCCTCACCGGTCATTCATGCACTCCCGAAACTTGTGTAGGTACAGACATTGTCCCTGGTGCCTCGTACGCGAGGAAACATCTATGCACCTCTTCTGGGACTGCACCTATGCCCAGTTGCTGCTGGATGCCCTAGAGACTGAGTTTAAGGACTGTGTGCCCAGGAGCCACCTATCGTACCATTCGGTGCTTTATGGACTGTTCCCCGGCACACACACTGTTGGGGCGACCCAGGAAGCCTGGCGCCTTATAAACTGTTTTAAGGACGCTGTGTGGTTTGCCAGGAATCGCCTCATTTTGAGGAGGGAGAGGATGTCCGTGCAGGACTGCCGCAGGCTGATCCACAGCCTGCTCAGAGACTACTCCATCCGGGATAGCCCTGAGGAAGAAGAGGACTAACCCCCCCTTCTTCTGGCCCTTTCCCCATTGAACTGAGTGATAAGAACTGTGACGTGGCCCCGCTCCCCCATTTCACGATGTCTGTTGTTTTATTGATGTCCTGTCTATTTATTGCCCTCCCCTTATATGTGTCTGTCTGGTCAATAAAGCTTCGGGCAATGTGACTCCCCCTCCCTCATCCCCCTCCCCTCCACCCATAGTCTTATCCATAGTCAATGATTGTTAAGGTTAGAATGCATAGTGCATAACATGTCTTACGGTATTTGATTTCTTATGCTGTATTTCATGAAATGTACTATACAGTCTTGCATGTGTGCTGTGTTTTGGCTGTGCTGCGACACAGTATATATGCCTAAATGTTACCGTCTGTTTTTTGCTTTCTTTATGTACAATAAAGATTTGCCTTTTCAATCAAAAAAAGAGCTGTCCTTTGCGGTGAGAGTCGCCAGGTCCCGGCGGCTCCCCCCTCCCTCACACACCCAGCGTTGCTGCTGCTGCACCGGGCTCTCCTCCTCCCTGCACCCGGAAGAGGATCAGTGCAGGGAGGAGGTCACCGGTCAGCTCTGTGCTGCCTGGACACAGGTGAGGGGGCGATGCGGGGCGGCGGTGAGATGCGGTAGAAGCCCATTGGCTTCTATGGGGCATCGCCAGATTTTTCTGGCGATGCCGCGGTATCCTGGCGGGGGTTGCTTACAGCTTCCCAAAATTATCGGGGTTTTTACCGCATTTTTCGCTTAGAGAATCTCCCCCATTAAGAGGGAAGTGCAGGATGTGATAGTGTCTGCCAGTCAAAAAACAAACAAATGGGCAAACAAGCAAAACCCTGTCCACCACCGCACACATTGCATCATAAGGTGGGCATACATCATTTCCCTTGATTCTCCTGCATTCCCAGACTCACTATTTGATGCATATTTAACACATGATGCACCTTATTCTGGTTCAATCTCAGCGTCAAATTCCTTCTCAAATGGACAAAACCATGTGCTCTGCAGGTGGGGCAGATATAACATGTGCAGATAGAATTAGATTTGGGTGGGGTTTTCTTCAAAGTGAGATCTATATTGCAGTTTAGAAATAAAGCGGTCGAAATGATAGAGATCTTAGAGTTGATGCCCAATCTATGGCGGACAATATACCATGCTTTTCGACTAGATGTTAATAAGGGATTCGATGTGGCCCGAGACTCAGCTTCTCGATCTGTGGAATGTAGATATGCCACTAGATCCCCCTTTGTATGGGTTTCACATTCCAACTGGGTGTTAGTATACTCTCCTCTCTCCCATATCCAATCCCTTATATAACGAAAGTGGGAGGCCAAACTATATCTCTCCATATTGGGGAAATTGACGCCTCCTTTTTCTTTGGGCTGTTGTAATTTTTTAAGGCTTATTCTGGCTTTTTTGCCTTCCCAGATGAATTTCCTGAACATCTTATCTAACTCCCGACTATCGTTAAGGGATAGTAGAACAGGTAACATCTGAAGAGGATACAGGAGTCTGGGAAATGTTATCGTTTTAATTAAATTTATTCTCCCCATCAGAGATACAGGTAGTTTTTCCCATCCTTTCAGTTCTCTTGCACATTTTCCAATGACAGGGCCTACATTCAGGTCATGGAGTTTACTAAGGTCCTTGGGAATATTTACCCCTAGATAAGTAATATGACTTTCTGCCCATTTTAGTGACATCTCATTGGCCCATGGTGGTTTTTTAACTCCTATTTTTAAATAAAGTGCCACTGACTTATCTAAGTTTATAGTAAACCCCGATGCCTTACCAAACTCCTCAAGTTTTTTTAGTAACTCTTTGATCGAAGCCGCGGGGTCTGCTATATATAATATTAGGTCATCCGCAAAAGCACAGATTTTAATTTCATGCTTCTGGGTCTTAACCCCTTTCAGGGTCTCCCAATTTTGCAAGAAACGAAGCATTGGATCTAACACAAGATTAAAGAGGAGTGGGGAGAGGGGGCATCCTTGCCTAGTGCCTCTCCTCATCACAATTTCCTTACTTTTTTCTCCATTAATTAAGAGCGCTGTGCGAGGATCCTGGTATAAAAAGTGGATAAAATTTATAAATTTTGCTCCAAACCATCTTGTCTCTAAGACCTTATACATATATCCCCACGATATTGAATCAAACGCCTTATTGGCGTCCAGGCTTAGAAGAATGCCCGGGTTATCCCTATTTCTCTGGAGTATGTTAATTGCGGCAATCGCCATCCTGACCCCTTTTACAGAGTGACGTCCTGACACAAAGCCGAGCTGATGCTCTGTGAGGATGTCTCCTGCTATTCTCTGAATCCTATTCGCCATTATTTTTGCCATAATTTTGCAATCAGTATTTGAAAGTGTAATAGGACGATAAGAAGACTCCTTCTGTGGGTCTTTATTGGCTTTTAGGATCAGGGTGGTGAGGGCCGCATTAAATTGGGGATATCTAGGAGTATTATTTTGCAGGTATTGAAATAGACTGGTTATAGGGTCAATTATTTCATTTTGCAGGATTTTATAATATTCCGCCGGAAATCCATCCGGACCGGAGGCTTTTCTAGCTTTTAGAGAGCGGAATGCCCCTTCTATTTCCTCTTTTGTAATATCTAAATTTAAATGTTCTACCTGGGCTGCGTCAATTTTGGGGAGGTTTATTTGTTTAAAGAGGGCCTCAACCTGATCCGGCTCCCATGTCTCTTCTGTATATATTTTAAGGTAGTATTCCTGCATTGTATTAATTATTTCTTCTTGTATAGTTACTACCTGGCTGCCTGGCTGGAGTTTTAACGCTGTGATATTATTTCGGCCTTTTTTTGCCTTTGTTAGTGAGGCCAATAGTCTACCTGAGCGATTACCCCATCTATAAAATTTGTTTCTGGAGTGATCCAGGGAATGCTTGGCCTGACTTAGATGTGATTCCAGTATCTGTCTGTTTATCTTATAGTTATCAAAAGTATCTGGCGTGGGGTTCTCCATATACTCCCTGAATTTTTCTTCGACATTTTTATGTAATAAGTCGTACTTCTTTCTATTCTGTTTTTTAAAATTTTTTACATACGCAATTATATGCCCCCTTAATACTGCCTTGGACGTTTCCCAAAACAGTATTGGCTCGGTTACATGAGCAATATTATCCTTCTGAAATTCTCGCCATTTAATTATCAGATATTGCCTGAAATCTTCGGATTCGGAAAGATATACTGGAAATCTCCATGTACATTTTCCTTTTACATGATCTCGTAAGACTATATTTGTATAAATAATTGCGTGGTCCGAAATTACAAATCCTTCTATCCCAGAGTCTCCCAAATCTCTGACCAGATCTTCTGCCACCAGAAAGTAATCGATTCTGGACAGGGTCTTGTGGGCTCCCGAGAAGCATGTATATGCTCTACCTGAAGGATTCTGTAGCCGCCAATGGTCTACTAGGGCATGATTATTTTTAAGGTTGTCTATAAGTCTATTAACCTGTGGGGGATTTTTAGTCGCTACCCTTGATCTGTCCATCATGGGGTCGTCTATCCAATTAAAATCCCCCCCTATGATGAGATTTGGGCATTCTCTCTCCCATATCATGGTCGAGATTTTCGAAAAAAAAATCCTTTTGAGCGGTATTGGGGGCGTATATATTCAGAAGAGTATATTTTTTTGCATTTAATTCAATCTTAAGGAGCAGGAATCTCCCTTCGGGATCATGTTCCTTTTCCAAAATTGTATATGTAATCTTCTTTGAGAAGACAATTGCCACCCCTCTAGCTTTAGATTTATAGTCTGAGGAGATACATTCGCCTATCCACTGGCCTTTAAGTTTTTGCTCCTCCCCTGATTTCCAGTGCGTTTCCTGTAAAAACACAATTCCAACTCCACACCTTTTCAGATGATCAACAACCTTTTTTCTTTTTATCGGGGTATTTAATCCCCCCACATTCCACGACAATAATTTCAAGTTATTGGCCATTTATGCTATTATTTCAGGGGGAGGACGGCTGAGTCGTGCTAGATGCGCAGATGCACTGACTTTTCCAAACCATAGTGTCTCTGGGGTAACCCTATCACCTCTAGCCATGTCCTGTCTGTACATAGTTAGACTATACAGAATAATCATTTTATTTTTTTGCCCATAAGCACATTCCATATATAACATACACCAACAGTTCCGCATAAACCCAGACAATAAAAAGGGAGAAGGAGGATAAGAGAGGGAGGGGGGGGGGGGGGGTACCGGCATGATCCCAGGGCATAGCCCGCTAAAATTTCCTCTTTACCATTATCTAATCTTTTTATATATTTGAAATAATACAGTATTCAGTGACTTCTATATATCATTCCCTTTCTTAGTATTGTTGGTGAGATCCATATTGGTGCATGCATGCCAAATGTGACCTTTAAGGTTACCTTATAAGTAACTTTGTTTCTATTCAGTGAATGTGAATAACCCTCGTTAATAATGTGACAAATCTTAACATAGTGAACTGTTGTTTTTTTTTTTTTTCTCTTTTTTTTTTTTTTTCTCTTTCTTCTTTTTAAGTGTATATGAAAATATCTTCCAAAACTTCTTTGTGATCTATCTGTGTATATTCGTGATTGTTTATCTTCTGGGTTTATTTTTTTTCCTGAATTTTCTGAACAATCCTAGCTTTCAGGATGGGAAAGCTGCATACCCATTTAACACTGGAAAAATAAGGGTATAGTAAGAGTTGGGCAATTAATCGATGCTGTGAACAGAAGACCTATGACTCACAGTCAGGTAGAGGAGAAGTATGCAACAAGCATACCACTGGATCTTGCATTCATTCAAGCCCAACATTATGCGAAAGAAATTACTCAAACATTAAAGGAAAGGGACTGGGACAATGACCTAGATAAGCTCCTGCTGCAACCGCATTTTGGAAAAAAAGCCCTCTCTTTTTATTATAAACTCTTTAGAAATATGTCTGATGACAAGGTGGTAAGAACAGGGATAAGTAGATGGACAGAACTATTTCCAGGGGTCACGGAGAATGATCTATATATCCATCTAGACCTCATTCGTAAGACACTACCCATGCCAACATATACAGAGTTATTTTTAAAAATATATCACAGAGCATATTTATCTCCCAACAGGAGAAACAAGATTGGGTTATCTAATAATAGTAATTGTTTGAAGTGCGGGATGGCTGGAGCGGATCTGGTCCATTGTCTCTGGAGTTGCCCTGAGGTCTACCTTTTTTGGAAGAACGTAGAACGGTTTATCCAAACCTATATACAGAGTGACTTCCATATATCAGCGCAATGGGCCATTTTAAGTATTGAACCTGGCGATGGGACAACCAGGAGCAGAAAGGCTAAGCATAAAGTAATGATGGCTATATCCGCCACTGCCAAAAAAACTATTCTGCAGATGTGGATTCAGCCTCAGCCCCCTTCTATGAAACTGTTTTTGGATAAATTATACAATGTATTTCTGATGGATTGGGTGGAAGCTTCCACACAAAAAGCAGGAAACCAAGAGAGGTTTCTCGAGAACTGGGGAGATTTTATACAAACTATATCCCCCCAAGTTCAAGAGAAAATTCAGACTTGTTTCTTGCTAGTTGAGTGGAGGTAACAAAAGGAGGTTGGGGGACAAATATAAACTTATACTGCTCTGAAGATTGAGAATAAGAGGATGAAATAATATTCCCGGGGACCATCTCGCCATGTCATGTCTAAAAAAAAAAAAAAAAAAAAAAGTGTATAAATATCTAATCTTCTTTTTTAATCCAGAGGTGAATATGTATCTTAAAATGTATTGTCCTTTCTTTTTTTTTTCTTTTTTGCTATTTTTTTTTTTTTCTTCGATGTAAATTGATATAATATTATATATCGGTAATAAAAAATATAAAAAAAAAAAAGAAATAAAGCGGTCAGTATTTTCCCTGCACAGAAACAAAATAACTCTCCCAAATCTAATTTTTCTCTGCACATGTTACATCTGCGCCCCCCCCCCCCTGCAGTGCACATGGTTTTGTCCATTTGAGAAGGAATTTGCCTCTGAGAGTGAACCAGAATAGGGCCCAATGTGCTTATGACGCATCGTGTGATCAAGCTTCCGCATACAACTGATCGTTTCTCACAGGGCCATTTTTACAGGGGGATGCATCTGTAGGAAGATACCTCCTCCAAGTGAGGTTAGCTGCTGGCTGTCTGCCCTGTCTGTGCTGCTGCTACTGGACACCGCAGTATTACTATGTAAACTGGACCCAGCGGGCAGAGCTGAGATAGCAGAAGCCGGTAAGTGGGGTGCCAAACCTGAGCAGCGCTATCCCAGCCTTCCTTTTAAATACAATAAAGTGGAGCCGGTATAAGCAAGGGAGCAGCAGCCAGAATCCCATGGTCACCAGCAACGCTATAGGGCAGCAGAAGCGCCAGGTGCATAGGAGAGGAAGCAGGGCTCAGTGCGTGCTAAGGGGTGATTCTGGTTGGTTTGCAAAAGCAAACTCCTTTAATGGACAAAACCATGTGCACTGTGGATGGGGCATGTGTAGCATGAGCAGAGATAGTAACATTTGCTTGCACTCTTGTAATCTGTCTGTCTTCCCTTCCTACTAGAATGTAAGCTCCTCTGAGCAGGGCCCTTCTTCTTCCCTCCTGTTGTCAAAGCCATCTTATAAATAATAATAATAAAAATAATATTTTGGTGGGGTGTGTTCAAACTGAAATCTAAATTGCAATGTAAAGGTTCATACATACTGGGTGACTTTGAGCTGAAAGTCACTCAAAACAGCAGGTTTGAGGGGCTTTCAGCTCAAAGCCGCCCAGTGTGTATGGCCCGGCGTTGAGCGCTGCTGCGCGCTCCCGCAACATCGCTGGGAAAGCTGTTTAGTTGCTGGTTATACCAGTAGATGAGAGACTTTCAGGGCGGCTTTGCATAGCGCTCCGCTATGCAACGCCGTTCTCCCCCCTCCTTCGGCGCCGGGCAGGGGGAAAGCCGCTCAGTGTGTATGCACACACTTTCCCCGCAGCGATGAACGCTATCATCGCTGTCCATGCACGCTGGGCATAGTCGCCCAGTGTGTATGGACATTAAGAATAAAATAGACAGTATCATACCTCCCAACAGTCCCGATTTCAGCAGGACAGTCCCGATTATCAGGGCCTGTCCCGCTGTCCCTCCCGCGGCCGGCAGTGTCCCGCGGTGAGGGGGGGCTGTTAAGAGTCCCCCCTGTCTGCTGCTAAGCAGCGGGGAATAATCTATTCCCGCAGCCAGGGGGCTGGGGGCATGGCTAGAGGCTCACAGAGGTCATGCCCTGTGGAAAACGTATTTCTATCACTACGCCATTAGCGTAGTACGACCGCTCTTTACGCAATACACAGTCGCATTTGCGTCTTATTAGCATAAATTAACGGACAGGGGCGGATGTGATATGTTAATGGTAAATTCCCATTTAATATGTTCCCTCATGTTTTTCCCTCTTGTGTGCATGTCCCCATGGATAAACCCAGACTTTGTTTACTATTTGTTTTTGTCACAATGAGTGGCTGAGGCCGATATAAAGGAGACAATCGCTATACTGACTCTCACTAATACCCAAGTCAATGTTATCTAATAAACCTTTGTGTAGTAAAGCCATGGCCCACATATCCTGTCCAAACCTGTTCTAAGGTTTCCCTCCCCAAGAACGAAGACAAAGAACCCAGGAGAAGATTCTCAGTGGACAGGCAACGGGACCGTGAACAGAAGGAAACCAATGATATCATGTCAAGTCCCCTTTCAGCACCCAATAGCATTCCAGCAGGTCCCCACTCTCCCTTACTTTAAAAAGTCTGGTACGAGGCCACGGGAGTGGGATCAATTGTGATCTTTTGTAGAACACAATCTCCGAGGCCTCGGAGATTCCCTGTGTGGTGGTGTCTGCTCCTCTTGATGGTAATTGCTGTTTTTATTATCTGTCTCAGTTGCGATTGTGTGTTAGCCATAACCTGCATTGTATATCTATGTATTACTGTTCCCCTTAAAAGAATATCCGTATTGTGTATATTTTCGTACTTTGCATATCCCTTTCATTTTGTTATCCCTTGTGTCTACTTTAGACAATAAATTCATTGCCCGTAAATCTTATTACCTCAGTGTGATATCTATATTTAATCACAAGTATATCCGTGGGCATATGCAGACGCATTAGCAACATTGGTCATAACCTAGTGCTCATGCCATGTTAAGGCTTGTGTAATGATAACTGGTCAAAGGTTATGAAAGGGACAAGCATCGCATAAGAAGCGACTTGGAGGTACCAGACGCATTTGAGTCTGAGCAGCTAGCGTATCGCCTCTTGCGTCTACACTGTGTAATATTTATCGTGTATGCTTAAGGTGACCAAGAGCAAGGGTGCATGGTTCATTTCTTATACAGCAGGAAAAGAGTTAATAGTCTGCTGGGGGGCACTGCACACTAGTTATCAAAGCTCTCAATCATATGTTAATTGGTGTTCCCATTGTCAGTGAAAAGACTAGCTCACAGACCTCTGGTAAAGGCTTTTGTTTTCTCTTATATCTCTGCGGTATGGGGGCGTGGCCTCACGTGAGAGCCGCGAGTATAGGCCACGCCCCCTGAAAATTCCGGCGCGCGTCAGCGTTGTCCCGCCTGCTCCTCCATCAAAGTTGGGAGGTATGCAGTATTTACTGTGCACAGAAACAAAATAACTCTCCCAAATGTAAAGGCTGCCATACATCTATACAGATCGATTGTCAGATTGGGCTGGTTGGAACAAAAACCTGGTAATGGGTGAGAATAAATGACAGTTGACCATTTGCTTTGAAATGCTGGAAAACTGCATTTAAGTAGCCTGGCACTGTTTGGGCTTGAGAGGTGATCTACAGGAGCTTTATAATGGCTGTGGTCCTTCATGTTTATATGCCACTGTGAGGCCTTCAGCCACCCAACTTAAGCATGGGAGTACAGCAACCACTCCTGTGGTAACCAATATCTGGTCATGCAGGTTGCAAAAGTGGGGTATAGGTTACTTTTTTTTATTGCTAAACCAAACCTTTTTTCCATGCGGTGGGATGGATGGACGAATTCTTAACTGCTTGCTATGGGAGCCAAATTGTCTACATACGGCTCTTGTTTAACGATCGATCGTATGCTTTACAGTGTCTGGGTAAATGATGCGGGTCATACCATCCATCAAACAACCAATTGCATGTGCAAAAACCCACTAGCGATCTGCACCCAATCGTGTCTGATCTGAGGATTGATCTCTTGACCCACGGGACCGTGCATCGCACCTAAACACCACACTATGGCCCTTATTCTGATTGAGTCGGATGGCTGCGTGTTAGGTCGGACGGCCGATGTATTGTGTTTGCGCATGTGCAGAGGCGTTTCTGCGCATGTGCAAATGCTGTGCATGTCCAAATACGGTGTGAAACCCGTAAAGAATACGATCTGTCAGAACAATCCGAGCAGGGGGTGGAGAGGGGCGTGAAGGGCTCATTACCATATACGTACGCCCCGCGTTTCATGGACGTTCCCATGAAAATGCTGGGCGTACGAATGGTAATCCAGCTGTGACGCACATGTGGGGGGTGGACAGCTGATATAGCCGTATTCCAGCTGCGAACGCTGCGCACGTCCAAATATGGAGTGAGGCGGGGCTAAGAACACTCGGTGGCCATCTAAAAATACGCATCCATCTGAGTCAACTAGAATAAGGGCCTATGTGCACTAAAAAACCCATAATGCATCACACAGCCTGTCAAAATCATGCGTTCGGGCCTGAAATCGTTCTGTATGGTCAGCTTAACCCTTCACAGTCCAAATTTTTATTTGCAATTTAAATAATCAGGTTTAAATGTTTAAATTAATTGTAATTCTGTTTTTTTTTTTTATTAAAAAGGGTCTACATTGAATGTAGATTTATGTTAATGTTCCTATTTTAAAATGGCTCACCATTGGATCTGCTACTAGAGCCAGACGTTGGACCTGAAAAGGTTAAGAATGACTGCAATGCACTATTTAATTTTTTTAAATTTTTTATGACTTTCTCAATTAGACACTTTTGACCTAAGGGTGCTCTGAAATAAAAATGCTGATTCTCTAGGGCAGGAGTTCTGAAACTGTGGGTCCTAACCCCAAAGTGGGTTATGACCATCTCAGCATGGGGGTCATGACTCCATGTTGCTTACCATCAGGCTGATGACTTTTCTTATATCTGTCAGTGATCCAAGGAGTCTGAGAAGTCAGTTGAATTGTTTGTTGCTTCCAAAGGCGGATAGGAACACTAGGTAAACACTCAGTCGGCCAGGGCGACAACCATCTCCCGGGCCACCCTACACAAGCCCAAACAGACACTAGAGGCCAGCTGTCATACTTCCAGGATTTGGGTGTCACTGTGGCATGCAACCCAGAAGTGCACTGCTCAATGTAATCTGTGTGTAGTCTCCGCTGAGTGTATACTCCTTTATCTGTCAGGACACAGGCTGTCCGGAGCTGATGGAGAATGGAAGTCAGTGATCACTCAGCAGGGTAACACAGCTGAGGGGCTAGAAGGAAAGCTGCTAGAAAGCTCAAAAATTAAGGGCAAAAAGGCTGCCACTGCTCCCCCTTTACCCTGCTGGGCACTGCTGTCTCCTCCTCCACCGATGGTGCATTCTTCTCCTTCCCTGCCTCCGGGCACCTCCAAAAATCACAGGATTTCATCAGAAGAGCCTGTCCCTAGCAATTTGTGGTAAAATATGTGCTATACTTTTGTGCACGTTTGTGATCATGGAGATATATCGTTGGATATGTCGGGCATCTTATGTGATATATCGCTGGTACACACTGACTATTGTGGTAACCACAGGTGTATGTTGGTGTGCTGTCTAACGGGTGTTGCCGCTTGGATGGTGCTGCTTCTATGTCATAGAGGATTGGAGGCAGGAGACTCAGAGTGGTTCAAAAGGGGTTAACACTTTATTTCCACCATGCTAAACAACCATTTGCTTTCAATATCAGTAAATAATACACAATGACAGTAACTCATTTACCACGTGCTCTGACTAACTTTGACTACAATGAGTCGCTATGTTCTTTCTCTGGTTCTAACCACTAATGTTACACGCTTATCCGTATAGCTCACTTCTGACTTTTTAAGACTGTCTAAACTTCACATTCACTTGGCATATTATTTGCATAAATGAAAACACATATCTTCACTAGTATTCACTAGTATATCACTAAAGGTAAACTGGAATAATTAAGGCCTAGACCACTGTCAACATATAAGTATTCCTACTGCATAGATGACGGCAACAGTTAAATGTTCAATGTTATTGCATAGACCACAGTAAACATAAGTATTATTCTTGCATAGATAACGGTAAACAGTTAAATGTTATTGCGCAATAACGCCTGGTTTTATAGTGCACTTTGGGTGCCTGAGTGATATCACTGTTATACCCCTTTCCCACTGCAGCTCTTAAACGGCAAATTGCCTTTTTTCCCCCACAATTTACCGTTTAAGGCTGCAGTGGGAAAGCGCCAGAGTTGAAATACCGGTTAAAGTTAACCGGTATTTCAACCCGTTTAAAAAGCAGAGTGCTACACGTTTAAATACTGTTTTTAAGGCAGTGGGAATGCCTCTTAAACGGTATTTAAAATACCACACTACTTCCCCCTCCCCTGGTACCTGCCCTGTGCCCACCCTCCCCTGATACTTACCTTCTTGGGGGATCCGGGCAGCGGAGTTCACACACTGCTGGGGAGGCATCGGATCCAGCATGGGAACAGTACTTCGGGTCCCTCTGGATGCTGGGCAGTGGGGACGCTGTGGGGTCCATGCCACATGGGCACCGTGCTGTGGGTGCTGGTGGTGCAGCAGGGTCCATTCGGGGTCCATACGGCGTCGGGACAGTCCCTGCAGCTGATGGGAACTAATAGTTCCCACTATGCGCATATCTAAAGAGCGCCGTGCATATCAATGAGCCACTCATTACATATGTGCATATGTAATGAGCGGCTCATTGATATGCACGGTGCTCAGTAGACATGCGCATAGTGGGAACTATTAGTTCCCATCAGCTGCAGGGACTGCCCGACGCTGTATGGACCCCAAATGGACCCTGCTGCACCACCACCACCACCAGCACCGTGCCCATGTGGGATGGACCCAGCATCCAGAGGGACCCGAAGTACTGTGCCCATGCCGGACCCGATGCCTCCCCAGCAGTGCGTGAACCCCGCTGCCCGGATCCCCCACGCAGGTAAGTATCAGGGGAGGGTGGGCACAGGGCAGGTACCAGGGGAGTGGGGGTATATTACTGGTTAATTACCGTTTTGTAGCTTTTAAAAGGGGTTCAATGTGAAAGGTACAAAAACGGTAATTAACCAGTAATATACCGTTTACTACATGCAGTGGGAAAGGGGTTAAAACCTGCTTTGACCCATTTAAAGAGCCGTTTAAAAAAACGGGTCAAAGCAGGTTTGGCAGTGGGAAAGCAGCATTAGTCCCCCTTTCTTGTGTATATCCAAACAGAAGGGTAAAGTTCAGCTGTCCCTTATGAAGTTGGCGAGTGACTGCAGTATCCTTAAATGTGAAGTTCCTCCAAAATGGGGGTTCTGATGTGTATTTATAATCCACAGGGTTAAATATGATAGCCTGGATAGTCAAATGCAGGCACAAATGTCTTCCCTGAGAGTTCCTCAACTGTGTTAAGCATCCCAAAGTTCAGTAATTCAGCATACCGCAGGATGCTACTTATCAATCAATTCCAACAAGAGGTTTCCCAGTCCTCTCAACTATGTAGGGGGAGGCAGTAGCCAAGGGGTTAATGAATCTCAGTCTGCCTTCCTCTCTTTCCTTTCTTTCTCTTGAACTTTAGGTATACTGTAGGTCTGGCTTCCCAATTGATCAGGGCTTGGCTGTACTCTCTTAGATGTGGGTACCCACTGTCCAGCCAGGGAGGGTATAAAGGGCGCAGTCTTGGAGGTGTGGGGACCAATTGCCCAGCCAGGGAGGGTAGAATGGACGCCTCGGCACTCCACAAGGAGTCACCACTGCTGGTTAGTTGGATGCCGCTTCCCGGTTCCCCCACGTGTCTCTTGCTTCAAAGTTCTGCTCTCTGCTGCTGCAGCCGCCATGCTGCTGATCCATGCCCACGGCTGTGCCGCTGCACTCCCGCTATACACCACTTCTCCGTCCCCGGGTGCCGTCCTCCTCTTCTCTCCCACACCGCTCCATTCTTGCTTCACACTCCCCTCCTGATGTCGCTCTTCGCGCGCTCCCCCTCTTCTTCTCCGCGCCACACTTCTTCCTCCTTTGCGCCTCTCTTCCCCCCTGGGGCGCTCTCCGTGACGTCACCCGCCTCCCTCCTTTGAGTGACACCGCACTTCCCCTCTATATACAGGGAGTTTCTTCCTGGTCCTCGGCTGCTTGGGGAAAATCCATTCTTCCCCTGACAAGGGGGGTTTTGTTCTGCCTTCTCTGTTTTAAGAGTCCAGTAGGTACTTATATGTTAGTTGGGCGCCCACTATAGTTAGTACGCTCATACCCCCACTATCTATGTCTGCGTGGAGTTGATTTTATATAGTGTGGCGAGCCACCAAGCCCGAAGCGTGGCGAGCGGCAGCGTAAAACTAAGCAAATAGCTTAGTGGGCGCCCAACTAACATATAAGTACCGTCCAGTTTTATTTACATAAGCATCTTAATATATATGTATATCACATGACTGATGCCTTGAGGACCGTGTGTGGGAAGCCCTGTCTTAAGAATTTGATTTCCCTTCTAGAACTTAGAAAAGGTTGAACATTTTGTTCTTTATTTAACCTTCCAGACTGTGTAATTATACATGAAAGGTTCTAAATTATATGATGTCATTGTTAATAATAAATGTAATGGTGGATTCAAATACTCCTCCCTGTACAAGCCAGAAAATCACTTATTAATTTACAAAATGCTAAGACATCATTTTCATCTGGGTGTGCAGTCCATGTCACACACAGAAAAAAGGGAAATATCCCTCAGGTGCTACATATAAAAATATAGGGTGACATTTAATAGGATGAGAGTATTAGTAACTGGTACTTGTTTCCTAGCACGGCGCCCATCGCATCGTATACCATAACACTAAATAAGGTATATGATGGTATGCGATGCGATGTTGTACAATAAAATATCGCATCTCATCGTATGCCATATGATGTGATCGTATACGATTTTTGATTGTACAAGTACTTCGATGGGTCCTTACAATGTGAAATGGCCCCCCATAGTCAACGCCACCCCCAGGATCAACGGCAACCCGAAGCATGGCGAGCGGCGGCGCTACTCGTCCTCCACCCTTTTCATACCCCCACTATCCACGTCGGTGTGGAGCTGACTTTAGATAGTGTGGCGAGCACAGTGAGCTACCGAGCCCAAAGTGTGGTGAGCGGACGTGCAATACATGTAAAGTAATATGCGTCCCCTCGCGGGGCTTCCTGCGCTCGCCACGCTTTGAGCTCGGTGGCACTCTGCGCTCGCCACACTGTCTAAAATCGACTCCACACCAACGTGGATAGTGGGGGTATGAAAAGGTCGGAGGAAGCGTACCGCCGCCCATCGTGGGTTGTCGTTGATCCTGGGGGTGGCATTGACAATGGGGGGGCATTTAACATTGTGAGGACCCATCAGGGTGGTTGTACAATAAAAAATCATATACCATCGCATCGCATGCATCGTATGCGGCAATATGGCATGCGATGCGATCGCATAAGATGAAAATATTGGGTGCCATGCTAGGAAACAAGTACCTAGTAACTTTTTAAAATCGCATTGAGCTGCGTATTCCGGGCAAAAAAATGCGCTGAAAATTCGCACATTTTCATGACTAAAAATCGCCCATTATCGCACTTAGTCATGAAAATGTGCGAATTTGAGGAAATGTGCGAATTTGTGTTTAAAAAAAAATAAAAATGGGTGAGGTCCCCCCTCCTGAGCATAACCAGCCCCAGGTTCATTGAGCTGGACCTGGTTCCAAAAATACGGGGGACAAAAAATCTGGGGTCCCCCGTATTTTGAAACCAGCACCGGGCTCCAACAGCCCGCGGTGTAATGCCAAAGCCGGGGGACACTTTTTACTTAAGGTCCCCCAGCCTAAACATGAGCACCATGGACGGGGTACCTGGAGGAGTGGGGACCCCCCAAAATACAAAATATATATATATATATATATATATATATATATATATATACTTTGATGATGGTAAACCACAATTGCTACAATTGGCCCAATGATGTTATATACGAACTTGAATGGTCAGTGGATGTATATTAGTGTCTGTTTTTCGGCTTAGTATTAAATCAAAGTCTCGTACACTTCCCAAATGATGAAGAATAAAGGAGACACTTGCCGTTTTTGTAATTTCGTGGAGTGGACAACGTGTACCGCTAGTACCCGCATAGTGCCCAGATTCCGCATCCACAAATTTTGTTTCCCTGTATTGTTCCTTTGTACGGCGCTGCGAAACACTTGTGGCACCTTATAAATGAAATAATAATAATCCACAGCATGGAGTCCTGCGTGGTGATGAAAGCCACCGGCCTGGAGACTTAAAGGAGGATGGAGCATGTGGGGGCACCTGCAATTCAACCCAGGTAATTACCGGGGTAAACACAGGACGCTACCGTGTCGAGTGGCTCCCAACCCAGTATATTTGAAAAACAGCGGATCGGAGCTTCTAGGGCATTTTTCTGTGCTTTTTTTTACATTTTACATGTCTAGGCACACCAATGGCTCAGGTATACTACAGTTTTCACAAAAGTTTTACATGTCTTATGGGAAGACACCTTTGAAATGGTTTCATATTGAATATTCGGGACTAAATTAAAAGCACAGACTTTTTCAAATAAAAATTTATGGTCTCTTAGGGAACGTTTTTTTTTTAATGGTGGCCCTTTTGGGTTATCGGCAGAACGGGCCGACAGCTTCTAAAGTCGTGCTCTTTCTGCCGTGATCCCTCTTCAGTGCTGTCGGTAAAGACAGCATTGAGTAGGGCCCCACTGCAGAAACCGACACATTTTGCTACCAGCCTGTAGTTACCCACCTATACCTCTAATAAAGCTACAGGCTGGTAGTGAAACATGTCGGTTCTGCAAGTTTTCACTCTTCAGGACTTCTATCCGGAAAATTTGACTTTTTATTAATCTTGGATATTTCTTCACTGCTTCATTCTATATTTGGTTCCATACATCTAACAAAACTAAAGCGGACTCCTTCCAGACTCCCTAGGAAGCTTCTCCAGATACCTTCCTCCAGTGGCCCCACTTCCTTTGCCGCATGAACTAAAGAGGAGTTAACATTGGATCGATTGGGCACAGCTCAATCATTTCTCCTTCAGTGGTGGTACCTAGGGTAAAGTACACTTACCTGTATAAACAACCTGTAAATCCAATTTATCTAATATATATATATATATAATGGAGAAGGCCTGGCACTCCCACAGCTGGGTCCGAATACCCCGGTGCCTTCCAGGACAGGTAGGTAGAGGAATGGAAGAGGCGGCCCTCAAATGGGATTTTTCAAAAGTGTATTGTGGCAAAAGAAAGGACCAACGTTTCGGGGTCTTAATCACCCCTTTGTCAAGGTGCTTGTCAAGGTGCAAGTGGAAATCCACTTGCACCTTGACAAAGGGGTGATTAAGACCCCGAAATGTTGGTCCTTTCTTTTGCCACAATACACTTTTGAAAAATCCCATCCGCCTCTTCCATTCCTATATATATATAGGTAGCAAGAAGGTAGCGGCACTCTCGGGATATAACAGACACGTACTCAGCAGTTTGCTTAACGTTTCAAATCTTGTTAGGATTTTTCATCAGAAGCAACAAAGTAAGTGAAAAGACAGAGAATAAATACCTGATCCAAAGACGTGCACAGCCGGTCAATCACGGCTCCTACTTCCGCCAGATGCAGGAGGGGCCGCGGCCGCCACCTGCCCTGAGAATTGCCGTGGCGCTGACTGATGACCAGCCGAGCGGATCGCTGACTGATGAAAAGCCGGGCGGGGGGATGTCCATGCGGAATGGGGTGGGAGGAAGGAAACTCCGATGACCAGCGTGGCGGGGTGGGGGGGTTAAGGGGGCAGTCCGATTTCTTGTATGTCCCGATGACCAGGGGTGAGGGGGTGTTAGGAGAGGTTGTTCACTCACCCGAATAACGAAGTTGGCAGGTGCTGCACTTTCTTCCTCCTGCTTTCGTCGGCGCTGGCGGGACCTTTCCTGCAGCTGCTCCTCCTGCAGCTCATTACCGCCCTCCAGTGGCCGGCGCCCTAGGCAAATGCCTAAGGCTGCCTAGTGGTGGCGCCGGCCCTGATGGCATCCACGTTGCCTAGTAACAATTCTGTGAGCTGAAGCACATTCACTGCCGGTGTCAGTCAGTTGCCGGGAGATCGGTGTCTAAAAAAAATTACATGTATAAGTTACGTGCATCAGCCGGGCCTCATTCGACCTAATTCTGTTGGTAGTTGAAGAGTCCACCCGGGAGTGCAAGATCACCCGTGATAAAATCTCTGCTTATGAAGCCATACATCTAAAATGCTAGTACCAGCCCTAACCGGGCTATTGAGACTGACCAGTAATTTCAGGGTTCTTTACACATTTCTCTGCCTTTGTATCTAACTCAGCCACTTACTCAGAAGGTCTCCTGCATGAAGATTTTTGCAAAGGAGGGCTCTTGCAGTAAGATCTGTCCTTCGTGGTGGTAGCACTTCCTGGTTTAGGACCCAAAGTCCTATCTGCACATGTGTCAGATGCCATGGGGTATACTGGGAGGGATCCGGTTGGATCCCTAAAAGCAATGAGCCGCAATAGAAGTCCATAGGATTGTATAGGGCAACGCAAATCTGAAGATTGCATTGCCTACTGCATCCAAGCATTGCCTGTGCGGAGCTTGACCAGACCTAAAAAAACTGTATTTTATGAGGTTTGGCTGCATTTTAAATATTGCTGCAACTCACCCACTGTGTAAGTCTCAGACAGTGTAGATTTCTGGGACGTACAGTTTCTGCAAGTTCAGACAACCTATCATTTTCTGTTATTGGGGAAAAACGCAAGGAAGGTCAATGGCACTCCATATAAACTTTTCAAGAACCACTAATAGACACACATACTTACAACTGGGCTACAAACCTACTAAATTAAGAGTGTTTTTAATTATTTATTTATTACATACAATTTACATCAAATATTTACAACAAACATTGGTCTCCCCAAATTATTCCTAGTACCTCTTCACAGTGCTCTAATTGACAGCTCCATATAGCACTTATTTACCTCCTTATTTCTTGCTTTGTCTCTTTATAGCTTTATTTGTCACCCTGATATCTTTCATTGTATATTCTCATAGGTCTCTTATTACCCATTTGTACTGTTCTTCTTTCATTGACCCTTCATAACTGTACCACTGTCATTTCATACTGTACTTCTCTCAATTGCACTGACCCAGAACTTGTGGTTCAGCCACAAACCAGTGCTCCAGGAGACCACTACTCCGCAGGGACAATAATTTCCAAGAGTATTGAGGTTCGGGAGAAGAGAAAGCTGTCTACTCTCCAAAGACAGAGTAATGGGGCCTACACACGTATCGATTTAGGGGCATTTTCCAAGTCATCTCACTAGATCACTTAGAAATTGCCCCTACATCGCTACGTTTGTAGGGGTATAGTGACAGTGATGTGTGGCCTTGCATGTTGCTATCACTGGGCGATTAATATCCAGCATCCTGGATAAATCTAGTTAATCGCTGGGGTCGCCAGAGAACACTGGCCCTGACAGATCCTCAGCACACAGCGGTGTGCTGAGCAAGCTTGCTGAGTGATCTAGCATTGCTCAGAATTCTCAGCAGTGTCGCTACATGTATAGGCTTCATTAGAGAAGAGGCACCACAGATGATGTCCCAGCACAGGAGTCAGCAGCCAGGTGCTTGGTATAGCACACTGTCCCACAGGTGTAGTAGTGTACTATGAGACCTTGGCAGAATGATACTCTGTAGTGGAGTACATAACCGGCTTCCACCTGATATCAAGCCCCCCCCCCCAGCTTCAGTGGGAAAATTGTCTGCAATCCACAGGGACATAGGAGCTGGTGACGTTAGGTAATTTACCATTGGGCATTCACAGATTTCTCAGACGCTGGGATTGGTTGATGTTTGGAGGGCATGCTACCCTTTGGAACGGGATTTTACTTTATCCTCGGCACATGGTACCATGTCTCGCATCAACTACATCTTACTGTCTGAACATATGTTCACTAGAGTGATCGAGTCCAAAATTGAAGCCATACATACATCTGACCATGCACTTTGCTGGCTGAAACTAGCGCTTAGTGATGACAAGGGCCCAATAAGGCAATGGAGGTTCCCATCCTATTTATCTAACTCATTAAAATTCCGCAATGTGCTGGAAGCAGCTTGGGCTGATTACACACTTAACAACCAGGATGCTGAAAGAGACCCCTTATTGTACTGGCAGGCTGCCAAGGCGGTGATTAGGGGTGTGATAATGTCCTACTGTAAAGATAGAGATAAACAGCTACACAGAGAATATTTTGAGCTCCAACACCAACTCAGCATATCCGGAATATAAAACAAACCCCTCTGAAGGTGCGAGACAAAAATACATACACCAAAAAAACACTATTTGAAAATGTGCTCTCACACACATTGAAGCGAAACACACATTTCATAGGGATTAAAATTTATTCCGTTACGGAAATAAATCTAGTAGATTGATGACAAATTTATTGAAGGGATGACACCCCCCCCCCCCCCAGTCATTAAAACCCTAAGAGAGACTAACGGTAACTCGGTCGAGAAAAACACAGACATTGCTGAAACCCTCAAAAACTATTACTCCACATTGTATGGCCCCTCACATATAGATGAGGATAAGAAAAAGGCTTTCTGGGATACTATTCAACTACCGCAGATGTCAGAAAACCAGGCAGCATCATTAATGGCCCCGATCTCCAAAGAAGAGATTCAAATAGTTATTGCGGGTTTGCAAACTTCCAAAGCCCCCGGCCCCGATGGGTTCTCAAATGAATTTTTTAAAATACTATCGCCCAAAGTATCGGAAATACTTACTAAGGTTTATAATGTCATTTTATCCGGCTCGTCCTTACCAAAATACTTTAATTCAGCAGTGATCAAGGTCCTTCCAAAGCCGGGCAGAGACCCAGAATTACCAGAATCGTATAGGCCCATCTCTTTACTAAATTCTGATTACAAGATCTTGACCAAAATTATTGCAAATAGGCTAAAGATAATCCTCCCCTCAATAATACATGAGGACCAGTCTGGGTTTATTTGGGGGCGACAGTCGGTCACAAATGTAAGAAAGGTCCTATCGGTGATGCAATGGTTGGAGACTGTGAACAACCCAGAAACAAATGTTATCCTTTCATTAGATGCTGAAAAGGCATTTGACCTTGTGTCCTGGGACCACTTATTTGAAATTTTGTCTAAATTTGGATCACCAAATTTTTTTATATCACTTATCTCCTCATTATACTCTGATCCTGAAACCCAAGTATTGGGCAACAGTTGCCTCTCTTCCCCTTTTATTATAAGGAGGGAACAAGACAGGGGTGCCCCTTGTCCCCCCTCCTTTTTGCCATGGTCCTTGAACCTCTGTCAATACAATTATGACAGTTGCAACAGTATACAATAATATCGATTGGCAATATCCAAACCAAAATTGCACTCTTTGCAGGTGACATGCTTCTTTTTGTAGCAGACCCACTAGTATCAATCCCTGCTATAGTACACCAAATTGACAGGTTTGGTGCATTCACGGGATATAGGGTCAATTACTCAAAATCTGAAATTTTACTTTTTTCCAGGGATGTATCTGGTTTAGGAAATGACCCTGTAGTGTCGCATTTTCCGATCGTTGCTCACACGCTGAAATACCTTGGTTTGAAATTCACCAAAACTTTAAATAAACTCTATGCTGTTAATATCACACCAATAATTTCTTCTATTGCTGGGCTTTTGGTTAACTGGAGCTCCCTGCCTTTATCTCTCCTGGGTAGGGCCACGGTTATTAAGAGTGTAGCGCTTCCCAAACTGGCCTATGCATTACAGATGCTCCCACTGTATATATCTAAACCCGACTGTGAAAAAGTAGAATCCCTATTTAAAAAAATCCTTTGGGCAGGTAAGAAATCTAGAAAAGCCTTTGCGAAACTGAAATTGCCTAGACAAGAGGGGGGACTCTCAATCCCAGATGTATGCGAATACTGTAGAGCCACCTCATTTCGCTACATTACAGGCTGCCTGTTAGACAGATCAATTTATACTAACAGATCTCTGGAGGGTGAGTTGTTCGCCCGATATTCGCTTAGTGCGCTTCTACATTCTTCTGCCAATTTGATCCCAGGGGCGATCATAAATTTTTTTTATTCAAAGACACATACCGTTCTTGAATCTTTGCTAACAAGAAAAATGGTAGAAACCCATGCTCTACGTCACTCACAACATTTTGGGGTAATCCCACTTTCACACCAGGTCTTAACAACCAGATTATGAATACATGGAAGGCTGCTGGGATTGCAGCAGTCAAAGACGTATTTGACCGGGGGGGCAAGTTACTCTCATTTACAGAATTGAAGGACAAATTTCATATACCAAATACACAATTTTATTTATACCTCCAAATTCAACATTTTATACAAACCATGCCAGAGGCAATGCCACCAGGTTCTGAGACAGACCCCATTAAAACAATACTAACATTGACAAGAACTAGTCGTTATAGACTGCGAGATTATTTGGGGGGACTTCAAGTATCTAATTCTACAAAATTGTGGGATAACACTCTAAGGAAATGGCAGCAAGACATTCCTGAACTCACAGAACATGCAACATTGATTACAAAAAATCAACCAGTATTTAAATATTTGCATTCGGCCTCACTACAGGAGGTACACTTAAAGCCTTTTAGCTAATTAAAGTGTATGGAATCTTGGTACCAGAAAAAAAGAAATTGTTCCTGCAATTACGGTTAGACTTGCCATAGCCACCAAATGTATTTTGTGTCATTGGATAGAAAGAAAAGCACCCTTCTTGATGGAAGTTACGTACTTTCACGGCTCCCACGATGTGCATCGTACAGGGAAAAATCGCATCGCATGAGATTGCATGGACACCTTGAATGAAGACACACGCAAACATATTGATAAGTTGTTTGAGCACACCTCCTGGTTTCTGTTAAGATCTTTAGCTCCTTAATGTACTCATGCTGGACAATGTCTGTACGAGAAACAAGGATTTTATTGATAACTGACTGTGGTATAACTGACACAATATGTTGATACCAAATATATATAAAGTTTTGTCATGTCTCCCCTTGTTTTGTCCCCCTATTGTACTTTCCTTACTATATCCCCCTTTCTCTTTTTTTTTCTTTATTTTGTTATTTATTTTATACGTGTAATTTAGGTTTTTGAGATGTTATGGATGTCAGAGAGACCAAGCATGCCATCGATTTACATTTCCATGTGGGAAATGCTTATAAATGTTTACTTTTTGATGGAATAGGGAATAGAGTAATCATTTGCATCTTCAACATTGCTATTTTCCCTTTGTGACCATGTATTTGACCGCAAGAGGAGAAATCGATCAAAAATCTTTTACCATTTATATGGACTGAAACTACCGCTACTGGGTTTATTAATGATTACACTAAAGTCAGAATAATTACACATGGACAACTTGAAAAGCATATATATACGTCAGCTTTGTATGAAGAACACCATTGTATTTGCTGGTTTCTCTGCAACTGTTTATTATATTCTATGATAATAACTTAATAAAAAGTTTATAAAAAAAAAGTGTTGCACCACTTTTAAGTGAATTTGGCCCTGCGAAGGGTGCGAGATAGACTTAATTTGGGTGCCGTTTTCAGCATTTAAACGACACCATGGGCAGATTCAGGGGGGAGGCATCTGGACAAGTGCCCCCCTGTCATTTCAGACATAGCTCATTTTTGTAGCTGAGGACTTGGGCTTTCCAACAAGCCCAGCCCTGTGTCGCTAGCCCCCTGGGAACCGGAGATATCGCAAGACAAATCTAGAACATTTTCCCCATAGGTTAACATAGGACCCGATAATTCTGACCCCCACCCGGTTCCGATGGCTGCCATTTCACCCCGTGGCATCACAGAAAGTCGTGATTGATCTCATTCGAACCCAAATCGCTGGGTCAATTGGTTCCAAGGATATTGGGGGTAAACAGTTTTTTATTTCTGAAATGTCATTTCATGGCATGTTCTTTGAGGGCAGATTTCTCTGGAACCAAGCACCCCAGTTTCACGGGACCGGTTTCTTTGGAACCAATGGGTCAGTTGGTTCCAAAGATATAGCCAGTTCAACTAGATAGCTGGTTAAAGGAAGGAGAGGGGTAAATTTCTCTCCCCCTCACACCAGAAAATGCAGGGACTAGGCTGGTGTAAAAGGGGCCAACCCGGGAATATCCCTGCATGATCCTGGGACAATATTCCCTGGTAAATCCCTGCATTTTCTGGTGTGAAAGGGGTGTTATTTCAAATAGTCGGGACCTGCAGTGCTCTGAATACAGCCGGCAGCCCCCTGCTCTCTGCCTGACTGTCAATGGCTGTCACTTCTGCCTGGATCCGCCCCTGAACGCCAACTCACACCCTTCGGCAATAATAGGATTGACCCCATATTCTACTGGATATGCTATTGAGAGTTATTCATTCTATCAGTGGTGTCCAGCAGTACATACAGTATATGCCAATCACTGTGTTAATAACTAGGCAGGATTGATCAGCAATACTTTATTTCCTCTTTATGTGCTTACTGACCCAATTTAACAGTCTAATAATAGTGGTTTGCATAAAACTGAACTAAAAACTAAACATAAAAAAACAAGAAGAAGACAATGTGCAACATCTTTGAAACCTGTTATTTTTTAATCAAAGTTCTTTTTATTTTTCTAAACATTAGATTTATGTGTTTATTAGCATAATGCACTTTAACATATTTAACTGTTAATATATTGGCTTATCTTTTGCATAATTATATGCTGTAATGCAGCCCAATCATGTTCCCAGCATAGGGGATGCAAAAGATTAGGGGCAAATATCTGTAGATGGGTAGGGAACTGGCTGTGTAATAGAGAACAAAGAGTGGTCGTGAACAGTGCAGTATCTAATATGATACCAGTAATAAATGGAGTGCCACAGGGTTCGGTTCTTGAGCCCATTTTATTTAACATTTTTATTAACGATATTGGGATGGGGTTACTCAGCAATGTATCCATCTTTGCGGACGATACAAAACTGAGCAGAGTTATTAAATCATCAGAAGATGTCACCACGCTTCAAAATGATCTTGACAATCTAGATGAGTGGGCAAAAAAGTGGAAGATGAGGTTCAATGAGGATAAATGCAAGGTCATGCACCTTGGGAGACATAACCAGTGTGCTAGTTATAACTTAAGTGGGGATGAATTGGGTAAATCAGTACTTGAAAAGGATCTAGGAGTCCAAATAGACAACAAACTGGGGTGTAGTGCTCAATGTAATATAGCAACAAAAAAGGCCAACAAAATTCTCGCATGTATTAAAAGGGGCATGAAAACTAGGGACTCCAAAGTAATTATGCCTCTGTACAAAGCATTGGTTAGACCGCACCTTGAATATGCAGTGCAGTTCTGGGCCCCGCACTATAAAAAGGACATAATAGAATTAGAAAAAATCCAAAGAAGAGCAACAAAGCTTATTAGGGGAATGGAGAATTTAAACTATGATGAAAGATTAAACAATTTGGAACTGTTTACACTAGAGAAAAGAGTTTTAAGGGGGGATATGCTCAACATGAACAAATATATCATGGGCCAATATAAGGAACTGTCAAACACCCTTTTTTCTACTAGAAAGGAATCTAGGACGCGAGGGCATGAGTTTAGATTAGAAGAAAAAAGATTTTGTTCATCTATAAGAAAAAAATTCTTTACAGTCAGAGCAGTCAAACTTTGGAACTCTCTTCCTGGAGAAGTGGTGTCGGCAGACACTATAAATACATTTAAAATAAGGTTGGATAAACATTTATTGGTTAAAAACATCCATGGGTACGAATAAGTAACAAAATCTGTCTTTAAAATATCATAACATACTGTACAACAAGGGATAAGCTACTATAAACATAGGTTGAACTAGATGGACGCAAGTCTTTATTCAGCCTCACCTACTATGTATGTAACTAAAATTATTTTTCAGACCAATTCATGCTTAAAATAAACTGCCACAATTAAAAACAATAAACAGAAGTGTTAAAAATACTGCACCTAAAGAACAGTGTAATGCAGTGGTTCCCAAACTGTGCGCCGTGGCTCCCTGGGGTGCCTCGGGACACTTGCAGGGGTGCCCTGGATCGGTGGTCGAGGACCAATTCACATTATTTATGATTAATTATTTATGGGCAAAACCAGAGCTGGAGGCTGCCAATAATAAATTGTCTACAAACAGAAGGAAATCCTGCTCTTTACCACATAACTGACCATAGGAATAGCATGTAAACCCAATCTAATAAAACCAAAAAATTGTCCTAGGGGTGCCGTGAAAAGTTTTTGATAATCTAGGGTGCCATGATTCAAAAAAAGATTGGGAACCACTGGTGTAATGCATTGTTTACTGAACTTACTGTAGCATTCAGTAAAGAGTTTGTTGGACATTAGAAGGCACAGGTGTGCATTATTCTATTAAGAGCAAACAAAAGGGATTTACCCTGATATATATGTCCATAGAAAATCCGGCACTCCGCATAAAGCTGAATATTTACTTACTCTGGTGCCATCCTAGGGTTAGTACCCAAATATAGTCCAGGATTGCTATAGAAAGCAATGGGTGTCACTCAGAGATTTAAGCGTGTAGAATTTATTCTGTTCTTTTATGTCTGAAAAAATTCTACACGCTTAAATCTCTGAGTGACGGCCAATGCTTTCTGCAATCCTGGACATATATATATATATATAGATGTATATAGATATATATATATATATATATATGTCCAAATACACAGGGTAGCACTCTCCTCATATAGGGCCATCTGCCGGGGTGTCAATAAGCAGGGCTGGCAATAGAAATCTTGGGGCCCCATACACGGATATCTCTGTGGGGCCCCTACCCCTTCCACTAGCGGGGAAGGTTAGGTCCTAGTTGGGAGGGTTAGGCTGCTAAGGGAGGGGGGGGGGAAGGGTTAGGCTGTGTGAAGGGTGGATAAGGGGGGCAGGGGGAGGGATTCCTTCCTTTGGAATGCTGGTGTCAGTATTCTGTACCTACACACACAAATATAAACATTCATATAGACTTACATACCTACACACACGCATACATACATACATACATACATACATATATATATATATATATATATATATATATACACACACACACATGTACTCACACATGTACATACATAAGCATATATACCTACACACACACACACACACACACACACACACACATAAATACCTATGCACACATATAAAAGCATATATACTTACATACATACACATATATACATGTGACTCAGACAGACATACTGTGAAAAGGTGAGGGAAAGGTTCTATGACCCAGGGGTACTCACCATTGCTACAGTCAGAAAGTCTCTTCTTTGTAAGGACCCAGGGAAGATACAGAGGGGGCGATTGGCTCCCCTAAGCTGCCCTTAGCCCCTTCCTCCGGCAGGGCTGCGTGGGCAGTGGCACCAATGGCTGGCAAGGCACCAGGCAGTGCAGTCAGGAGACAGACGACTCAGCCTCTGAATGCTGAGTGGCTTCCTGTCTGGCACTGTACGCGGCGGACGGGACAGACACGGGACACTGTGACATTCACGCTGTCACACACAGCAGTGCAGCGGCAGGAGAGACCCGGCGGCACCGCGCACACGCACACTGACAGTCAGTCGGTCGGTCGGACGGACACAGCCGGGCAGCACACAACCACGGGCTGCAGGCTGCACAGCAGATGGGCTCTGCCGGGCTCTGGGGCCCGTCACACATGTCCCCCTTGACCCCCCCCCTGTCGCCGGGCCTGGTCATAAGCCAGGAAGTCCTGATCCAGGTACTCCCAGTAACAAACGAATAGAAGGTAAATGGATGCACTCACCGGTCTTTTGCTTGTAAAAAGTTTATTACATACCACAATCGAATTAATCCATCATGTAACAGTGGGTAGCTGTCAACGTTTCGGTCTACACATAGACCTTTGTCAAGACCTCTCCTGCCTTCACCAGTGTACAACTAATAGTGTGCATAGGCTGACCTTATGTACCTGCAAGCAGGTGTTGCCGACTCCTCCCCTTTAGGAAATGACACCCACAGCTCTTACCAATCTATCAAACAACACTATGCGCTACCAACACATAACTAATGCAAATACTAAACAGTGTCCCTCAGTCTGGCAATGTAGTTTAGAGACTTACATAACAGTACCACCGCGCTGGCTGCCGCTACAACTCCCGCGGTCAGCGTGCGTGTCAATCACATTATGGACCTGCGTTCCACATGCCGGAAAGTGCCTTCTTTACATCACTTCTGCCAATCTCTCTAGGACACTATTCTTCCTTTGGAACGCAAACATGCATTCCACCTTATTCATAAGCCCGGAAGCGGCGCTGTCTGCTATTTCAGTTAACTCTGTATGTACCAACACCACGAGCCTTATAAACACTAAACAGCAGAATCAGGGGCGAAATAGGGTGCGATTTTTTTGCTAGCAAAAAAAATCACACCAAATCGCACCGTTAAAAAACGCATTTTTTGCCGCAAATTCGCATATGTAATGAGATGCGAATTCACGGCAAAAAAGTGCGATATGGTGCGATTTTGGGCGATTTTTGGTCATGAAAATTTGCGCATTTTCAGTCATTAAAATGTGCACATTTTAAAACATGCGATTTTGTATAAAAATAAAAATTTGAAAAAAAAAAACCGGCGTGAATTCCCCCCTCCTGAGCATAACCAGCCCCGGGCTCAAGGGCCGGTCCTGGTTCCCAAAATACGGAGAACAAAAGGAATAGGGGTCCACCCTGTATTTCAAGAACCAGCACCGGGCCCAACCAGCCAGCAAGGTAATGCCACAGCCGGGAGGAAACTTTTTATACAAGTCCCTCCGGCTAAAGCATTCACCCCCTGACCGGTCAGCATGGGCAGGGGTCCTGGGGGAGTGGGGACCCCCCCCAAAGAAGGGGTCCCCCTCCAGAACTTACCTGCCCATGCTGAAGCCCGGGGCTGTCCTCGATGCCCATGGGTAGTGGGCATCGAGCTGGTACTTGTGTAAAAAAATAGAAAAACTATTGTATATTGCTGTGGAACTATGAGTCCCAGCAAGCCTGCACCACATGCAGGGACTTGGAGAACCACTCACCAAGCTCCTCCTGCGAAGATCTGTCCTCTTCGTTCCAAAGTAGTCAAGATCTTCTGCCAAATGCCAGCGATTCCAGCAGCTCCCTGCATCGGACTGAGGAGAGGCGCAGAGATGTTTCATCTTCCGTGCCTCTCCTCCGAATGATTCTATTGGCTGCTTAGCGGCCAATCAGGTGCTGAGAAAGGCTAGGCGGCCAATAGAATCATTCGGAGGAGAGGCGCGTAAGATTAAACATCTCTGCACCTCTCCTCAGTCCGATGTGGGGAGCTGCCGGAATCGCCGGCATTTGGCAGAAGGCCCCGGACCCCGGACTCTGGCATTTGACAGAAGGCCCCGGACCCCAGGAACCAAGGCACCGGACCCCGGACTCTGCAGCCCTGGACCCAGGAACCAAGGCACCGGACCATAAAGCCCCGGACCCTGGAGCCCCGGACCTTGGAGCACCGGACCTGGACCCTGAAGGCCCGGACCCAGGAGCACCGTACCCAGGGACCTACCGACCAGCTCAAGATAGGTAAGTATCAGTATGTGTGGGCTTTGGATGTATTAAAGTTTTATTTTTATTGTGTGTGTGTGTGTTTATTTGACTATTTTTAATTACTGTGGAACTACAAGTGCCAGCGGGCCCTTTAATGCCCCACATGCTGGGATTTGTGGTTCTCCAAGTCCCTGCATGTGGTGCAGGCTTGCTGGGACTCAAAGTTCCACAGCAATACACAATAGTTTTTCTATTTCTATTTTCTATATCTAGTTTTTTACACAAGTATCAGCTCGATGCCCACCGCCCCACTCCCCCAGGACCCCTGCCCATGCTGACCGGTCAGGGGGTGAATGCTTTGGCCGGGGGGACTTGTATAAAACTGCTGTGGCATTACCCTGCTGGCTGGTTGGGCCTGGTGCTGGTTCTTGAAATACGGAGGAGCCCTAGTCATTTTGTCCCCCGTATTTTGGGAACCAGGAGTGGCCCTTGAGCCTGGTGCTGGTTTTATAAAATCCAGGTTATGCCCCACGCCGTTTTTTTTTTTTACCCCCTTTTTTTTTTGACAGAACCATGCACAGAGCACGATGATCTGTGCATGGTTCTGTCAAATTCGCCAGCCAGAACCTGGTCTAATTTTTTGGCGATTTTTGGTAACCTTTACCGAAAATCGCACCCTATTACATGTGCGAGTTAGATGCTCTCCAATGGGAAAATATCTGGATGCGAATTGAAATGTGACTAAAAATCTCCACTTTAAAATGTGCGATTTCGGGGCAAAAAGTGAGATTTTTTGCAGTGAATCCCACCCTATAAAATATATGATTTTTGGAAAATGGACGAAAACCACAGTTTTCGCGAAAACAATCGCAGAAAAACCCCGCACCCTAATACATTTCACCCCAAGTGTCCATCAAATAGTGAGATAGCCCATAAAAATCGCAAGTTTGTAGATAGATATCTATAAGATTGGCACAACCTCATTATCACTGCGGGGGCATCTATACAATTGGCACAACATTGTCAATACACCTATTAACGGCATACAAGGTCAGCCTACACATAAACATATACATATATACACAACGACAAAACACATAAAAAACATGCATATATATATATATATATATATATATATATATATATATATATAAAAAGTACATATCTTAAAAAAGATATAAGATGATACTAAAAAAGATTCTCTGGCAGGTGTTTTTGTGCATGACTGTATTCTGAAATTATTATGTCAGAGGATTCACATATACTTCATAAAATCATAGATCTTTATAAAAAGATGCTCAGTGAATTATACCCATTCGGTCCCCTTGGGGCGATGGTGTCCAACCTCTGAATACATCTTGCCTCTTTTTGAAGCAAAAGCAATCCACTGTCCCCACCTCTGTCCAGAGGAGGGACCCAATCAATGATCATATAGGTCATAGACGATATTTGATGATTCATTTTCAAAAATGGCGGCCCACAAGATATTATACTCCCAGTGGCGTAAGTTCATCCCAGTTGCCCGGAGGCAAGATAAATATTGGTGCCCCCTCCCCAACACACACACCATCTTATATAAATATATGTATGCATGTATGTTATGAATATTATGTTTAGAATAAAGAGAGTGTGACATCTATGTTCCTGCTAGGAGGAGGAGACAGCCACAGAAGCAATATCAACGGCTTTCAATAAACTGATTCAAACTCACAGGGGAGAAGAGGTGCCCCCTTTTGAGCAGGAGCCCGGCGGCAGATGACTCCGTTGCCTCCCAGAGTTCTGCCACTGTATACTCCACTTTGATAAATACGTATCTAAAAATATACATGTACCAGCTACTACTTGATTGTAGAAACCTTTGTTCCATTAACTTTTATGATTCAGTCATATACTTAGGTATGTAGTCACTTATTTTGGCTTGGGTTTCACTTATATATTTTTTTCCACTCAGAATGGTCAGTTACAACCATTCCCCCTCTCTTATATTCTTTAGAGGGAATTCTTTATTCCAAAAATTTGGTTTGACAAATCTGGAAAATACCAAATTAAACACAATTTTCCTTAAATAATTCTGTCAGAACGTTTTTCTTCACTACTTCCTATGTCCACTTTCTCTCTTTCTTTCTTTTTACTAGATAAATTACTCATGAATATAGCCACTTTAAAAATAAGCTATTTCTTATATAGCTCGTTTTAATACTGATCTCTAATTAGCAGCTTTTCGAAGTCTGTCCTATAAATTTTCATTTCACGTAAAAATATTTATTGCAAATTGATTTGTATAATTATGTTATAATTCATTGTAGATTAATACCCCTGATGAAGTCTTGATTGATAAGATGAAACGCATTGGGTCACTTCCGTATTATGCACGAAAATTTCACGATCGAATAAAGATATCGGACAAACCGTTTATTACTTCAATTATTTTTACTACATTTCAAGTCATGGACTTTTATTAACCTTTTAAGTCATCTCTTGCTGAAAAGATCATTTGGCGCTTTTCCACTTTTGTGTATCATATTTGCTATGGTATGATTCTCCACCTTCAGGGAATCTAAGTGGATCAGCGGTCTATCCTACTATATATTTTTACTTATTTATAATATATAAATTGTCATTTAGCGCGACTAGGGGTATTGTTGGAATATATTTATATATATATATATATATATATATATATATATATATATATATGTACACACATATATATGCCCTTTGGTTGAAACATGACCCTTCAATGGTGCGTGATGCTGCACTTGATGCATTTTGCTAGCTTCTAAAATCTCTCTCAAACTGATTTTCAAAAGTAGGTCAGCATGGTAATAGGGTCATCTGAAACTTATTTATTGAATAACAAGAAAAAACCATCCTGGGAATACCAAGTTAGTTGCTTGATCCTATCTAATCTAACCCAATTTAACTTAACTACCCCCCGCCCCCCTCTCCATTCGCCCTCCCACAACAAGTACAAGACGGCTCGGTGTATTAGTCTATGTTGATAATGATCTATGTAGGTACCATGTTGTACCCTCAAACACTGTATATATATATATATATATATATATATATGAGTTTGTACTTCAGTATCCACGTAATCAATATAAGTTCCCCATTTTTTATAAAATTTCACCACCCACTTTTTGGTATTTATAAGGGCTGCCTTCCTGTCCATATATAAAAGTTATAGCAGTGTTGTCTTCACGGCTGCCAGAAATGACGGTGCTAAGAACAAATACTGAGTGCAGTGGATCCGGGACAGTAGATTGTTATGCCCAGTCCATGCAGACACCTATGCCCCATAAGTGTCTGCATGGACTGGGCATAATGCCTGGCCTGGAGATACATAAAGAATTCCCTACGAGGTAGGGAAAACTTTTCAGCTAAATCCTGGAATGTGAGCAGGGATCCCCCTGGGTCAAAAATGTTTCAAATCGCTAACATCCCTTTTGACTTCCACCTTGTGAACCCCGAATTGAGCATGCTGGATTGGAATTAGGGGTTTCCCCAGAAAGGTGCGTATTTCATACTCCGGTGGTTTCTACCTAGGTGGTTCCTAGCCATGAGAGATATGTATCAGCAAACAATAGATTTTCCAACACTTCCTGAGGTAAGTGAGACCGTGGAACATGCAAGAGGGCCGCAGGTAAATAGGGGGCAAAGACATTCTCCTCTAATGCCTTATGGGTATAGAGTTCTGTACCATGGAACCAATCTAGTATGTATCTCATAAACTCTGAGTGTGTGAATGCCTGAATATTGGAAATCCCCAAAATACCCTCCGCTTTCCTAGAATACAGCTTATGGCAACCTAGGCGTGTCTTTTTCCCCAAGAATGAGAAAAACCCTTTAGTAATTTTGGCTATGTCCGACCTTGAGAGATGCAAAGGGATCATTTCGATACAATAGGATAGTTCAGGAAAACGATGGATTGCAATATTGCTGCCCTTCCCAGTAATGACAAAGGTAGGGTTCTCGATGATTCAAGCTGTGTCAACACTTTATTTATTATAGGGACAAAATTAAATGAGTATAATTTAGATATGCTGTAGGGAATGAATACTCCTAAATATTGTATGGATTGGGTTTTAATTTTAAATTGACTCAATAATGGGGAAGTATTGGAGGACAATTGTCACCCTGCAACCTGGAGGATCTCTGATTTTTGTACATTCATTTTGTAACGAGCAAATTACCCTAATTTCTGTAGCATATCTAATATAACTGGGAGGGAGGATTGCAAATTGGAAACAAAAAGTAACATATCATCTGCAAATAAACACATTTTTAATGTAGTGGATCCTGTCGTTATACCCGTAAATTGATTATTATTCCTCAACATTATGGCCAAGGGCTCTAAGGCCAAGGCAAAATGCAGGGGAGACAAAGGGCACCCCTGCCTAGTGCTTTTTGCATAACAAAGTGGGCAGAAATGTGCCCGTTACATGACACCTGGGTCATTGGGTCAGTATATAAGTTCCTCAGCAAGGTAACAAAGGTTTCCGGGAAACCAAACCATGTAAAAGTTTAAAATAAATGGTCCCAGGCAACCAGGTCAAACGCTTTTTTAGCGTCCATTGATATTATTCCATGGTCACCTGGGCCACCCCCACTCAAGATGTTGTACTGCCGCCAAAACTTTCCTCACATTAATAACTGAGTGCCTTCCATAAATAAATCCGGTCTGGTCTGGGTCAACTATTTTGGGCAATGCAAATTTCATCCTGTCTGCTAGAATTTTCGTTAGCAGTTTATAGTCAACATTGAGAAGCGAGATGGGCCGATAAGATCCCGGGTCCTCCAGGTCGCGACCTGGCTTGGGAAGGACCTTTACCACAGCTGAGTTAAAAAGAGGGGGTAATTGGGAACCTGTCAACAACTGGTTACATAGCGCTGTCAATGTATCGCTTATTTTAGCAACTCTATAAAATTCCCCTGAGTATCCATCTGGCTCTGGTGCCTTCAATGGATTAAGTTTTGCTATTGCTAATTTGACTTTCTCTACATCAATGGGAGCCATTAGATGTTCCATAGTATTGGATGGCAATTGGGGCAAGACCGTATCAGACCAGAATTGTTTCTTATTAGCCTTGTCTAAACCCCCATCAGGAGCGTTCAGGGTAGGGACAAATGCTGATGGGCGAGCTCCCCTAATTAGATTGGATAAAAGCTTGCTATTTTTATTGCCATGACGATAAAATTGGAAATTGGTATTATTAATGTATTGAGTAGTTTGATTATCCAGCAAGGAATCAAAATGGGTTTTTGCCTGCATATACGCTATTTTGTTGTTGGGGGAAGGTGTTGTTTTATATAAAGTGTAAGCAGAAGTTAGTGCAGACTGCACTAAAAAGAACATTGGCAGATCTATCTTTCTTAAGTTTGTTGACATAAGAAATAATTTCCCCTCTCAACACTGCTTTTGCCGTGTGCCACAACAAGACAGGATCATCCACATGACCCTGGTTGTCATAAGAGAATTTGAGCCATCTTGCCTCCAGTGCCTGTCTAAATTTTTGGGATGTGGCTAGGTATGAAGGGTGTTTGTGTTTACCTATATCCACTGATGTAGTTAAATTACCAATGAGTCGGAAATACACATGGGCTCTATTTGAGCATCTAATAATTTAGGAAAAAGGCTCTCTGACGGAAGCAGATAATCGATAAGAGAGAGCGTCCCATGGGCTACAGACAAGCAAGTATAGTCCCTATCCATGGGGAGAAGAACCCTCCAGCAGTCGATAAGGTTTAATTGTGATATTATTTGTGGGATCCCTAAAGTTGGCTTTGGAGGGGGTCTCCTGGGCACAGAGGACCTATCCAAAGAGGGCAATGCCACTATGTTAAAATCCCCCCCACACAAATAAGTTAAAGGTACCATAGGGGCACAGTCTTGTCAATAATCTCCGTACAAATGTCTGAGAATAATTATTGGGTGTATATACGTTACAAATTATTTACGACTCTTGAAGCACAGAGATTTTAGTAATTACATATCTCCCTCCCAGGTCAGCATATATGAAATCCATCACTGGGGTTAGTCTCTTCCTGACCAGGACAGTCACCCCCCTCGCTCCGGAGGTGTATGAGGTTGATGCCGCCACCACATATCCCATTTGGCCCAACTTGACATGTTCCGCTTCGGTCAGGTGAGTCTCCTGAAGGAGTACTATGTCTGCCTGCTGTTTCTTAAGGAATAATAGAATTTTCTTACGTTTGATGGGAGAATTGATCCCACCCATGTTCCAGGAACATATCTTAACCTGTGCCATAGATCACAACTAATATAATCCCTACATAAACATTCCCCCCCAAGCCATCTTCCCTCCCCCAACCCCTGCTCCCTTCCCTCCTTCAGTAATGCCTGCAAAACATTAACAGACCTCAGAGGGAAAGATAAAAAAATAACAACATATAAACGCACAAAAAAAAGTAACCATCAGAGGATCTAAACGTCTGAAGCGAATTGTCACTCACTCTTATAACTTCCGTAATACTATGAAGAATATAAGAACTAACACCTACTATGTGTGAACTCCTCGGGCAACATAATCGGGTCGGCACGCCTAAATTAATGTATTTCTAAACATCACATTAAGGGCTAAGATGATACTTTAATAGAGTCACAGTCATATCAGCAAGAATCCCCCTGGCTCACTTCTGGCTCCCACTCTAAGGGGCTTGTGTCTCCATGGCCATAGGGTAATGATCAATGCATCCCATATACCTGCAAGCAGAAGCCCTCCAAATAAAAAAAAGAAAAATGCAAATAATGCAAAAAAAACCTCCCCCAGCCCCCTAGCCACGGAGAGAAAAAGATCATCATGCAATAGTGTCCTCCCATGAGACCAAAGAGAGTTCGTTAATCAAAAACTGCGACACCCGTTATAATAATCTGCCACACGTTGAATCAGCGCCCTATGCAGGTCACAAATGGAGATCAGGCCTGTCCCGCAGGGCCTCCCGGTCCCCCCTGTAGATATGCCTGTGCATCCCCTGCCGTAGAAAAATCATTGGAAGAATTTCCCTCAAATAGGCGAAGCCTAGCAGGATACAGCAGGGCAAATTTTTGGTTGTCTGCAATCAGTTTAGCACAAATGGGAGAAATCTGCTTTCGGGCTCTAGTGACCTTAGCGGAATAGTCCTGGAACAGGTGCAATCTGTGTGTCTCCCAATACAAGGTTTTTTGTTTCCTGGATGCATTCCAGATCAGTTCTTTATGTAGTTAATTTAAACACCTGAAAATGGTGACTCTGGGGCGTGCATTCTGCTCTTTGCGGTCTGGGCCTATGCGATGGGTCCGCTCACTCACCATATCAGAGCAATCTTCCCCAATTTGTAAGAGGCCTGGAAGAGGATTTCTAATAAAATTATGTAAAACAGCCCCCTTCACTTGTTCAGACAGTCCCACCAGTCTTAAATTATTTTGCATAGATCTGTTTTCCAGATCGTCAACCTTATTGGTCAGTGTATATACTGACTTTTGTAAAGCAGCATTTTCAGCTTTTAACTCTTTGACATCATGGAACACAGCCCCAAAATGGGATTCTGTCTAAGAGACCCTATTAGTGAGCTGGGATAGATGGTCTTTCAGTTCAGTTATTGAACTTTTAAAAGTGTTTACCTGTTGCTAGAACATCGGCTCCATTGTGTCTCTGATGGCTTTCACCATCTCCTGATACATATCAGTTTCTTGAGAGGAGGGTGGTGAATATGCCAGGGGGGCTAGCAGAGAGGGGCTGACTAACGTCTTAAAGTCCTGGCAAGGAGGGCTGTGCAGGGTGAGCAGAGATGGAGGGTGTAGGATGCGCGGCTGCCATCTTGGGTGCCTGCGACGTCTTGGACATGCTTTGTCATGGGGGAGAAATATTTCTCCATACAGTGGTTGGGGAGGCCTGTGGGTCTGCCCAGCCAGGTAGACCACGGTGCGGTGAATCTGGGGTGCTGTCTGAATCACACACCACGGAGCTTCTCTAACCCGTGTCCTCTCCCATGGAAGCCAGAACCAGAAGTCCTTTGCTGTGTAAGTTATATGTTTACATACATTTATCACCATCATTTTAGATTAAAAATTCTGGGCGGCATGCCAAGATTATTTGAACTGGCAACAATAAACAAATGCATTCATTATTTCATATATATAACATTCTGAACAAGAAGCTGAACTTCTAACAGTGGATTAAATCTAGTGATACTATGTGACCTTGAAGTGACAACATTATAAAGAGTAATTAAGGTTGCATAGACTTGGAGTCTTGAAAATAATAGGACATGTCAGATTGAATGTTCTGGGCAGCACAACAAGATTATTTAATGTTGTCCATTAGAGAGAGAATTTGCTTTTGCAAGTGAATCAGAATCGGGCCACATACACCAGGGTTAATTTTTGTCAGGAGCCAATAAACCTAGCAGTATATTTTGGTAGAAACCCAGAGCACCTGGAAGAAAATCATGCAGGGTATGGGGAGAATATATAAACTCTACACAGTTATGGCTATGTTGGGAAACAAACCCAAGACCTCAGTGCTGCTACCACATCAGTTTTAGAAGAATTGTTCACTGTACCAAATAAAAAGTGTCCACTCCCACATTTTCGCTAAAACCTTTGGTACTTCCTTGCGATAAATGGAAGATTTGTAATTTTTATGATTTAACTTTAAAACTTCCAGTTGAAATAACATCAAGGCCAGATATAATAGGGGTGTGAGAAATTAATCAGAAAATGGGAGATTTTGGGAGAGTTTTTAAATTTTTTTAAAGCGGCAATCATTTACACTGCAAAACCAGGTTGATTTTGCTATGTAAATCAAATCGTGTGGCACTCAATAATATAGGAAACAATAAGTAAAAACACACAAAATTAAGTGTAAATCATAAGCACAATAAATAATTACATATTATTTATGATGAACTTCCTAGGGATATTGGGTTAAATCATATAAATCATAATAACATGCGCATAATGAAAAAGCCGCCCTGTGTACGGTGAAACGCGTTAAGGAGTAATGTGACTCTTGGGACCATCCTGCCTAATAATCCTGTGACCCGGAATCCCCTGACGGAGTCTACATCTGAGTGGCCAAGCGGTAATCAGCCGCCTCACATGCATGCTAGCAACGGGAACCCTCCAAGCTGCTATTCGAGCCTGAAGATTGGGACAGAAAGGACAACGCTCTGAGTGGCATCCATCGCAGTCAGCAGCGCTCTGCCAGCTGTGTGAGCTTCTAGGAGCAGAGAGCTACAGACCACCGCCTCAGACAGCAGAGATTGAGACTGAAATATCTTCTACATATCTGCATCTACTGTATATTGGCCTGGCCACAATGAGATATTAATCCCGATATCATTCAAGGATATTTATGTGCATCCAATATTACAAAGTACTGCCTACTTACTAAACATACAGACAGTGGGAATTTCCAAGTCTCTGGCGCAATACTTGAATAAAGGTGAGTCTAAGGGTCCTCAGATATCTTCACAATTTCCAAGAATAATTCTCAAAAGAAATAGAGAAAGGGGGGATCAGTTGTTATGCTGACTAAATAGTAATATCTACAATAGGACATATAAAGAAGATGGATAGATGGGCGTACCCCCACTCACGGTAAGTAGAGCGGTGTACAGACACGTAGCGGTTTCTTGTCCTGGTCCTTTACTCTTTTTTCCACCTTTTTTCCTCTTCTTTTCTTCTATAATTTTCCTCCTTCCTGCTTTATTCTGATGGGAGTTCCTCCACTCAATGGGTTGTGTAGAAGATGTGAAAGTAAAAGTTCCAGATTAATGTATTGACCAGTAAGGTTGTATAACACCCCGTGCAGTTTGGGAAAAGATAGTGATCGTGCCTTACTCACCCAAGATTAGAGCAAGATACATTTATAAAGGTATCTTTTAGATGTGTATATTAAGTCCAAGGTGAGTAATGAACTGTGCGTACCGCACTTACGTGGAGGAATGCTGAGTATGTGCCCGTAGCGTGTTCTTGTTTTCACAAGTGGGGGTACGCCCATCTATCCATCTTCTTTATATGTCCTATTGTAGATATTACTATTTAGTCAGCATAACAACTGATCCCCCCTTTCTCTATTTCTTTTGAGAATTATACCTTTATTCAAGTATTGCGCCAGAGACTTGGAAATTCCCACTGTCTGTATGTTTGGTATTTTGGTATTTTGGTTGGTTATTGGGTGATAACCAGGGATTAGTACAGATACTCAGGCTGCAGTGCGCCAGTTCAGGTCATATCTTAAATTCTGTTTGCTACTGCCTACTTACTGCCTACTTACTAGTTTACCATTTGGATATAGTTAGGAACTTCAACCAACATAATTTACGGTCCATACACACTATGCCAGTGGTGGCCAACCTGTGGCTCTTGAGCCTCATGCGGCTCTCCCCCTTGTAAAGTGTGGCTCCTGCTCCCACTGCTGCTCACCGCCCACCGTCTGTCCCAGTCCCTCCTGCTGCCGGTTCCCTGAATCCCTTCTCCTTCTGAGGGGAGGAGAGCGCGCATCGCGCATCTCTCCTACCCCTTATTGTGCATCCTTGTGACTGGGCCGTCCGCTAATCAGAGCTCGTGGGCCAGCAGCCAATCAGGAGCCGGCCAGCGAGCTTTGATTGGTTGGTTGCCCAGTCACAGGTAAGTGAGGGGGAAGGAGACGCGCGGTGTGCTGTGCTCTCCTCCCATCGGTGACATGACAGGAGGACTGCAGGGGGACACCAGCCTGTCCTCTCCCCGCCTGGCAGCAGCAGCAACAACAGTGAGTGCTGCTGCTGGGAAATTTGCACTGTGGGGGCATAGCAGTTTGTGGCACTGTGGGGGCATAGCAGTTTGTGGCACTGTGGGGGCATAGCAGTTTGTGGCACTGTGGGGGCATAGCAGTTTGTGGCACTGTGGGGGAATAGCAGTTTGTGGCACTGTGGGGGCATAGCAGTTTGTGGCACTGTGGGGGCATAGCAGTTTGTGGCACTGTGGGGGCATACCAGCTTTGTGGCACTGTGGGGGCATACCTGGCACCGTGGGGGGCATGTGTATCTGGCACTATTGGGGGCATATGTATATATGGCACTGCACTATTGGAGGCATATTTGTATCACACCCACCCAAGGGGTCAAAATAGACTACGCCCCTTTTTTTGGCGGATGCGCCTTTGGCGCCCGCATGATGTCGGCTCTTTAGCTTGACTACCGATATTTTTCGGCTCTTTACCTCTGACCGGTTGGCCACCCATGCACTATGCTATTATGCCCAGCGTGTATGGACAGCAATGATCGCTATCATCTCTGAGGGGAAAGCCGCTCAGTGCATACACATTGAGCGGCCTTCCCTCGCCAGGCGCTGTACGTGGGGGGAAGACGGCTTTGCATAGGAGCATTGTGCATTAGGTACTACAAGGGGCATTCTTCATATAGAAATAGGGGCGGGGGGCATTCTGCATATTGCACTAACAGAGGATTCTGCGTATTGCACGGTACTCTTTACCTAGCACGGCGCCCACGATTTTGATCGTGGGCATCGCAGGTAAAAAAATCGCGGGCATTGAATGCACTAAAAATCGGGTGCGACGCGACCGACGCGATGCCCGCGATTTCCCATAGGGAACAATGTTAAATGTCTCAATTGACCCGATTTTCATGTTCAATGCCTCAATTGACCCGATTTTTCCATAGGAAACAATGTTAAATGGCCCACAGAGGCCAAATAGCCACCCTGAAGTGTGGAATGGCCCCCACAATTGTTAACGCCACCCCACGATGAACGTCAACCCGAAGCGTGGCGAGCGCAAAGAGCCCGCGAGGGGCGGCGGTACGCGTCCTACGACCTTTTCATACCCCCACTATCCACGTCGGCGTGGAGTTGAGAATAGAATAGTGTGGCGAGCGCAGCGAGCCACCGAGCCCGAAGTGTTAATGGCGATTAAATATGACCAAAGAAACAATAAGTGAAAAGCGCAGTTTACGTAATATGTCCGTAACCTGCGTACCCTTTATACCTAGCTACGTGCGAACAAAACGTAGTGCAGCGTAGCGTACCTTTATTGTGTATTATACACAACAGAACCAATACCTTATTAACCCCTTCCCGACATTTGACGTACATTTACGTCATGGTCGGGATGTACTTCCCGACACATGGCATAAATGTACGTCATGACTTTAAAGTGTCACTGCGTCTAGAGACGCAGTGACAGAGGGACGATGTCTGCTGTCCCTGACAGCAGACATGTCCCTGCATGCCCAGGGGGGGCTGCGATGCCGCCCCCCCGTCGGCGATCGCTGTGATTGGCTGTTCAGTGTGAACAGCCATTCACAGCGTTTTCCTGTGTTACCAGCGAATCAGACGCTCGGTAACACAGGTGTCAATCACCGCCGGGCGTCAGGGGGCATGAGGGGGTCATCGGTGACGACGACACCTCACCCCACCTGCCCCCAAGGCTGTGATTGGTCCGTCGGACCGACAGCCAATCACAGCCAAGGCGCGACATTTAAACTAACGGTGACTGCGCTGCAGACGCCATTCCGGTCTGGAATTGCGTGCAGAGCGGTCACCGTGCCTATCTGCCGTGATACTGACCTGATCCTTGCAAATACTTACCTGATCCTTGCAAATACCTTACCTGATCACCTGATCACTGCTTGTAGCGTGCTGGATGCTTCCTGGATCTGACTTCTTGTGACTTCCTGCTGCTGCTGCAGTGTGATAGAGAGATAGAGAGAGAGATAGAGAGAGATAGAGAGATAGTGACAGAGAGTGCTATATTTTGTGTCTGCTACCCCCCCCCCCTTTTTGGGGGTGCAGTTTTTTTTTATATATATATAACTGTCAGTGCTGCTGCTGCAGTGTCATAGAGTGATAGATAGTGATAGATAGTGAGAGATAGAGAGATAGAGAGATAGTGATAGAGAGTGCTATATTTTGTGTCTGCTACCCCCCCTTTTTGGGGGTGCAGGTTTTTTTTTTATATATATAACTGTCAGTGCTGCTGCTGCAGTGTCATAGAGTGATAAATAGTGATAGATAGTGAGAGATAGAGAGATAGAGAGAGATAGTGACAGAGAGTGATAGAGAGTGCTATATTTTGTGTCTGCTACCCCCCCTTTTTGGGGGTGCAGGTTTTTTTTATTATATATATATAACTGTCAGTGCTGCTGCTGCAGTGTCATAGAGTGATAGATAGTGAGAGATAGAGAGATAGAGAGAGATAGTGACAGAGAGTGATAGAGAGTGCTATATTTTGTGTCTGCTACCCCCCCTTTTGTGCTGATCAGTATATCTGTGCTGATCAGCAACTTTTTGGGGGGGCAGGGTTTTTTTTTTTTAATATACAGTATACCTGTCAGTTGCTGCCAGTTGCACTGTCAGTTGCACCAAAGGTTGCAAAGGTGATCACCCTCACTGGTAATCAGTGTCGCATCAGTGATCACCTTTTTTTTTTTTGAGGGTGCTGTGGGGTCTTTTTTTAATTTTTTTTTTACACACACTGTGATTTTGTGGGTGTCCTGTGGCCACTGTGCGCTGATCAGTGACGTACATCACTGATCAGCTTTTTCGGCACAGGGTTGATCTTTTTTTTTTTTTTTTTTATCAAATTCCTGTTGCCTTTGAGCGCTGTTCAGTGACGGACGTTACTGACCAACATCTGTGCTCAATTTTTGGCGCAGGACCTTTTTTTTTTTTTTTTTTCTGCACTACATACACACTACACACTACACACTACATACCCCCCCGGGTTGAAATAAAGTTTGTACCCCCCCTACACTATACACGTGTTGAAACATTTCACTACCAGAAACACAAAAATAAAAATGGCATCCCAAATGTCATCCCAAATGTCATCCCAGTCATCCAGAAGAATGTATTCAGCGGAGGAGGCATATGCCATGCTTGCCTCTGACTCTGACACAGCCAGTGAGGCAAGCGGGGAATTTGAAGGATTCATCTTAAGCTCCTCTTCCTCCTCTAGTGATGAGGGACCCCCTCAAAGACGCCCCCGTAGAGCAGCTGAGACCCCCCCCCCCAATAATTGATCTCGTATGGACCCCACCACCAGACAATTTTGAGCCCCAGGTTCCTGAGTTTTTGGCCATGCCAGGAATCCAATTTGATTCCACAGGTCTCAGAGAAATTGACTTTTTCAAATTATTTTTCTCTGATGATTTTATAAATTTAATGGTGGACCAAACTAATTTATATGCCCAGCAGTTTATTGCTCAAACACTGAGCCAGAACTGCATTTTTGTGTAAAAAATGTAATTTTTCATTTGCACAGCCCAGTTGTATCAAAATTGGTGAAACCCCTGGGGGTTTGAAATGTACACTATACCCCTAGATGAATTCCCTGAGGGGTGTAGTTTGCAAAATGGGGTCACTTGTGGGGGGGTTCCACTGTATTGGTGCTTGGGGGGTCTTGCTAATGCGACATAGCACCCATCAACATTCGACCAGAATCTGAGCTGCAAAATCCAAAAATCACTCCTTCCCTTCTGAGTTCTGCCATGCACCCAAATGGTATTTTTTGGTCACATGTGAGGCATTGCCGTACTCGGGAGAAATTGGGGCACAGATTTTGGGGTGCTTTTTCTCCTTCATACCTTCTGAAAATGAAAAATTTTGAGCCAGAACTGCATTTTTGTGTAAAAAAATGTAATTTTTCATTTTCACTGCCCAGTTGTATCAAAATTGGTGAAACCCCTGGGGGTTTGAAATGTACACTATACCCCTAGATGAATTCCCTGAGGGGTGTAGTTTGCAAAATGGGGTCACTTGTGGGGGGGTTCCACTGTATTGGTGCTTTGGGGGTCTTGCTAATGCGACATAGCACCCACCAACATTCCACCAGAATCTGAGCTGCAAAATCCAAAAATCACTCCTTCCCTTCTGAGTCCTGCCATGCACCCAAATGGTATTTTTTGGTCACATGTGAGGCATTGCCGTACTGGGGAGAAATTGGGGCACAGATTTTGGGGTGCTTTGTCTCCTTCATTCCTTGTGAAAATGAAAGATTTTGAGCCAGAACTGCATTTTTGTGTAATAAATGTAATTTTTCATTTGCACAGCCCAGTTGTATCAAAATTGGTGAAACCCCTGGGGGTTTGAAATGTACACTATACCCCTAGATGAATTCCCTGAGGGGTGTAGTTTGCAAAATGGGGTCACTTGTGGGGGGGTTCCACTGTATTGGTGCTTGGGGGGTCTTGCTAATGCGACATAGCACCCACCAACATTCCACCAGAATCTGAGCTGCAAAATCCAAAAATCACTCCTTCCCTTCTGAGTCCTGCCATGCACCCAAATGGTATTTTTTGGTCACATGTGAGGCATTGCCGTACTGGGGAGAAATTGGGGCACAGATTTTGGGGTGCTTTGTCTCCTTCATTCCTTGTGAAAATGAAAAATTTTGAGCCAGAACTGCATTTTTGTGTAAAAAAATGTAATTTTTCATTTTCACTGCCCAGTTGTATCAAAATTGGTGAAACCCCTGGGGGTTTGAAATGTACACTATACCCCTAGATGAATTCCCTGAGGGGTGTAGTTTGCAAAATGGGGTCACTTGTGGGGGGGTTCCACTGTATTGGTGCTTGGGGGGTCTTGCTAATGCGACATAGCACCCACCAACATTCCACCAGAATCTGAGCTGCAAAATCCAAAAATCACTCCTTCCTTTCTGAGTCCTGCCATGCACCCAAATGGTATTTTTTGGTCACATGTGAGGCATTGCCGTACTCGGGAGAAATTGGGGCACAGATTTTGGGGTGCTTTGTCTCCTTCATTCCTTGTGAAAATGAAAAATTTTGAGCCAGAACTGCATTTTTGTGTAAAAAATGTAATTTTTCATTTTCACTGCCCAGTTGTACCACAATTGGTGAAACCCCTGGGGGTTTGAAATGTACACTATACCCCTAGATGAATTCCCTGAGGGGTGTAGTTTGCAAAATGGGGTCACTTGTGGGGGGGTTCCTAAATTTTAGCATCTTATGGTGCCTAGAAACCTACATGGTGCCTAAAAAATAATCTCATAAAAAGGAGGCTCCAAAATCAAGTAGGTGCTCCTTCTATTATGAAGCCTGTGGTTTGGTCAACGTGCACACTAGGGCCACATATAGGATATTTATGAAAACAAAAGAATTGGGGGAATCAATTTTTAGTCACATTTCTCTAGTAAAATCTATTGTGTTCCTTAGAAAAATGTATTAAAATTGCAAATCTGCAAAAAAAATGAAATTTTGAAATTTCACCTACACTTTGTTTTAATTCCTGTGAAACACCTAAAGGGTTAACAAACTTCCAAAATGCTGTTTTGAATACTGTGAGGGGTGCAGTTTTTGAAATGGCATAATTTATGGGGGTGTCTCACATACAAGTCCCTCAAAGTCACATCAGAACTGACCTGATCCTTGCAAATACTTACCTGATCCTTGCAAATACCTTACCTGATCACCTGATCACTGCTTGTAGCGTGCTGGATGCTTCCTGGATCTGACTTCTTGTGACTTCCTGCTGCTGCTGCAGTGTGATAGAGAGATAGAGAGAGAGATAGAGAGAGATAGAGAGATAGTGACAGAGAGTGCTATATTTTGTGTCTGCTACCCCCCCCCCCTTTTTGGGGGTGCAGTTTTTTTTTATATATATATAACTGTCAGTGCTGCTGCTGCAGTGTCATAGAGTGATAGATAGTGATAGATAGTGAGAGATAGAGAGATAGAGAGATAGTGATAGAGAGTGCTATATTTTGTGTCTGCTACCCCCCCTTTTTGGGGGTGCAGGTTTTTTTTTTTATATATATATAACTGTCAGTGCTGCTGCTGCAGTGTCATAGAGTGATAAATAGTGATAGATAGTGAGAGATAGAGAGATAGAGAGAGATAGTGACAGAGAGTGATAGAGAGTGCTATATTTTGTGTCTGCTACCCCCCCTTTTTGGGGGTGCAGGTTTTTTTTATTATATATATAACTGTCAGTGCTGCTGCTGCAGTGTCATAGAGTGATAGATAGTGAGAGATAGAGAGATAGAGAGAGATAGTGACAGAGAGTGATAGAGAGTGCTATATTTTGTGTCTGCTACCCCCCCTTTTGTGCTGATCAGTATATCTGTGCTGATCAGCAACTTTTTGGGGGGGCAGGGTTTTTTTTTTTTAATATACAGTATACCTGTCAGTTGCTGCCAGTTGCACTGTCAGTTGCACCAAAGGTTGCAAAGGTGATCACCCTCACTGGTAATCAGTGTCGCATCAGTGATCACCTTTTTTTTTTTTGAGGGTGCTGTGGGGTCTTTTTTTAATTTTTTTTTTACACACACTGTGATTTTGTGGGTGTCCTGTGGCCACTGTGCGCTGATCAGTGACGTACATCACTGATCAGCTTTTTCGGCACAGGGTTGATCTTTTTTTTTTTTTTTTTTTATCAAATTCCTGTTGCCTTTGAGCGCTGTTCAGTGACGGACGTTACTGACCAACATCTGTGCTCAATTTTTGGCGCAGGACCTTTTTTTTTTTTTTTTTGCACTACATACACACTACACACTACACACTACATACCCCCCCGGGTTGAAATAAAGTTTGTACCCCCCCTACACTATACACGTGTTGAAACATTTCACTACCAGAAACACAAAAATAAAAATGGCATCCCAAATGTCATCCCAAATGTCATCCCAGTCATCCAGAAGAATGTATTCAGCGGAGGAGGCATATGCCATGCTTGCCTCTGACTCTGACACAGCCAGTGAGGCAAGCGGGGAATTTGAAGGATTCATCTTAAGCTCCTCTTCCTCCTCTAGTGATGAGGGACCCCCTCAAAGACGCCCCCGTAGAGCAGCTGAGACCCCCCCCCCAATAATTGATCTCGTATGGACCCCACCACCAGACAATTTTGAGCCCCAGGTTCCTGAGTTTTTGGCCATGCCAGGAATCCAATTTGATTCCACAGGTCTCAGAGAAATTGACTTTTTCAAATTATTTTTCTCTGATGATTTTATAAATTTAATGGTGGACCAAACTAATTTATATGCCCAGCAGTTTATTGCTCAAAACCCCACGTCATCATTTGCTAGGTGGACCCCTGTAGATGCAGTAGAGATGATGACGTTTTGGGGTCTGGTGTTTCATATGGGCATAGTAAAAAAGCCAGAAATTAGGCAATATTGGAGTACAGATGTTCTGTACAGCACCCCATTTTACCGTATGGCCATGACTCGGGCTCGTTTTGAGATAATCCTTAAATTTTTGCATTACAACGATAATGCACAGTGCCCACCCAGAGATGATCCCACCTTTGACCGGCTATTCAAAGTCAGGCCGGTCATTGATCATTTCAGTGCCAAATTTGCAGAGATGTACATCCCTGAAAAATTTATTTGTATTGACGAGTCCCTTATACATTTTAAAGGAAGGGTTAAATTCCGCCAGTACCTTCCCAGTAAGAGGGCAAGGTATGGCATAAAAATGTATAAGCTGTGTGAAAGCACCTCAGGGTACACCCACATGTTTAGGGTATATGAAGGGAAGGATTCAAGAATTGAACCGCCAGAATGCCCCCCCTCCCTCGTAGGTGTTAGTGGAAAAATTGTCTGGGATTTAGTGCACCCCTTCCTGGATAAAGGTTATCACCTCTATGTGGATAACTTTTACACTAGCATCCCCCTGTTTAAGGCCCTTGGTTCAAGAGGTACAGCAGCTTGCGGTACTGTGCGCAAGAACCAAAGAGGCCTCCCAAAAACGCACATTGCCCAAGTAATGAGAAGGGGTGAAAGCAGGGGAATATACACCGAAAATATGTTGTTGGTCAAATATAAGGACAAGAGGGATGTCCTTATACTGACAACAATTCACGGAGACAGTACCACCTCCGTCCCTGTACGAGGTACCAGTACCCACACCTCAAAACCTAATTGTATCCTGGATTACAATAGGTACATGGGCGGAGTGGATCTTTCAGATCAGGTACTGAAGCCGTACAGTGCCCTGCGGAAAACAAAAATCTGGTACAAGAAGCTGGCCATGTATATCATCCAGATGGCACTGTACAACGCTTACGTGCTATTCCGTTCTACCGGCCAAAGGGGGACATTTATGCACTTTCAAGAGGAAGTCATAAAGGGCCTAATATTTGGGAACCAGCAGGCAGAGGGCCCCAGTACTTCTAGTACTGGCCCCCGTATTGTACCAGGGCAGCATTTTCCTGATGAAATCCCCTCCACTGGAAAAAAGGGCAGGACACAAAAAAGGTGCAAAGTTTGCTATAAAAAGGGAATAAGAAAGCAAACTATTTTCCAGTGTGACACTTGCCCCGACAAACCCGGCCTATGTATAAAGGAGTGTTTTAAAATATACCACACATCTATGGATTATTAGGTTCATAATTTCACCGTGCTTCAGGGGTCTTGCTAATGCCACATAGCACCCACCATTTATTCCACCAGAATCTGAGCCGCAAAATCCAAAAATCACTCCTTCCCTTCATGAGTCCTGCCATGCACCCAACTGGTATTTTTTGGTCACATGTGAGGCATTGCCGTACTCGGGAGAAATTGGGGCACAGATTTTGGGGTGCTTTTTCTCCTTCATACCATCTGAAAATGAACAATTTTGAGCCAGAACTGCATTTTTGTGTAAAAAAATGTAATTGTTCATTTTTACTGCCCAGTTGTATCAAAATTGGTGAAACCCCTGGGGGTTTTAAATGTACACTATACCCCTAGATGAATTCCCTGAGGGGTGTAGTTTGCAAAATGGGGTCACTTGTGGGGGGGTTCCACTGTATTGGTGCTTTGGGGGTCTTGCTAATGCGACATAGCACCCACCAACATTCCACCAGAATTTGTGCTGCAAAATCCAAATATCACTCCTTCCCTTCTGAGTCCTGCCACTTTTTGGTCACACATGAGGCATTGCCGTACTCGAGAGAAATTGGGGCACAGATTTTGGGGTGCTTTTTCTCCTTCATACCTTCTGAAAATGAAAAATTTTGAGCCAGAACTGCATTTTTGTGTAAAAAAATGTAATTTTTCATTTTCACTGCCCAGTTGTATCAAAATTGGTGAAACCCCTGGGGGTTTTAAATGTACACTATACCCCTAGATGAATTCCCTGAGGGGTGTAGTTTGCAAAATGGGGTCACTTGTGGGGGGGTTCCACTGTATTGGTGCTTTGGGGGTCTTGCTAATGCGACATAGCACCCACCAACATTCCACCAGAATCTGAGCCGCAAAATCCAAAAATCACTCCTTCCCTTCTGAGTCCTGCCATGCACCCAAATGGTATTTTTTGGTCACATGTGAGGCATTGCCGTACTGGGGAGAAATTGGGGCACAGATTTTGGGGTGCTTTGTCTCCTTCATTCCTTGTGAAAATGAAAAATTTTGAGCCAGAACTGCATTTTTGTGTAAAAAATGTAATTTTTCATTTGCACAGCCCAGTTGTATCAAAATTGGTGAAACCCCTGGGGGTTTGAAATGTACACTATACCCCTAGATGAATTCCCTGAGGGGTGTAGTTTGCAAAATGGGGTCACTTGTGGGGGGGTTCCACTGTATTGGTGCTTGGGGGGTCTTGCTAATGCGACATAGCACCCATCAACATTCGACCAGAATCTGAGCTGCAAAATCCAAAAATCACTCCTTCCCTTCTGAGTTCTGCCCTGCACCCAAATGGTATTTTTTGGTCACATGTGAGGCATTGCCGTACTCGGGAGAAATTGGGGCACAGATTTTGGGGTGCTTTTTCTCCTTCATACCTTCTGAAAATGAAAAATTTTGAGCCAGAACTGCATTTTTGTGTAAAAAAATGTAATTTTTCATTTTCACTGCCCAGTTGTATCAAAATTGGTGAAACCCCTGGGGGTTTGAAATGTACACTATACCCCTAGATGAATTCCCTGAGGGGTGTAGTTTGCAAAATGGGGTCACTTGTGGGGGGGTTCCACTGTATTGGTGCTTTGGGGGTCTTGCTAATGCGACATAGCACCCACCAACATTCCACCAGAATCTGAGCTGCAAAATCCAAAAATCACTCCTTCCCTTCTGAGTCCTGCCATGCACCCAAATGGTATTTTTTGGTCACATGTGAGGCATTGCCGTACTGGGGAGAAATTGGGGCACAGATTTTGGGGTGCTTTGTCTCCTTCATTCCTTGTGAAAATGAAAGATTTTGAGCCAGAACTGCATTTTTGTGTAATAAATGTAATTTTTCATTTGCACAGCCCAGTTGTATCAAAATTGGTGAAACCCCTGGGGGTTTGAAATGTACACTATACCCCTAGATGAATTCCCTGAGGGGTGTAGTTTGCAAAATGGGGTCACTTGTGGGGGGGTTCCACTGTATTGGTGCTTGGGGGGTCTTGCTAATGCGACATAGCACCCACCAACATTCCACCAGAATCTGAGCTGCAAAATCCAAAAATCACTCCTTCCCTTCTGAGTCCTGCCATGCACCCAAATGGTATTTTTTGGTCACATGTGAGGCATTGCCGTACTGGGGAGAAATTGGGGCACAGATTTTGGGGTGCTTTGTCTCCTTCATTCCTTGTGAAAATGAAAAATTTTGAGCCAGAACTGCATTTTTGTGTAAAAAAATGTAATTTTTCATTTTCACTGCCCAGTTGTATCAAAATTGGTGAAACCCCTGGGGGTTTGAAATGTACACTATACCCCTAGATGAATTCCCTGAGGGGTGTAGTTTGCAAAATGGGGTCACTTGTGGGGGGGTTCCACTGTATTGGTGCTTGGGGGGTCTTGCTAATGCGACATAGCACCCACCAACATTCCACCAGAATCTGAGCTGCAAAATCCAAAAATCACTCCTTCCTTTCTGAGTCCTGCCATGCACCCAAATGGTATTTTTTGGTCACATGTGAGGCATTGCCGTACTCGGGAGAAATTGGGGCACAGATTTTGGGGTGCTTTGTCTCCTTCATTCCTTGTGAAAATGAAAAATTTTGAGCCAGAACTGCATTTTTGTGTAAAAAATGTAATTTTTCATTTTCACTGCCCAGTTGTACCACAATTGGTGAAACCCCTGGGGGTTTGAAATGTACACTATACCCCTAGATGAATTCCCTGAGGGGTGTAGTTTGCAAAATGGGGTCACTTGTGGGGGGGTTCCTAAATTTTAGCATCTTATGGTGCCTAGAAACCTACATGGTGCCTAAAAAATAATCTCATAAAAAGGAGGCTCCAAAATCAAGTAGGTGCTCCTTCTATTATGAAGCCTGTGGTTTGGTCAACGTGCACACTAGGGCCACATATAGGATATTTATGAAAACAAAAGAATTGGGGGAATCAATTTTTAGTCACATTTCTCTAGTAAAATCTATTGTGTTCCTTAGAAAAATGTATTAAAATTGCAAATCTGCAAAAAAAAATGAAATTTTGAAATTTCACCTACACTTTGTTTTAATTCCTGTGAAACACCTAAAGGGTTAACAAACTTCCAAAATGCTGTTTTGAATACTGTGAGGGGTGCAGTTTTTGAAATGGCATAATTTATGGGGGTGTCTCACATACAAGTCCCTCAAAGTCACATCAGAACTGAACTGGTCCCTAAAAAAATCAGTGTTTGAAATTTTCTTGAAAATTTGAGAATTTGCTATTCATATTGTAAGCCTCCTAGTGTCCAAAAAAATTAAAAGGAAGTTGAAATAATGATGGAAACATAAAGTAGACATATGGTCTATGTTAGTTATTAACTATTTTGAGTGGTATGATTATTTGTCTTACAAGCAGAAAATTTAACATTTTGCAAATTGCTAAATTTTCCATTTTTTTACGAAATTTTGGTATTTTTCACAAAAAAACACAGACTGTATCGACCCAAATTTACGACTAATTTGAAGTACAATGTGTCACGAGAAAACAATCTCAAAATCACTGGGATAAGTAAAAGCAAAAAAAAGTTATCCCCACTTAAGTGATACATGTCAGATTTGAAAAAAGGGCTCTGTCAGGAAGGCAAAAACATGCTGTGTCAGGAACGGGTTAAGAGATCCTTTCGCAGTACTCTGACTCTAATCTGCGAATATACCTTTAAGGACAGTGTCCGTTATATACCTTATCGCTGAATGCGAATAAATAGACACAACCACAGTATTAAAGTAAGGAGATAAAGGAGTTCTTAAGTCCCTAATGGACAAAAGGGGGTTACAGGAATAGAAAATACCGGTATAACAAGTGATACAATAGACTAACAATGAATACAATAAACAGGCTCTACTAGGGGAAGAAAATACAGATACAGGACACAATCATAATCAGCCACATCACATAAAAGGGGAATACGAATGTTACCTTCAGGGGAAATAGCGCAGCGCAGTCCGGTCGGAGCTCACTATGTTCAGGTTTGAACATAGTCCGGTCAAAGGTCAGGGAAAGGAAAATGTGCCGAAGTGACCGAGGCCGCCCTGGGTCACCTATCTTATAGGGTCAGAAGGGGGAGGTCAAAGGCCATTCCTATTGGTCAGAGATCGTATGTCAGGTCCTCTGTGATTGGGGCAAAGTAATCCAACTGGTTAGGAAAGGTGCAGGGGAGTGAACTTTTGGAGTCCTTTGTTTGTTAGTATCGTCGTCAGGGATTGTAAAATGCAGTCAGAACCGGTTTTAATAGATTCCTTTGTTATATACTTTTCAACAGAAACTGTCTTAGGAATATGGATTTTGTCCATAACTATCGGACCGTATGTATTGCGAAATATTCGCACTGACCGGAATTCTGCGCATATGAAACGGAACATATCGGTACTAAACATGATACAGACGGATGTATGCAAATGCTAACTAAGCTATGTGTGGCGTTCTAAACCTTTAACTATATTTTATTTAGTGTAAGTATGTTATTATGAATTTATGTGTAATAGTATGGCTGCGCTTCTGGTCCACTTTGTCACACAGACTCGGGTATGGAAACTTTATTTGCGCAACTCTGCGAACCAAAATGGCGGCCATACTATTCTAAAATGGCGTGTGTGCAACTCGACATCCACAGTTCACCCTTTAACAGTAAATATAAAACTGTTACAATACAAACATTTTACTTAACAATACAGAAATTCATAATCCAAACAGAGGAATTGGGATCCGTGAATTAAACATATAAGGGGAGTAAACCGTCTGCTCTTTGGCCGATCCTGGATCATGGATAAACGATGGGCCGCATTTATCGAACAATCTACTCAGGGTGATGAAGGATAATGTACAAATCTTGGGATAAAAATAAAAACAGGGGAGGTTACACTATATACAATTGTTTTTCAGATATGGCATCCTTTGGTAGGTATTGTTTGTGACAACAGACCCCTGAACTCTTTGTTGTCTCTCTTTTTGGTATGCTTTTAAGTATGATGGTATTATCACTATCAAACATCCGGTCCTGGGTAATGTGTCAAGTTTATAGATTCTACCTTGACCTAAACTGGGACGGGTAACACACTCTCAGAACTCTGTATCATCTGTCCAATGCCTGGCAGCAGTGCGGCGGCGGTATCCTTGACTTTGAAGATAAGAACGGATAGTGGGGGGGGGGGGGGGACAAGAATAGGACCCACAACAATAGAGAAAACTGAGAAAGGAAAAATTTGTTAGTGATCCTTCCAACCTGTTACCAGTGGGGTGAGTCACAGTCCCTTTTGTAGCTTGTACAGGTTGCTTGACCTTAGCTGCTCTCCCGTCCTCCCGAAATGGTGCCTCTTAGCAATTTCTTTCTTTCGCCCTCGAGTGTAAGGACCTTCTGGCTTTCTGGTCCTTTGGCAGTAGGACAAAGGTACCCGAATCTCTCTCTCTGCGACTTTGTTATTGAGGTAGTGCTGGTCAACAAGACTTGGGGTGGTTCTTTCCAAAGGTCTATCAAGCAACCTGTATATGGCAAAGCAGGGGAAACAACAACATCTCCTGGTTCATGGTTATGACAGTTCAGAACAGGTGTCAACAAAGTCCTTTTGCTGCAGTTTTCCAGGTGTGGATACATCATTTGCATTACTTTTTTCCGTGGTGAGGTCTGGGATCTCCTTGTGGGATTACCATAACGTGTGGCTGCCCGCCAAGCAATGTTTCGATGGGGACAAATGAGGCGGAGTTCTGAGAGTGATTCTACTACTACAAAAAGAGATTGTGGGGTGTACCATCAGTCCCTAAAAGGTTCACACATGACTTAAAATCTTTCATATAAACTTGCATACTCAGGGGTGTTCCTGGGCTGCCATATCTATACACACAAACGTCAACACACATATATATATATATATATATATATATATATATATAAAAAAGTAAATAAATAACTAGAATGCTTCTAGAGTGGACTGTACAAAGCCAATTTTGTATTACCTGCAGATGATCCTGCTGGAGGAGGGATGTGGAGATGGCTCTGTGGGAACAGCCGTTGCAGTTTCTTTCCCCCAGACAAGTAAGGCATGATCCTGTCGTCTTACCTGTCTGTGGGCACATCAGTAATTTCGGACTAATTTTCCACATACCTTCCCTGTCAAGACAAGTCAGGCCATGGGCTATCTCTGCCCTGACAGTTTGGCATGTTCTCAGAGTCACTGGTTTTCCTTGTCCATCTTTCTATTCCTGTCCACATCCCTTCGGCTTCCAGACTGCTTCTCCTGCAGGGGACACAAATCTTGTATTTCTATGTGAATACACTGACATTTACAGGGGGAACACAAACATTATCCGCAGAGCGCATGGCTCACCCAGCTGCCTTGCCAGCATGTTCATTATCAAGTGACACTGAATCCTTATCGAAGGTGTGGGCTTTACACTTGATAACAGCCACTATGTCCGGCAGCTGTGTGACTGTCAGGAATCTTTTAAACTTACACGCTTGCGCCACTGGAGTGCCAGCTACTGAAACAAAACATCTCTGAGGCGCCATAGGGCCTAAGATCTTCTGCATTACCCCAACAAACGTACTTGGAGTCAGCATGAATATTGGCTGTTTTTCTCTCAGCCCGCAGTACTACTAATGAGACTGCTGTTGCTGAGTGAGACGTCCAATGGGTCCAGCCTCTACTATGCCTTTTCCATCTATTACGGTATAGCCAGTGTACAATTTTCCCCTCTCGGTGTTGTGGAAAGAACGAGGGAGAGAAAAAAAAATGAATTACCTCTTCCAATGGGTTGTTACCACCCTTTGGGGCATGCTGCAAAGGTCTGATTCAAACATGTCATGCAATCATATTCGTCTCGGCTCCCACTAAATTCCACCATTCCAGCAACCTCAGCACCAATCCACCCTTTGTGCCTTGGAGGGCACACCTGGTAAGAGTGTTGCTGGGTTTACAATATTACCCATTTTACTGGTAACATTTATAGAATTCATCAATGCAAGTTCCCATTTAGTGAACTTGGCTGATGAATATTTTTTTTTTCACATGTTTAGGCAGAATTTTAGGAGTGTCCAGACTATATGAGGAGCATAAACAGTTAAAACACACCCCAACACCACATTCTCAGTTTTGTTTACCAGTAGTGCTATGGCAACTACACTGTGTAGACAAGTAGGAAGTGCTCAAGTAATAGGGTTTAATTGTACACTGCAGTACGACATTGGTCAGGCTGGCATCACCAGGTTTCTTACGTCACTATATCTGTCGCCCCCTCAGCAGGTCTAATATTCTAAATCACATGGTCTCTTGTGTCAGTCATACCCATGGCAAAAGGCTGTAATCAGGCCTGTTTCTTCTTCTTTACTATCCACATCTGTCTGTGAAGACATGGGTTTTGTGATTGCACCTATTTATATGTAAATGCGTTTTACAACCCTTTTCATTCTGTTGAAGGGGAATGCTTTGTGCACTACTTGGACTGCTTTTCACAAGATGGTGGCTGTGGTTGCCCTGGGTAACATAAAGAGCAATGCTCAAAGTTACTGGGACTTTGTTCAAGATTTCCTGAAAAATATATATTGACCACTCGCTTTATGGGGTACCGCATATTCACAATAGGTATTTCTCTGCTGGGAGTGCGACAGATTTTTCTAACTATTTTTCTATGATTTGTGGGTTTATGGTTACTAATGTGTCCCAGATTCCCCCCCCCCCTTTGTTCAGGCGCAACCGCAATCCGTCCTGAGATACCTTATGTCCTGCCTCAGGAGGATACACCAGAAGTTGTCTATCGCCATCTGCTGGTGTTGTGGATGAGGAAAGGACATAACAATAGATCATTAACCCATTGTATTGGTATTTACCCATTGGTGGGCCGTAAGGACAGTGTGCGATCTTGCAAGACCCGGGGGAGGGGCTTGGTGGCTCTCTGAGGTTTCTGGAACAGAAGAGTAGGGGAAGGAGAAAAAATTGGAAAAAGAGAGAGAGAAAAACTCAAAAAAAATAGAAAATATTAATGACAGTAATGTGTACATTTATTTTCAACAGGAAATTTTTCTTTTATTTGGATGACACCAGGATTTAGCACTATGGGGGAATTGGCTCTCAACTATTTGGTTCTTACCCTTTTCAACTCCTGTTCTGATTTGTAAGCCCTCCCTTTCTTTCTCTTTCCCAGTGTGAATGTAACTATGGGCTGTGTCTAGGGGTGTTTAGCTAAAAGTTCTCTTTTGGGAACTTTGTTATTTTACTGGGTATTTTTCCAGCTCAACCTCAGATTTCAAATGGTGAAGCTGTACTTTGGGGCGCTATACTTTCTGTTTTTAACAGGGTTTCTATTGAAGCTATTGTTGCCATTAATCCTGTGTCCTTCCCATCTTTAGTTCAAAGGGAACTCGGTATTTGTGCTGTAGTTTTTAGCTACCTTAGATGGGTTAAAAAAAAAAAACTATAACAGTACAGTGCAGCATTAGTCATGGGGGTATATCTAACAATTTTGCATCTAGTTCGTGCATACTGGTCCTGTTGTCTCTAAGTTATGAATTCTCTGGAGTCCAGTAGCAGACATAACTAAAATTTCAAGGTAGTTCTGTGATTTGAAGGTCAATCGTAGCCGCTGCAGTCAATAAGACAGAGCATTTGATATGCAAGGGCCCGATTATGATCTCTATTTGTTTTACCAATGGGTAATGCTGCACCTTTCCTGTTACCCCAATCGTAACTGCTAATTGCTTGGCACAACCTAGACCTGGAGGAAATGTTGTTAATGGGTTTGATACCAAAAAAAAAAACTCTTACATTTAAACCATTCCACTTACCCATATCTGAGCGTGTCCACGCATTGTGCATGTCACTATCCTTTACAAGCATTACCTCATCCCTGTCTCCCCGTCCACAAGGAGGTTCCACTGTGTGCAGAGGGTGGATCTGTATCTCCCCGGCCCCATTGGACAACATCCCAGGAACAACTATCTTTGTGCTGTGTTGTGTGTACTTACCTGTGTCTCCAATCGTGTTCCTGGCATCAGCCATCTCCTCGACCAGAATGGCAGCAGCAGCTTGGGCTGTCTCAGCCTCTCTCTCCTTTCCGCTAGTTTCGCAAGGGATGGCTGATGTCAGGAATCCCCCCATCCCCCCTGTGGATCTGTATCTTGTTTATAGGGGGTAAAAACAGTACACAAGTTATTCATTTTCAGGTTATTTTTGGTTTCACTTCGGACTTGAATTGTTTTTTTTTTTTTTTTTACATATTGCTGAGTGGAAACATTCGTATTCGATGTGGCTGATTATACCTGCATCTGACAGATAACTATGTTCCTTTTGGGTTGTAGTTTCCTTCTGCCACAATTTAAGAATTTCTATGTGCTTCACTCTCTTCTTACGACTGGAGAGTAGACATATTTCATCTTTTACTGCCGATAAGATTTCTGGATCAAAGCTACCAACACTGGGAAATTCTAACTTGCTGCCTTGTGTCATTTTTCTCCATTTCTTTTTGTAAACAACTGCTCGTTCACTGTGCTCCAACACATTATGGAAGCCGCCGATCCTTTTGGTCGACTTGCTTCCTCCCTAACTGGCACGTTATCACTGTGTGACCCGTTATTACCCATAATTACAGGAATAAACGTTCACAGCTAGTAGATACCGGTGGGTTATTACTTGTCTGAGAGCTCCCCAACCACTCACTTCTCCACACAATGGCACTATTCCGCAATCAAGCGTGAAGCCCACTATGCGAGGTAATGTTACTCAATCACCAAGCTCTCAACTAGCCGCGCACGTCTAGTTGACCTACAAGGTGCGGCCTAATTTTTCCAGGGTACAACAAACTTGTTTTCCTGTACCCCCAAAAACTGGATTTTCTAAAGTAGCTAATCGGATCACTGGGTTCCGATGTATCTTCTTGTACCCTCCTAGTGGATCAAAATAGGTAGTTCCACTGAAGGGGCAGTTCCTATGGGCACGTCGTCACGTACACCTTGTCCTACCTGGACTGTCCTACACTGGACTACACTGCGCTTGAGTCGTGCCGTCACACACCCGTTCGCCTCAGTTTTGTTTCACACTGGGCGCTAGTTACACCTTGGTCTTATGCTTATTTTTGAAATATTTCTGTACAGAAAATCTTCCCAGGCTGGTAGCTTCTCACTAGATACTTATGCAGGTATAAATCCCTTTTAAATGGCTATAGGAATCTATTAAAATAATGCTTGAGTTGCTTGTTTGTGGAAAATGAACAAAAAGAAAAAAACTTATTTTCTCTTATTAATCACCGCCTTATCCACAGTATATTACTATACTGTTTTAAATAAAGCTAATGATTCAATACTGTTCACCTTTGCGTTCCTATGTGTGCTGCATGTGCAGTGCCAGTGAACAGCCACGTGTGTATGTGTGTTTTGTTAAACCTGTTCACAGGCCGCCGATGAATCGGCCACCCACGTGTTCTATAGTGTATTTGCAAGGTTGCGCTCGAGTTTCGCTATACGCAGTAATTGCGCCTAACTGTGGAATAAATCCCTTAACTTCGTCCGAAAGTTACGTATCAAGATGCGAAATAAATCCCGCATTTAATCCGTAAATCACGTACAAAGATGCGAAAATTTCCCGATATGGGCACGTGCGCGCGCACCTTGCGTAATACACAATAGACACTTTACGTTACTGTAAAAGGCCCAGAACTTATCGTCACGTGGCGGAGTCCCTGGCCCTGCAGTAACTAACACTAAAAGTTATAGTTTTGCACAGAGGGGATCCTCTATGTACTATAATAAAACACAGGCTCCACGTGTGCGAACCTTATCGCACGTGGCACATATACTGTAATGAACAAGCAACTCAAGACACTATACCCCGTTAAACTACTTGTGGCAGGCAGAAGTACAGTTTACTTAAACACTTAATATATGCTTTAAAACACGTGGCTTTATGTTTCACTTATTGTACTTCGGGTTCAACGCTAGCACTTCTCGAACCCCGCACCGCCGCGGACCTGGCCTATCCAGCAATGGATAATAAATACTTCCACCCTTTTGCTGGTATAGGTCAGGCCGCGCGCCTGGTACTGAGCTCCAGAATGTGTAACGGACGGACGATGCCCCCAATTGTTAATGGCGATTAAATATGACCAAAGAAACAATAAGTGAAAAGCGCAGTTTACGTAATATGTCCGTAACCTGCGTACCCTTTATACCTAGCTACGTGCGAACAAAACGTAGTGCAGCGTAGCGTACCTTTATTGTGTATTATACACAACAGAACCAATACCTTATTAAGAGATCCTTTCGCAGTACTCTGACTCTAATCTGCGAATATACCTTTAAAGACAGTGTCCTTTATATACCTTATCGCTGAATGCGAATAAACAGACACAACCACAGTATTAAAGTAAGGAGATAAGAACTCCGTAAAGAGATGTATTTAAGTCCCTAATGGACAAAAGGGGATTACAGGAATAGAAAATACCGGTATAACAAGTGATACAATAGACTAACAATGAATACAATAAACAGGCTCTACTAGGGGAAGAAAATACAGATACAGGACACAATCATAATCAGCCACATCACATAAAAGGGGAATACGAATGTTACCTTCAGGGGAAATAGCGCAGCGCAGTCCGGTCGGAGCTCACTATGTTCAGGTTTGAACATAGTCCGGTCAAAGGTCAGGGAAAGGAAAATGTGCCGAAGTGACCGAGGCCGCCCTGGGTCACCTATCTTATAGGGTCAGAAGGGGGAGGTCAAAGGCCATTCCTATTGGTCAGAGATCGTATGTCAGGTCCTCTGTGATTGGGGCAAAGTAATCCAACTGGTTAGGAAAGGTGCAGGGGAGTGAACTTTTGGAGTCCTTTGTTTGTTAGTATCGTCGTCAGGGATTGTAAAAAGCAGTCAGAACCGGTTTTAATAGATTCCTTTGTTATATACTTTTCAACAGAAACTGTCTTAGGAATATGGATTTTGTCCATAACTATCGGACCGTATGTATTGCGAAATATTCGCACTGACCGGAATTCTGCGCATATGAAACGGAACATATCGGTACTAAACATGATACAGACGGATGTATGCAAATGCTAACTAAGCTATGTGTGGCGTTCTAAACCTTTAACTATATTTTATTTAGTGTAAGTATGTTATTATGAATTTATGTGTAATAGTATGGCTGCGCTTCTGGTCCACTTTGTCACACAGACTCGGGTATGGAAACTTTATTTGCGCAACTCTGCGAACCAAAATGGCGGCCATACTATTCTAAAATGGCGTGTGTGCAACTCGACTTCCACAGAAGCGTGGCGAGCGCAGCGAGCCCCGCGAGGGGACGCGGATACCTTCACAGGTAAACGCGTCCCTTCGCGGACTTCACAGGTATCCGCGTCCGCTCGCCACGCTTTGGGCTCGTTGGCTCGCTGCACTCGCCTCACTATTCTATTCTCAACTCCACGCCGACGTGGATAGTGGGGGTATGAAAAGGTCGTAGGACGCGTACCGCCCCCCCTCGCGGGCTCACTGCGCTCGCCACGCTTCGGGTTCACATTGATCGTGGGGTGGCGTTAACAATTGTGGGGGCCATTTCACACTTCAGGGTGCCTATTCGGCCTCTGTGGGCCATTTAACATTGTTTCCTATGGAAAATCGGGTCAATTGAGGCATTGAACAGGAAAATCGGGTCAATTGAGACATTTAACATTGTTTCCTATGGGAAATCGCGGGCATCGCGTCGGTCGCGTCGCACCCGATTTTTTAGTGCATTCAATGGCTGCGATGGGCGCCGTGCTAAGTAAAGAGTACCTATGGCACTATAAGAGGCATTCTGTATATGGTACTACTGAGGGAGTTCTGTATATGGCTCTGTGGGGGGCAATCTGCATATAACACTACTGGGGGAATTCTGCATAAGGCACTATGTGGGAATAATGTATATGGCACTATGGGGGTATTCTGTTTTTGCATATGGCTCTATGGGTGGCATTCTGCATATGGCTCTAAGTATGGCATTCTGCATATGGTACTATAGGTTTTATGCTTTTATATGGCACTATGGGAGACATATATATGGCACTACAGGGGCATTATGTAAAAAGCACTATGGGAGGCATTATGCATAAGCAGGATTAAAGTGAGTTCCACCACCTCACCAGGACCACTTTAAGCACTGCTCACCGCCGGGCCATACACACTAGGTGGCTTTGAGCTGAAAGCCGCTTAAACTTGCGGTTTTGAGCGGCTTTCAGCTCAAAGTCACCCAGTGTGTATGGGCCTTAACAGCAGTTCCTATTGATATATGAGGAGATTCACATGGTTATCATCAACTAATATTTGTGATGCTGTGCATATTATTATGATTTAAATGTTTTAACTCAATACCCCCGGGAGGTTTATCATTTAATAGTTAATTATTTATTGTGCTTATGATTTGCTAATAAATTGCGTTTTTACTTATTGTTTCCTATATTATTGACCGCTACATGATTTGAGTATTTGGATTGTGTTTTTTGGAGGTTGGTATTCCTTCTTCGTGGTGGCTGCTGATAAATAAAACAATATATATATGTAAACAGGGGTGTAGAGACCTGCGATCTGATGTTTGTGTACTAATTCTGTGCAATGCAAATGAATACAAAATGATTCTTGCAGAGTATTTAAGATACTTTTATTTTGGTCACAAATCATGTCTTAAATATGGTGTTACAAATAAATGTTACACATAAGTGTCCTAGCGATGCTGCTGGAGCACTTAGCTAGGTGCGGTAAGGCACGAGCTGTGTCTGTTCACAGTGGTACTGATGGCACCTTCTTTGTACAAGATTTATGTGGAAAAATATGATAAATAAAATAAGTTGGAATGAACACAAAAACAAAAAGATTATATGGGATTGTGCACTGTTAAGGCCGCCATACACCATGCGATTTGTGCCCGATTTGACCCGATTCGGAGGAATCGGGCCGTGAAATCTGGCCAAATCGCATGTGCAGACATCCCATCCGACCCGATGCGCACGGGACCGCGCATTGGGTCGGATGGGATGTCTGGAGGTCGGACGGGCTGCACATAAGATTTGTTAAATCTTATGTGCAGCCCAAGGCGGGCAGGGGACGCAGCGTATAGTACGTGCGGTGGAGGGAGCCGAGCGGGGGACTGTAAGCAGGGAGCCGGGCTAGAGAGGCGGGGGGGGGGGGGGGGGAAATGCCGCAAATAGATACTTCCAGTTCCAGGCGGTGAACGCCGTAAGGGGATCAGAGACAGAGACCGGGTAGCGTAGGGGAAGCTGGGCACATAGAAATGAATGGACAGCCAGTAATTGGCTGAGAGCTCTCTGACTGGGAGAGCTCTCAGCCAATCACTGACTGTTAATTCATTTCTATGTCCACCCGCTGCTGCCCGGCTTCCCCTACGCTACCCGGTCTCTGCTCTCTGGTCCCCTCGCGGAGTTCACTGCCTGGACCAGTGCGCTCACTGCCTCCCCTGCCTGGCTCCCTGCTTGCAGTCCCCCGCTCGGCATCTGGCTCCCTCCACCGCAGGTACTACAGGCTGCGTCCGCTGCCTGCTTGCAGCCCCCATGCCCTGCTCAGCTCCCGGCTCCTGCTGACAGCAGCTCCCCGGGGGGGACTGCATGTGATAAATCGCATGCGATTTATCACATGCAAAACCTGGCACATCAAGTGCCAAATCGTATGTGACCCCCCAGGGGAGTTGTCAGTAGATTAGGTAATGTATGGGGGCCTTAAGGGATTAATGCCTTGACAGTTAGATTGATAGTTCACTTAGGGGGAAAAGTCTCTGTATTCAGGGATATACCTGTCGCAATACCTCTAATTGGATATGCGTCTCCCTTATTACAAGTGCCCCTAAGGTGCAAAGTCTGTGTCGGGGTTTGGGGTGTCAGGAGGGCTGGTGTGTTTTGGAAGTCACTGGGGGCAGATGGCTGGATGCCTTCTGGTGTCACCCGGGGCTGGCGTCCCATTCCCGAGTGGTGCACCCAAATTACCTTGAGTCCCATTACCTTCAATTAACCCTTCCATTGTAGTTTCCTCCTTCTGCTGGGAGCTGCGAGCACTGCAGCTCCACCGGCTTGTGTTCCACGGCACCTCACGCCGCCGTAGGTAGACTGCAGGCTGCAGCAGTGCTGAATCAAATCATACCCACACCGTGGCCGTTCTACTGTATTCTGCCCTGCCTGCAGTCCACACCTCGGCCACGCACTCTGTCTTATGCATCCTGCTGTGTCACGCTTACCCGGGGCTGCCTGGCACCATTGACAACCTCCCCCTCCTCCATGTACAATCACACAGAGCACCCATGCCCAACCGCCTACAGTGCAAGAAGGAGGCAGGCAGCAGCTTACCTGGTCCCCATCCCAGACCAGTCCCTGAGGCCAGCATCTAACTAAAGTAAGTGAGTCCACTCCTGTCAGGCCGGGCGTTAAATATCGGCTCACTGCAGTGCTCAGATAGGACTCAGGTCCAAAAATATCTTTATCAACAGTTATCTGTGCATCATTTCTCATCCTGAGCCTCAGGATGAGAAATGATGCACTATCTGTTGATAAAGATATTTTTGTTCTATGGAATCTGGCTGTATAATATATCAATTATTTTACATCATTTTGTGCCTCCACAATGCTGCCCTCCATGCATGTGCTGTCTGCTGACTACACACGTGACGTGTAGTCAGCAGAGAGCACATGCATGGATGGCCGCATTGTGGAGGCACAAAATGATGTAAAATAATTGATATTAATAATTCCATAGAACAAAAATATCTTGGTGTGTATCTTTACATTGTGCTGTAATGTGTAAAAAGGGGGACTCTGCTGCTGCAATGTGTAAAAAGGGGGACTGCTGCTGTAATTTGAATATTGGAGACAACTGTGCTGCGTCATATAAATTGGTATTATTTTGTGGCCATGGCCTTTCCCCCTGAAGCCACTCCCCTATAGTTTTGACTTGAGCACCCACCAGTAAAACGATAAATCGGCACCTATGCTTTACTATAACATATATGTAATTTATATATAAATAAAAAACTTGAAACCGTTGGTGTCTTAAAAAATCACTTTGTGTATTTTCCAATCTCAAGACACCATAGTCATGAGATTTAATTTAGATTAACATTTTATTGTTAGAAAACTCTAAAAAGGTCTGTGTGTAAATGGCAGTAATAAAGGTAACAGATTCTCCACTGGTGTAGACTGTTCATGATTTAACATTTGCTCTTTTTCAGGGCACACCGCCTGAGGCTCCTAGTGTATCATCGTCCAATGGAGTTTCATTAGGTATATGCATTCATCTTTCCTATGACTGCCCTATTCCCACGAGCAGTGCAATCAGGAATGTCAGGTTCCCACACAGGTAGATAAGAAGCAGGTAAACCTCAGGATTTCCCTGAAATAATCAAAACTAAGTGTTATATGAAGTAGAGAAAGTCTAAAATGTTGTACTTTTATCTAACATATATCCTGCATAATAATTAATATTTTTTTAGCTTAAGAGGATCACAACTAAACAATTAACCCTCCTCTCCAGTCTCCACAACCATTACAACATTGGTGTCCAGATTCTATAGAAGTTTAATTTGTGGATACTGGTGCAGTAGGAATCAGTTTCTCCCGAAATTCACAGTTCCGGCCTTGGGATTTAAAGATTTCTGCTAGTTGAAAGCATGAGTGTCACTACTTATATTTAATTGATTAAAAATACAAGTAAAAAAAAAAAAAAGATCATTATTAATAAACTTCAGGGTAATTTCTTTGAATGTTTAAATTAGGAAAATTCTCATGGTAAGTTACTTGTCATCTATAGACTCCAAAGCAACATCATAAAAAGGGTGATGAAATATGTTATCATACAAAAGATGTTATTCTATAAATGTTACATATTTTTAGAAAGATGTATTTACAATTGTAATTATGTGACTTAAAATGTTTGTACAAATTATTTTTTGACCTCTGTATTTAAAAAATGTAGAAAATGCATTGATACAAACACTTATACCACTTTTGCTGCTTTCACACCGCAAAACCTGCTTAGACCAGGTACTTAAAACACGTAAAAAAAAACCAGGGTCAGGGCAAGTTTAACCCCTTTCACACCGCATCTAAATACCTGGTCTAAAGCAGGTTTGTGGTGTGAAAGCAATAGTGAAAGCGTTACGGTCTGGGGCTGGGCAGCTTCCCCTCCCCAGGGACATCTTAACATTAGTGAGGGCTTATTCACTGTGCCCCCCCCCCATGAATCAGTTTGCCGGGAGGACCCCCGGACAGTCCAACCCCCCCCCCTCGGTGCCCGGGTTGATCATTCCATTTACCGTTGGTGGATGCCATGCTGGGCAGGTGAGCGGAGGTGGTGGTCCTCCATGCCCCACACTGTAGTGGTTCCCGTGTGCAACAGATGGGGACCCCTGCCCTGGTGCTGCAGAGTGCGGCGCTGTGCAGCTCCTCCCTGCTGGGCTGCATGCCGGGGTTGATGTCCTGCTGGCCCAGGGGACTCATAGACCAGGGAGTTCCGTCCCAGGGAGACAGGGCCGTGATCCCCCCCCCAGACCCGGCCACAGAGCACAGGGAGCATGACCTGAGGGGGAGCGTGACCAACGGAGCGGGCTGCTGGGTGCAGGAGCCGGCTATCCAGGAGCCTGGAGGTAGGGACACGGGGAGCAGCAGCCAGCCCCACAACCCCACAGCCCAGATCCTACCTGGGCAGGGCAGCGCAGGGAAGCGAATAGTCGCACTGGGGGCAGGGGGTCCCTGCAGTGTATGATCAGTGGCGGGGTCCCTGCAGCTACTAGTTCCCATCCGCTGCAGGGACCCCGCCACTGATCTAACATACACTGCAGGGACCCCCTGCCCCCAGTGGGATTATTCCCTGACCTGCACTGCGCAACCCAAAGGTGTGTGGGGGTGAGGAATCCCGTTTCAGACCCGTTTTGACACAAAAAAAAACGGTCTGAAACGGGTAGGACCCTGCTTTTTTACCGTTTCCAAAAACCGTTTTTTGGAAACGGTAAAATCACGCTGCCCCTTTCAGACCGCACACATTACCGTTTTAAAACAGTTCAAAATTGGCAAAATACCAAGTGCGGTCTGAAAGGGGCATTTCACAATGCCTAAACGTTTTAAAAACCAGTATTTTGAAACGGTATTTAAAACGGGTCTGACCCTTCACATTGCAGTAGATTACCGTTTTAAATACCGTTTAAATACCATTCACATCAGTCAACCCGTTTAATTCCCTGAACACGTTTCAAGGCAGAATGCAGGGGACAGCCTATCACAGGTCTGTAGTCTGTTAATTTTACTAAATACCGTTTCAGAGCCATTCTCACTGCATAAAAAAACGTCTCTGAAACATGTAGGACTCTGCTTTTTAAACGTTTTGAAATACCGGTTATCTTTAACCAGTAAATCAACTCTGGCACTTTCCCACTGCAGCCTTAAATGTTTTACAATGGAAAAAAAACGGCAATATACCGTTTAACAAGTGCAGTGTGAAAGGGGTATTATATGCCTCACAAGCAGCATACAATATTGTTACTAATTTAATTATCTGTGACACATGTAAGGAGTTTGGATCAGATTTGTATTGATCCTTATAATAAAACTGATCACACGGCACGCCCACACGTGCATGTCTTTTTAACGCATATATGTTCACTTGTCTGTTTATTTCTGTTGTTTTATCTTTCGCTTGCTTTTATATATAAAAAATAAAAGGTAGATTTTAGGACTTATTTATTTACTAGTGCATCACAATACGATAAATCTTTTTCTATTTCCTTTCTGTTACAATGTGCTTTGTCTAGTGATAGCACACCCCTGCAAACAAATACATCTATCAGGTATTATTATTATTATAATCAGAGGGCCTCTGAAAATTTAGTGTCCATCAATAACACACAGTGCGATTTTGTGCGATTGAACCAAACTCACCCTGCCTGTAATAGCTTATGCTGATGGTATTTGCTAAATTGTAGTAAGCTAAAGGTCTTCCAAGCTAAAGCTTCCATGCCCAGGGGGAGGAGCAAGGCTGAGGGGCTTGCTCCTTCAGTATCCACGCCCCCACTGGTTGCCTTTAGTAACCAGACGCAAGCAAAACGAGCCACAGTGCCCAAAGATTGGCAAGCAAGGTCGGGAGGGTCCATTTGGGATCCTTGTTCCAACCTTGCTCCTCCTCTCTCTACCCCTGTCACGTCACTAGGTCCCTAAGCCCACTTTAATTTACACGCAACCTTATGCTGATCGCCAGAGATTGTTCCAGCATGTACTGTATATTACATGCATGATAACATGCATGTATATGCACTGCTCAAAAAATAAATAAAGGGAACACTTAAACAACACAATGTAACGGCAAGTCAATCACTTCTGTGAACTCAAACTTTCCACTTAGGAAGCAACACAATTTTGCATGCTGTTGTGCAAATAAAATAGACAACAGGTGGAAATTATAGGCAATTACCAAGACACCCCCAATAAAGGAGTTGTTCTGCAGGTGGTGACCACAGACCACTTCTCATCTACTATGCTTTCTGGCTGATGTTTTGGTCACTTTTGAAAGCTAACACTCTAGTGGTAGCATGAGAGTCTACAACCCACACAAGTGGCTCAGGTAGTGCAGTTCATCCAGGATGGCACATCAATGCGAACTGTGGCAAGAGAAGATTTGCTGTGTCTGTCAGCATAGTGTCCAGAGCATGGAGGCGCTAGCAGGAGACAGGCCAGTACATCAGGAGACATGGAGGAGGCCATAGGAGGGCAACAACCCAGCAGCAGCAATGCTACCTCCGCCTTTGTTTAAGGAGGAACAGAAGGAGCACTGTCAGAGCCCTGCAAAATGACCTCCAGCAGGCCACAAATGTGCATGTGTCTACTCAAACGGTCAGAAACAGACTTCATGACGGTGATATGAGGACCCGACTTCCACAGGTTGGGGTTGTGCTTACAGCCCAACACTGTGCAGGACGTTTGGCATTTGCCAGAGAACACCAAGATTGGAAAATTTGCTACTGGCGCCCTATGCTCTTCACAGATGAAAGCAGGTTCACACTGAGCACGTGACAGTCTGGAGATACCAATCCTCCAGCATGACCGGTTTGGCAGTGGGTCAGTAATGGTGTGGGGTGGCATTTTTAGGGTGGATGCACAGCCCTCCATGAGGTAGCCTGACTGCAATTAGGTACTGAGATGAGATCCTCAGACCCCTTGTGAGACCATGGGCCTTATTCTCGTTCACTCTTTCTGACAAAATCCTTCTTAGATGGACAAAACCATGTGCACTGCAGGGAAACAGCTGTAAAATGTGCAGAGAGAATTAGATTTGGGTGAGTTATTTTGTTTCTGTGCAGGGTAATTACTGGCTGCTTTATTTTTACACTGCAATATAGATTTCACTTTGAATTAAAACCCCACCCAAATCTAATTCTCTCTGCACAAGTTACATCTGCCCTCCTGCAGTGCACATGGTTTTGTCCATCTAAGAAGGATTTTGTCAGAAATAGTGAACTAGAATAAGGCCCCATATGCTGGTGCGGTTGGCCCTGGGTTCCTTCTAATGCAAGACAATGCTAGACCTCATGTGGCTGGAGTGTGTCAGCAGTTCCTGCAAGATGAAGGGATTGATGCTATGGACTGGCCCACCCATTCCCCAGACCTGAATCCAATTGAGTACATCTGGGACATCATGTCTCGCTCCATCCACCAACGCCATGTTGTACCACAGACTGTCCAGGAGTTGGCGGATGCATTAGTCCCGGTCTGGGAGGAGATCCCTCCGGAGACCATCCGCCACCTCATCAGGAGCATGCCCAGACATTATAGGGAGGTCATACAGGCACGTGGAGGCCAGACACACTACTGAGCCTCATTTTGACTTGTTTTAAGGACATTACATCAAAGTTGGATCAGCCTGTAGTGTGTTTTTCCACTTTAATTTTGAGTGTGAATCCAAATCCAGACCTCCATGGGTTAATACATTTGATTTTGTTGGCAGCACATTCAACTATGTAAAGAACAAAGTATTTAATAAGAATATTTAATTCATTCAGATCTAGGATGTGTAATGTTTGTGTTCCCTTTATTTTTTTGAGCAGTATATTTCCTGTGTGATCCCCCTGCACTATCTGTGCCTCTGAGCATAAAGAAGAACAAGGTGTCCTGGAAGAAATGATATGGCTTGTATAGAACTCTGATCTCAACTCATGGGCGGTATTCAATGAGCCTGATTCGCCATGTTTTTATGGCGAATTTGTGCTGTTTGGCGAATTTTGGACTAAAACGGTGAATCCCCCTATTCAATGACCACATGACGAATACATTTGAAGGTTTTTTTCGCCATGATTCACCGAGTAGCAATCGCTATCTTTTGATGGACTTTTAAAATAAAGTGTTTTGTTTTTTACATTTGGTGTCAAAAAATCAGGAATTTTATTCTGAGGAGGGGCATGCTACTTTTATTCATATGCTGTAATCACATGAATATATATTTAATAAAAAAAAAAAAATATATATATATATTTTTTTTTTTACACAGCAGCCAGCAGGGGGCGCCGGAGCCGAGCCGCTCATTACATATTCATATATTCACTGCACCCGATCGTTACGATCGGGTGTAGTGAATATAGGTCCCCTGCTGGCACCCCCGGGGGGCAGCCTGTGCTGCCTGGCACCCGGGGAGCCCACCTCCCCCCCACAAACGTTCTGGGGCAGGCAGAGAGACTTCCATCTCTCTGCCTGCCACCGTCCTCATGCTCCCTGCGGCATTCGCCGCAGGAGCTCATATTTGCTGGTCAGGGGCTCGCTGCCCCTGACTCGTTGAATACCGGAGCCGGTGAGGCTCCGGAACGTGGCGAATGTGCAGCGAATCCAAAAAAGGATTCGCTGCACCTCGCCACAGAAGATCTGTGGAAATTTGTCCAAGATGTTTAGAAAAGCCTCCCTATCGTGTTATTTTCAAAATTTATATGCAAGTGTTTAGAAGGCAAAAGGATGGTTGCACCAAATACTGATTTGATTTAGATTTTTATTCTGTCCATTAACTCTATTGTATATGTATGTGTGTTTGTACATTATGTCAAGGACTCACTGCTACAGATCACAGTGGTCCTTGATTACAGATTTACTTATATATCATATTCAAAGTAATGAAGAAACTACCTTTGAGCTCCCTGTATCTGCTGATTTCTTCTTTTCTGTAGAAATTAAAAGAAAAAAAAACTTGTTAGAAAATGCTGTTGCACAGGTGACATACTGTATATATATATATACACACACACACACACACACACACACACACACACACACACCTTATATATATATCTCGTCCAATCTGGTCCGGCACTCAAAGCTGGCAACTTATACAGTACTTGCCCAGGTGCTTGTTCCCTGTGGGGACTCCATGTTTCAATAAATACTTGCAGCGTCACTCCGGAACTCCATAAAGCAAATTTTACATAAAGTGAATTTATGAAGTGTCTACACCGTTTCGAGCCACTGGCTCTTCATCAGAACATGTCCTGAGTATAGGGGGCACTATATGGGGGAAGAATATTGTGTGTGGTGCAGAATATGGAAGAGAATGGGGGTGCAGTGCATAATTGGGAAATATATGCATGAATGGTTATCACATCCATCACCCAGGGCAACCCCTAGCCAGTAGCCACCCCCCTTAGTTAAAGCCCCGGCGTGGAAGTAGAGAGCGGAAGGATCTGGTGCATGTGGTCTTGTTGGTAGTTTTAGTTAGGGAGCTGTGGCATTGGGCAGGTTAATGCAAGGATGAAGGGTACGGCAGGTGCTGTGAGTGTGGTACCTGGCAGGCAGTGGAGTCAGCATGCGGCCTGGGTGGTGTTCCATCCTAGGTCAGCTGATTGGGGTTTCTTTGTGTGAAGTGCAGCCGCTGCATGAAAGCCAGTGCCAGATTAAGGTCTAAATGGGCCTGGAGCTGAAAATTATCAAGGGCCTATTATGCGAAATAACAGGGGTTGTGGCCAGCACCTAATAATGTGGGATACATGACCAGTGTTCTGTAAATACTTTCAACTAATTATATATGCCTGCAAAAGGCAGGGGGCCGGCATAGGAAAAATGCATTGAGATATATTGTCGGGTGCCCTCCAAAGGTGCACCCACAGGATGCCAATGTCCTAAGATACTTGCGGGGTGAGGCGGCACTCCAGTCATATAAAAAATACTGAAAGTCAAAACTTGGTAGACAACATTTCAGCACCTTTTATGTAGTCACCTAAGTCTAAGTTTAACACACCATATACCCCTTATACAAATCATGCAACACAATAGTAACTCCCTTATACTGTACTTGCGTCTTACACATTATGCCACATGGATTGAGCCAAAATACACACTATACCAAACGGATTGAGCAATAATGCACAATATTCTTTATAAACAGGGGCATTGCGCACCAAAAGCATGCATTAAAAATTTACACCATAATGCCCATTACATGCTAAAACACACACCATAATATCAATAATGATGCTACATAAGTGCTGCTTTCCTACATGCTCATTGCCAGGGGTTCCATGCTCGTTGCCATGTGGGATTACATGCTTATTACCAAGGGGGAATACATTACCATTACCAAGGGGTAACTGGCGGACAGCCGCCAGTTACCCCCTTGTGACAGCCATTTACAGCCGGGCAGAGAGCCCCGCTATATTTAGAGCACTGCAGATCCCGGCTATTTGAAATAATACCCCTTTCACACTAGAAAATGCAGGGGCTTACCCAGGAATATGGTCTCAGGATCATGCAGGGACATTCCCAGGCTGGCTCCTTTTACACCAGCCTAGTCCCTGTATTTTCTGGTGTGAGGGGGAGAGAACCAACCAGCTCTATCTTTGGAACCAACTGAGCCATTTACATGAGACCAGTATCAAATTGAAGAACTTTTGAGTGGGCTTCGAATGATTTTGGTCCTGTGAAACTGGGCCATTTGGTTCCAGAGAGAATCCCTCAAATAACATGAACAGCCATAAAATTACATAAAAAAAATAAAATAAAATCGGTTTACCTGCAATAACTCTGGAACCAATGAGCCCATATGAACCAGCCTGGTATCAGATTGAAGGCCCAACGATTTGTATTCGAATGAGATCCTTGAGCTTCTGTGATGCTGGAGGGTGAACTGGCAGCCGTTGGAACCGTGGCCCTTATTCTGAATCGTGCGGTACGGCTCGCGTGCGGCCGTACCGCCGATGTTTTCAGTCTGCACATGCGCAGAGGTCAATCTGCGCATGTGCAGCCCAATTCGCCGCAGACGTAGTTCGTCCGCCGCAAAGGGGGCGTATAGGGGCGTGAGGGGCTTCATACCCTCATTTCCCTATGCATACGCCCCGCGTTTCATGGGCGTTCCCATGCAAACGCGGGGCGTATGCATGCTAATGAGGGTATGACGCCAGTGATGGGGGCGGAAAGCTGACGTCGCCGGATGTCAGCTCTCAGCCCCCATACAAGCTATCACACGGACGATTGTCCGTGTGGTCTCAGCTTGCGGGACCTGGTGGGGCGTGCGGCCCTGCCTTCGATGGTCGCCGACCATCGAATGCAGGGGGCAGCTCCCACCATGGTGGAGGCGTACGCCCCACCATTTTCTTGCGGATCGCCAGCCGTCCGTGTACGGACGGCCGTGGCGATCCGTATCGTGGGCGGGGATTGGTTTGTGCGGCCGGAGCACCGTGTGCGGCTCCGGCCGCACAGATCTGAATAAGGGCCCGTGTGTGGGTCGGAATTAGTAGGTCCCATGTTATCCTATGGGGAAAATGTTCCAGCTTTGCCTGGCTGTATCTCCAGTTCCCAGGGGGCTAGCGACACAGGGCTGGGCTTGTTGGAAAGCCCCGGCCCTCAGCTACAATATATGGGCCTATTTGGAGAGTGGGCCTGGAGCTGGAGCTCCATCAGGCCCATTGTTAATCCGGCTCTGATGAAAGCTGCTGTATCGGGAGGGTGTAAAGCTCCCAAAGAGTTACAAGAGCAAGAAAAAAATGTGTATGATACAGCGCTAGGTTTTATTCTGAAATTAATTTAATCCAAAAGATTATTATTATTATTTTAGATTGTTTTGATTTATTAAACAATGAAAACAATTATAATTATAACATACAATGAACATTTCATATGAGAATTCTCATGGGATAAAAAGGGGAATTTGTATAAAAAATATTTAAAAAGGTATTTTCCAGCTGGCATTCAAATATATTGGGAGAGATCGATTTAGTAATCAAATCAACACCAGATGTGGTATAGTTACCAGACAGACGGGAGCCGGAGATATCGCCAGACAAATCTAGAACGTTTTCCCAATAGGATAACATTGGACCCAATAATTCTGACCCCCACCTGGTTCCAATGGCTGCCATTTCACCCCGTGGCATCACAGAAACGCGTGATTGATTTCATTCGAACCCAAATCTCTGGGTCAATTGGTTCCGGAGATATTGTGGGTAAACAGAGTTTTTTATTTCTGAAATATCATTTCATGGCTGTTCATGTCCTTTGAGGGAAGATTACTTTGGAACCAAGCACCCCAGTTTCACGGGACCAAAATCATTTGAAGCCCAATTAAAAGTTCATGTAAACGGGTCAGTTGGTTCCAAAGATATAGCCAGTTAAATGAGGTAGCTGGTTAAAGGGAGGGGAGGGGGTAGTTTTCTCTCCCCCTCACACCAGAAAATGCAGGGACTAGGCTGGTGTAAAATGGGCCAACCCGGGAATGTCCCTGCATGATCCTGGGACAATATTCCCTGGTAAATCCCTGCATTTTCTAGTGTGAAAGGGGTATTATTTCAAATAGCCGGGGCCTGCAGTGCTCTGAATACAGCCGGGCAGCCCCCCTCTCTCTGCCTGGCTGTCAATGGCTGTCACTTCTGCCTGGCGGTGGCTGTCCCCCAGTTACAGCAAACATGTATTCCCCCCTTGGCAATGAGCATGTAATCCCACATGGCAATGAGCATGGAACCCCTGGTAATGAGTATAGAACCTCTGGCAATGAGCATGGAACCCATGGCAATGAGCATGTAGGTAAGCAGCACTTATGTAGCATAATCTTTAATAGGCATTATGGTGTTTGGCATAATACATAATGGACATTATGCTGTGTGACTTAACATGTAATGGACATTATGGTGTAAATTTTAATGTGCGCCTTTGTTGTGCAATGTCCCTGTTTATGAAGCGTATTGTGAATTTTGATTTAATCTCTGTGGCATTATGTGAATTTTGGCTCTATTTGGGTGGCATTATGTGAATTTTGGCACAATCCATGTAACATTATATGAATTTTGGTTCAATCCGTGTGGCATTATGTGAATTTTGGCACAATCCATGTGGCATTATGTGAATTTTGTCTCAATCCATGTGGCATCATGTGTAAGGGGCAAGTATAATGGGGTCTAGTATTTTGTTGCAGAATGTGTAGAAGTTGTATATGGTGTGGTACACTACACTCAGGGACACGCCCCCTTTTGAGTGGCCACACACCCTTTTCCGGAGCACGCACAACTACATCCTTCACTTTTGTCACCAAGGTGGGCCTGTGTACTTTAAACACCAGGGCCTATTTTTAATCCCATTACCGCCCTCTCTCTGCTCTCTTGTGTTTGGAATGAAGTAATAAAATAATAAAAAAGCATTGCCTTACTGCTGCTTTGTGAGTGATTCTATGGACCATATATATATATATATGTATATATATATATATATTTATTATGGTTAAATGTGAGGTCACAAGTGGTTGGGCATATTCAACGGTCTGCTAGGCAGATGATTGGCGCATAAGCATTTGGCATGCATTTAAGCATTACCAGAACTTTAGATCAGTCAGTATATCAGCCTGGCTGGACAATCCGTTGGCTAATTGTGTACCTATGCGACATGTTGACTTAAAAGTGGCTTTACATCTAAATACAAGAAAAATTGCAGTTGGATGGCATTGGGTAAGACCAACAGTAATATGTATGCCATACTGGTACCTTTGCATGCTATATCAGCATTAATCTCCAGAATTATTATGGAAAGAGCCTCCCAGCCAATGAAACCACCCATCACATTTACCATCCAGCCAAGTGTTTGGTCTACGAACTGGAGTCCCAGGAAGAGGTTAGCCACTGCAAGAAAACATTAACAATCATTGTATTAGCTTGTACATCAGAAGCACCAATTACATCTATAGCTATTTTCCTGCTTTCAAATAATGTCCAATAAAGCTTAATTAGTGTGTTTGCTATTTCACTGTGTCTATCATAGTTCTAGATTGGCTTTAGAATTTATGTAAGCAAATTGGTTGCCATGGTTTAGAACAAAATGTTTTATACCTTTAATGAATTCCATCTATTTATTTAATTTATATAAGGATACAGAAAATCACTATTGTAAGCAGCCTGGGACACTGACCTGCCAAAACTTTCATCACCAAGGCATTGAGGCTGTGGAACCAATTAAAAATGAATCTCCTATTGACAAGATAGAAGATACAGGACTTGTTAGGTACCAATTGATTCTATATCCAGGCCTCCACTTTTATATGTTGCCTCTACTATGCTATATTTGCTGTGCCACCCCAGACCTTCAGCACCATCATTTGTTCTTTGATCCCAATAACAAATGTATCCAGACTGTGCACAATGAATAGGAACAAATTAGCCTTAATTCGTTTTACTAATTAGGTATAATGTCTAACAAATGAATTACGATGAATAAAAAAATATTGAACCACATTCGCCACTTCCATTCTTGCTGCATTGAGCCTATATGATTAGTTCAAACATTGGATCCAGCCTGTTTCCAGAAACCTTGTTTGACTGAATATAATTGTGCCTAAATGGGAGATGTTAATCACTTACTTGCTGCTCTGAGGGGATGGTCGAAAAAAAGCTATGAAGGGCTGGATAAAAGCCAAGGCCATAACAATGCATCCAAGGATAGCATGAGTGCCCGCCTCCTGAAAGGTAAGTGAAATGAGTCACTGCTTGTTGATAAATGTACAATGGTTTTGTAAAATCAGGGTTATGGTAACAGAGGAGATGGACATGTGCAGCGTCCTCCAGAGGCGTAACTAGAACTTTGTGGGCCCCATAGCAAATTTTTTTAAGGGGCCCCCCCATCTCAGGTCTCCACTAAAGTCAGCATGTCTATTGCTGGTAAGCAACCCACTCCTTCGTGAAGATTTAAAAAAAAAAATTATCCTTTATTAAAACTCGGTGAGTCCCGGGCACTGGCTGGCGGGCAGTATGTGTGATTCGGTCACTTACTGTGCTTCCATCTTTTGCAAAGGGGAAGGAATTTCTATTTATCTCATCTCTCATATTTTCATTTCTATCTTTATTTCTCCCCCTTTACACACATTCTCTCTTTTTTATTTCATCTTCATTATTGTCTCTTATATATACTGTACATCCATACACTACCACTTTCATTTATACAGTCATACATACACTTCTTCTTACATACATAAATACATACATACATACATACATACATTCATCCACCTCTTTTCTTACATATAAATCCATCTACAGTATATATCTATACACTGCCTCCCACATACATACATACATACATACATACATACATACATACAGTCAGTATCCCGGTGGTCCTGATGCCAGCATTCAGTATACGACATTGGCATCAGGACTGCCTTCGGAAGACTGGTGCTGGAACGGCATAGAGGCTGGAATGCCGACAGACGGCATCCCGAATGGTAAGTATGCGGGAGGCTGGGAAAAGGGGGGATTAGGTTTAGGAGACAGAGTGCATGGGTTAGGTTTATGCACTAGTGGGGAGGGGAGACTGATGCAAGGTAGGGTTAGGAGGGTAGGGTGCTGCGGAACTGCTGTCATGATTCTCAGATTTGGGATGCCGGGGTCAGTCTTTTGACAGCCAGAAAAATATCTAGGATATTGTAGGTTTCCCATCCATACACTGCCTTCCACATATATACACTGCCTACTGTATACATACACTGCCTTCCTCATACATACATACAAACAAACATACATACATACACTGTCTTCCTCATACATACACTGCCTACCTCACACATACATACATTAATACATACATACATACCTGTATATAGCCTTCCACATGCATACATACACTGCCTACCTCATACATACATAAACTGCCTTCCTCATGCATGCATGCATGCATCATACATACATATGTACATAAATACATACATACACTGCCTTCCTCATACATCTATACATACATACCTACATACACTGCCTTCCACATGCATCCATCCATACACTGCCTTCCACATATATCCATACAAAAATAAAAACAGTACATACACACTGTTTATACATCCATACATACACTGATTCCCACATCCATCAATCCATAAATACAGTACATGATCGACATACTGTACATACTGCCTGAATACATATTTACCACAAGTCGCCTCCCCTCCCCTCCACTCCGTGCAAGGAAAGATCAGCTGAGCTTACCAGTGGCTGTCTAAGTGCTGACCTGGTGCTGCTGATGCTTCTATCAGCTCCAGGCTCACAAGCTGCTGGCCGGTCGGCCAGGTGGTTGGTGCTGCTGTCGGGCAGGGGGCAAGGGCCCTGTCACTTCTGCCGGCACTATGGTGCTCCACTCCTAGCAGGCGGCAGCGCGCTGCTGCTGGGCAGGTGCGGGGGGGGGGGGGGTTATGTGCCTCCTGTCGTTTGGTATGCAGCGCGCTGCTGCCGGGGGCTGCCTGCCGTGCCTCCTGTCATTTGGTATGCAGCGCGCTGCTGCCGGGGGCTGCCTGCCGTGCCTCCTGTCATTTGGTATGCAGCGCGCTGCTGCCGGGGGCTGCCTGCCGTGCCTCCTGTCATTTGGTATGCAGCGCGCTGCTGCCGGGGGCTGCCTGCCGTGCCTCCTGTCATTTGGTATGCAGCGCGCTGCCGCTGGTGACAGTGCCGCACGCTGCTTCTGATCGGAGGCGGCTTCTGCCTCATCTTCCAGAAAAGGTGCAGGGGGTTGCTTGCTGGGTCCACGGGCCCCTGGAGCGGCCGGGCCCCATAGCAAGCGCAACCCCTGCACCCACTATAGTTACGCCACTGGCGTCCTCTCTCTATGCCCTTTCCTTTATAGTTGGCAGCACAGTAGAATCTAAGCACTAGGGCCACAGACTCTCTTGTGTGTGCACAGATCTTTGGGGAAATGGCAGCCATTTTCCAATAGAATGTGTACTGAGCAAACACCAGGAAAATGGCTACTGTTTGTCAAGAGGTGCTAGCGAAGACAGTGGACTCATGAAGGTTGAGTGTTAAAAAAAATGGGTGCAGTGTTTGCCCCCTAGACTCAGGGATTCATGTGCACTGCATACCCTGTGAGACGCACGCGTGTCTCAGTCAGATGGAGCGCCTCGCTGCTGGCGGATCGCCAGCGGAGACAGTCTGGCGATTCGCCAGCCAGAGGGAGCCCGGCTCCATTTGTATATGCATATATTAATATTTTCCACAAGAGGGCAGCAGAATAGTCCATCTTTTTTTATGAGTCCTCTCATTATAAACTACATAAAATAAAAATAGACATGTGGCAGTGAAATGTATTTCATAATGTCAGAATCTTCTTGGGCAATATTTATATATTGTAATTGGAAGTTTAGCCTTTAAAATATACATGACACCCCCTCCCTTCATTCTTGGTTCCTGGATCAGAAGGCAGAATAAAGGGCAGGTAAACAGAGATCTCTTGTATTAATAATGTCAGCAATTAAAATCATACACAAACAGAAACCATTGTTCAGCACATCTTTACTGTTTGCAAATGAAAATGCTAAGGGGGGGATGTATCAAGCTTTGGGAAAGATAAAGTGGATGAGTTGCCCAAAGCCCCCATCAACTCTTGTAAATGATCTAGCACAGTCAGTTTGAAGCTGATTGGTTGCTTAGGTGAACTCCCCATTGTATCTCTCTCCAATGCTTCATACAGTACATCATTTACCATGTTTATTTTACGTAATCTCACAACTATTGTACTTACATTGGCCCATCCTTTGACCTTTACAAATGACAGCACAAAGGAAACAATGGTCGCAGCCACTGTCAAGATCATGAGAGTCAAGTGAGCCTACAAGCAAACAATCATAATGAAATAAACATCATATAATATAAAGGGATCCAACAGCATACCTATTGGCAGAGTGTCTATAAGTACGTGCAGTGTGGTTGTTAGACGACACACTCCGAAGATATAACCAACTGAAGGATTTATTCAAGTGGCAGGCTTGTGGGATACAACAGTACTTTTGCAGTTAACTTCAGGCAGTAATACAACTGGTACATTGGGAATCACAGTGTCTGATTGTTACTTAGCTGTAGCGTTTGGCTCGTGCAGGGTTAATGGCTATCAACTGGTTTACGCTGGCGGTATCTCTCCCAGTCGTCGCTGCTGCCAATGATGATGGATCTCCCTGTGCAAAGGTCACGCTTGTAACGGGATTACAGCGGGGCTTGCTCTTGTGCGCTCCGGTGCACGTGGAGCTACAAACAGCATGGATGGAGTCACACACGTTCTGAGGCACACACTACGCGGGGACTTCCTTGCAGGAAAGGAAACGCTGCCAGCAGGGTCAGGGGTCTCTGCCCTGCTATACGCTTAAGCGAGCTGTCACTCAGGGTGACGTCTAACTACAGTGCTGCAAGGGGACAAAGCAGTCTCTAAGCTGCACACTAGACGGTGTATGGAGACAGACGCTGAGCGCTACAATCTAACACTCCCCCTCGCTTAAGGCTGTCTTCGGCTACATAAAAGAACTTGATACAATACTTTGTCCTTTTGTAATACCTGTAACCGAAAATATGGTTAGAGAGAAAAGACATTCAGAACATCAAAACTTCAAATCAACATTTTGAACTTAGACAAGTCCACAGTCCTTCACGAACTTAATAAGCAAGTTTGACGACAGTCCTTTAGTAAGCATGTCAGCGACATTCTGTTCACTTGCAATGTATTCAACATCGATGGACTTGTTCTCCACTAGTTCTCTGATGAAGTGGTGTCTTATCGCGATGTGCTTCGACCTTCCATGGTGCTTGGTAGTACAGGAAAGATCTATTGCTCCCCTGTTGTCACATGCGATACTGATAGTCTCTTCTTCATAAAGTAGACCTAACTCACACAAAGGGGGAAATTTACCAATATGAAAAACCTAGTTTTTCGTATTGGTATTTTCCCTACGACTGCATACGACTGTTTAAGTCGTATGCAAAGTCGTGTTCCGGAGGATCAGTTACAAAGCAGTCATATACGACTGCTTTGTAACCCTCCGATGGTGTAATGATTCGTATTAGCGGCCGTATATACGGCTGCTAATACGAATTATTTGTAGGCAGTCTGCACGGATCAGTCAGATCCGTGCAGGCTGCAAGGTGTAAAAAATAAATAAATAAATAAATAAATAAAAAAAACGGCGTGGGGTCCCCCCCACAGCCGAAACCAGCACCAGGCTGACAGAGGCTGGAGCCGGTAATTAAAAATCAGGGAACCCGACAAATAGGGGTTCCCTGATTTTTAACAACCAGCCCCAGGCTCCTGCTCTGGGGCTGGTTCCCAAAATACGGGGGACAAAATGAGTAGGGGTCCCCCGTATTTTAAGAACCAGCCCCAGGCAAAACCAGCCAGCAGGGTAATGCCACAGCCGGGGGGAGACTTTTTATGCAAGTCCCCCCAGCCAAAGCATTAACCCTACCGACCAGTCAGCCTGGCCAGGGGCCCTGGGGAAGTGGGGACCCCCCCAATAAAGGGGTCCCCCCCCTCCAGGACTTACCTGACCAGGCTGAAGCCTGGTGCTGTCCTCGATGCCCCTGGGCGGTGGGCATCGAGCTGATAGTTGTGTAAAAAATAGAAGAAACCATTGTTTTTTACTGTGGCACTACAAGTGCCAGCAAGCCTCCCCAGCAAGCTGGGACTTGGAGAACCACAAGTCCCAGCCTGCTGGGCATTAAAGGGCCCGCTGGGTCTTGTAGTGCCACAGTAAAAAAAATAGTTAAATAAAACACACTGACACCCATTTTAAATAAAAGTTTAATACACACATTACACACATACTGATACTTACCTAGCTTGATCCCGTTGGTAGGTCGCTGGCTCCGGTGTCGGCGGCTCCGTGTCGGCGGCTCCGTTGTCGGCGGCTCCGTGTCGGCGGCTCCGGGGTCGTCGGCGTCCTGTCCGAAGATAATCCATGTTGGACCTGTGGAAGGAAATCCTACTCACCCAGGTCCTGCATGGATGGTCTTCGTTCTTCATCCGTCGACATCCCGGTCTTCTGACAGCTGCTGGCGACTTCCAGCAGCTGTCGGCATCTTCCGCGACGCTCCCCGGCTTTCAGAGCCGGAGAGAGAACCTTCCTGGTCGGCGGCTGGGCTCAGAATGAATTCTGGCCAATCAGGAGCCGTCTAGCCGCCTAGCGGCCAATCAGGAAAGACCTTTCCTGATTGGCCGCTAGGCGGCTAGACGGCTCCTGATTGGCCAGAATTCATTCTGAGCCCAGACGCCGACCAGGAAGGTTCTCTCTCCGGCTCTGAAAGCCGGGGAGCGTCGCGGAAGATGCCGACAGCTGCTGGAAGTCGCCAGCAGCTGTCAGAAGACCGGGATGTCGACGGATGAAGAACGAAGACCATCCATGCAGGACCTGGGTGAGTAGGATTTCCTTCCACAGGTCCAACATGGATTATCTTCGGACAGGACGCCGACGACCCCGGAGCCGCCGACACGGAGCCGCCGACAACGGAGCCGCCGACACGGAGCCGCCGACACCGGAGCCAGCGACCTACCAACGGGATCAAGCTAGGTAAGTATCAGTATGTGTGTAATGTGTGTATTAAACTTTTATTTAAAATGGGTGTCAGTGTGTTTTATTTAACTATTTTTTTTACTGTGGCACTACAAGACCCAGCGGGCCCTTTAATGCCCAGCAGGCTGGGACTTGTGGTTCTCCAAGTCCCAGCTTGCTGGGGAGGCTTGCTGGCACTTGTAGTGCCACAGTAAAAAACAATGGTTTCTTCTATTTTTTACACAACTATCAGCTCGATGCCCACCGCCCAGGGGCATCGAGGACAGCACCAGGCTTCAGCCTGGTCAGGTAAGTCCTGGAGGGGGGGGACCCCTTTATTGGGGGGGTCCCCACTTCCCCAGGGCCCCTGGCCAGGCTGACTGGTCGGTAGGGTTAATGCTTTGGCCGGGGGGACTTGCATAAAAAGTCTCCCCCCGGCTGTGGCATTACCCTGCTGGCTGGTTTTGCCTGGGGCTGGTTCTTAAAATACGGGGGACCCCTACTCATTTTGTCCCCCGTATTTTGGGAACCAGCCCCAGAGCAGGAGCCTGGGGCTGGTTGTTAAAAATCAGGGAACCCCTATTTGTCGGGTTCCCTGATTTTTAATTACCGGCTCCAGCCTCTGTCAGCCTGGTGCTGGTTTCGGCTGTGGGGGGGACCCCACGCCGGTTTTTTTTTTATTTATTTATTTTTTCTATTTTTTTTACACTGAAGCCTGCACGGATCTGACTGATCCGTGCAGGCTAAAACGCAAATACGACATGAAAATGGTGTTCTATTTTCCTGTCGTATTTGCGTGGGTGTTTTACACCACTAAGCAGCCGTATTATCAGTACGGCTGCTTAGTAAATCAGAAACCACCATTCTTTTGAATGGTGATTTCTGTCGTATTCTATCGATGGTGTAGACATTCGTATTTGTAAATACAAATACGAATGTTCCATCTTTAGGACCACGAATTTTTTTATTTTTGGGATTGTAAATCCCGAAAATACAAATTCGTAAAAAAAAGGTGTATTTCTCCCTACGAATACACCTTTTTTCTACGAATCCATTTTGGTAAATTTCCCCCAAAGTCTCTTTGATCCAGAGTGCTTCCTTTGATGTCTCTGTAAGAGCCATGTATTCGGCCTCAGTTGTTGAGAGAGCAACGGTTGGTTGTTTTCTACTCGCCCAACTAACTGCAGCTCCGGCCAGTGTGAACAGGTAACCGGTGTGGGAACGACGATCATCTTCATCTGCTCCCCAGTCTGCATCGCAGAAGACTTTCAAATTTGAATTGCTTGTCTTGGCGAATTTTAATTTCAAGGAACTTGTACCTTTTAGGTATCTCAGGATCCTCTTCACTGCGATCCAGTGTTGCCTTCCAGGATTTATTGCAAATTGGCTCACCCGACTGACTGCATGAGTGATGTCTGGGCGGGTTCCAATACTTGCATACATAAGACTTCCAACCACGCTCTTGTAAGGAACATCTTGCATTTCCTCTACTTCTTCTTGTGTGGTTGGTGACATACCTTTTGTAATCTTGACACTTTTGTCAATTGGTGTATTTACTGACTTGGAGTCTGCTATCCCATACTTCAAGATTGTTGCCTCGATGTACATTTGTTGGTCGACTGTGACTGTTCCCTTTTGCAAGTCTTGAACAATTCTCATTCCCAACAAATGATTGGCTGGACCTAAGTCTTTCAACTTGAATCTCTGTTTCAGTTGATCTCTCACACTTGTGATGTGATCTTCGTGACCTGCTATAAGTATATCATCCACATAAACTGCTATGATGAACAACTTTTCTCCCAGAGTTTTGTGATAAAGGCAGTGGTCAGTCTCTGATCTAATAAAATTCATTTCAAGTAGTACTGTGTCCAATTTTATGTACCAGCAACGACCACTCTGCTTTAAGCCGTATATGGATTTCTTCAGAAGACACACCTTCTCTGTCTGAAGTTCATCCTCATTATAATGATCTGGCGATTCCATATAGATTTCTTCAAGTAGCTCTCCATTTAGGAATGCTGAGTCGAAGTCTAGTTGATATAGCAGTAAGTCTTGTAAGGTGGCGACTGCAATTACTAATCTTAGAGTGTTGTACCTTGCAACAGGTGAGTATATCTCCCCATAGTCAATTCCGGATCTCTGTGTGTATCCCTTAGCAACAAGACGGGCTTTGTAACGGGCAACTTCTCCGTCTGAATTTAACTTCTTGCAGAAGACCCACTTGTTCTTGACTGTCTTGCGGTTGCTTGGCCTATCTACTATGGTCCAAGTATCGTTCTCTTTCAGTGCTGATAGCTCTGTGTCTATTGCAGATTTCCATTTCGCCCAATCACTGCACGCTTTCGCTTCTTGAATACTCTGAGGTTCACTGAAGGCAATATTCGCATATTCTTCCTCATATCTTCTGGCTGGTATGCCCTTGTTACTTCTTACAGAAGCTCTGTTTGTTGGTTCGCTTCCCTCTTCAGTATTTTCTGTTTCAGGTATGCTTTCTATTTCACACACCTCTACTAGTGCTTGCTTTTCTTGCTCTTTTGCTTTTGTGGGTGATGCTGTTTCTTGGAATATCACATCTCTTGATTTCAGAAGACGTCTGTTCTCTGCATCCCAGAGCCTGTATCCTTTACTCTCCTCACAATAGCCTAGCAATATGCACTGTCTTGATTTTGGGTCAAGTTTCTTCCTTTTCTCCTTTGGTATATGCGCATAAGCTCTGCTCCCAAAGACACGGAGATGACTGATGTCTGGCTTCTTCCCAGACCAGGCCTCTAAGGGGTTTTTTCCCTTCACGGCCACTGTGGGTGTTCTGTTTTTCAGGTATACTGCGGTAGATACAGCTTCTGCCCAAAAACTCTTCTCCAGGCCAGCATCGTTCACCATCGCTCGTGCTCTTTCAACGATTGTTCGATTCGCCCTTTCACTTACGCCATTCTGTTCAGGCGTATAGGCCATCGTCAGCTGATGCTTTATGCCATGCCCTTTTAGAAAGTCGGTTACTTCTCCATTTTCGTACTCTCCCCCATTGTCGGATCTCAGGACCTTTAGCTTTAGGCCCGTCTGAGTTTCCACTAGGTTCTTGTACTCCACAATTTTCTTGATCACCTCACTTTTCTACCTTATGAAGTATGCGTGTGTCATTCTTGTGGCGTCATCGATGAGAGTCATGAAGTACTTGTAACCACTGGTTGACTCCTCTTCCATTGGTCCGCACACATCTGTGTGCACCAGAGCTAATCGTGATTCTGCTCTGCCTGCTGACTTGGGAAATGGGTTGCGGGTCTGCTTGCCTTTTATGCAACTCTCGCACACAGGTCTTCCGGAGTCTTTCACTGTGATTCCTGTTGCCATCCCATCAGCTAGTTTCTGGACATTATCATATCCTAAGTGTCCCAAACGTCTGTGCCAGAGCTCCATTGACTCATTCTCAGCAGAGGCTGCCAAAGCTACACATTCATCTGTGTCTAGGACATATAGTTGGTTGCATCGGGTTGCTGAAGCAATTACAGTCCCTCTTTCATTATGCACCATACACCTGCCCTTTGCAAACTGGACTCTGTAGCCTTTTGCCTCGAGTACGCTGATGGCGATGAGGTTACTTCCCAATTCTGGTACATACAGGACGTCTTGAATATCTGTGACTACTGTCTGTCCCTCAATTCTTAGTCTCACTGTGATTGTCCCAACATTTGATGCAGTAAGGACCTTTTCACCAATCCCGGTAACTGTTGTGGGTGTACACTGTGTTAAAGAATTGAACCACTCCTTGTTGCAGCTGAAGTGTCTAGAGGCTCCCGAGTCCATGTACCAGAGATCCCTCCTTGGCTTGTCTGTTACATTCAGTGCTGACTCGTTCTTCTTGTCATGCCGCTTGTGCATGCCACTAGTGTTCTTCATCCTGCATTCTGAAGCCTTGTGCCCTACTTTGTGGCACACATAGCATTTGAACGTGCATTTCTTGGGTTTCGCACCCTTTGCTACTAAGGCAGAACCCTCAGCCATGGCATCCTTGTGGATTCTCTCTTGGAACTGTAGTAGCTTGGCTCTCACAACTTCAGTTGTAAGCTTGGTTTCATTTGACTCCAGTGCGACAACTAGGAAGTCAAATTCTTCTGTCAAGTTCTGCAGCATTACCATCGCCACTTCTTCCTCATCCACTTTTGCTCCTACACATGCCAATTGCTGAGCTATCGATAGTATCTTATCAATATAATCGTTCATGTCCTTGCATGCATTCAGCTTTGTTCCATACAGTGTGCGTCTCAGACTTATCCTTCTCATTAAGCCTTTATTCTCATAAGCACCTTGTAGAGTTGTCCACATGTCCTTAGCGGACTCCTTCCCACAGATAGTAGAATAAACATGCTGCTCCACAGCCAGGCCTATTGTGCCAATGTCTACCTCTTCTGGGTTTGGACTATCTCCTGGGGCTATTGTGACTTTCCATAGCTTCTCCCTCTTAAGCTGCATTTCCATAGCGAACTTCCATGTAGTATAATTCTCTGAGCCTTTGAGCTTTGGAAAGTTCATGCTATGCCCTGTACTGTGCATTCTCGTTAACTCTTCCACAAATGGCAATTCAGAAAAAATTCCTTTGTGTTCTTTTATGTACTGCGCTAGCACTTTGTCTTTAGGGGGTTAATCTTCGCGCACGTGGCGTGCTGGGCCCATAACCTATTGGCAGAGTGTCTATAAGTACGTGCAGTGTGGTTGTTAGACGACACACTCCGAAGATATAACCAACTGAAGGATTTATTCAAGTGGCAGGCTTGTAGGATACAACAGTACTTTTGCAGTTAACTTCAGGCAGTAATACAACTGGTACATTGGGAATCACAGTGTCTGATTGTTACTTAGCTGTAGCGTTTGGCTCGTGCAGGGTTAATGGCTATCAACTGGTTTACGCTGGCGGTATCTCTCCCAGTCGTCGCTGCTGCCAATGATGATGGATCTCCCTGTGCAAAGGTCACGCTTGTAACGGGATTACAGCGGGGCTTGCTCTTGTGCGCTCCGGTGCACGTGGAGCTACAAACAGCATGGATGGAGTCACACACGTTCTGAGGCACACACTACGCGGGGACTTCCTTGCAGGAAAGGAAACGCTGCCAGCAGGGTCAGGGGTCTCCTTGCTCCTTGCTGCATTGACTCCGGACTCCCGCAAGCAGCAGAAGCTGGGACAGAAAAACAGCACTCCAGTTTGCGGGGTAGAATTCCGCTGGAGGGTAGGCAAGTCTGCAGAGCTGGGCTATGACTGGGTACATGGGGAGATGCGGGCCCTGGAAACAGCTCGGGCCCCAAAGCAGCTGCACCCGCTGCACCCTCGGTAGTTCCACCACTGCTTAAAGGGTTAATGTGCAGTGCATAAAATGCCAAAGGTGCATTCTAGAACATGAGTCATATGTTTATAGTTGTGCAGTAATCTGTATATTAAAGCAAGTTGCTTTGCGGCTCATAAACAAAAGGACAGCAAACTAGCTAGACTTTGCTGTTCTTGTTGTCTTTGAGGAAGATATGTACAATCCTACAGCATAGCCAGGACTTTGTGGGCCCCATAGCAACATTTGGAGGGACCCTTTTCAAATGAAGGGGCCCTCTTGATAGAGACACCTCCTACCAGCAGTTGTTCATTTTATGCCTCATAATATTCTGAACCATAGTAATTCCCTAGTGTATTCTATTAACCATAGCAGTGCCCTAGATTACATTATTTCACATTGTAGGGTTGTCAGTAGTACACATTGTAAAACACAGTACCCAATTCACATAATGACATACAGGGTGAAATTTACTAAGATGTGAAATACACTTCACAGGTCATGTCACTATGGGTAACCAATCAGAAGCTACTTCTTATTTATTTACCACCCTCTAGAAGATAGTAGACAGGATGTGATTGGTTGCCCATAGCAACATGAACTGTGAAGTGTATTTCATATCTTAGTAACTTTCACCCACAGTGTCCGCAGTTCATATTATGCTGCATATCGATGTCCCTGTACATATTATACCACACTATGGTGACTCCAGTTCATATGTGCCACATTACATATTACATTAAATTATAGTGCCCCTCAGTTTATATTATATTACCCTACAATGTGCAGGCCAGACTTTCCACATTACAGTGTTCCCCAGTTTAGATTCTGCTACATTACAGTACCCCCTTACTATTATTAAACAAAGTATGGTACTTGTGTATTATCACGGCGCCCATGCCCGCGGATCGCATCGTATGCACATACGATTTGCATATGATTTGCGTTCAATGCGATTTAGCACACCACCACTATCCACGTCAGCCCGAATTGTGGCGAGGGGATGCGTTACGCGTCCTCCCGACCTGTTCATACCCCCACTATCCACATCAGTGTGGAGTTGATTTTATAAAGTGTGGCGAGGGCAGCAAGCCACTGAGCCCGAAGCATGGCGAGCGAAGCGAGCCCCATCAGGGGATACGTAAAACGAGCCCGAAGCGCAGCGAGCACAGTGAGCCCCGCAAGGGGACATGAAATACACGATTCGGGCTCATTTTCAGCGTCCCCTCGCAATAGGTTGGTCTATATAGATTTGCAGGCAAATATGGGATATTTGAATATATATTGAACTTGGTAAGGGTCACCTAAACTGCTGGGCCCAATTGCAATGGTAATCCCTGTAGTGCACCCATTATAGCTATGGTATTATCTGAAACTGAACTGGCTTATGGTGTGTACACACGGTACTTTTTGCCTTCCGATGTTGACGATATAGTCAACATCGGATCGGAATCGGATGCAGATCGCAAGGGGTTTAACCCTTCAGATCCCGATCCGATTCCGATGCGCATTCACGTATCGCAAGGCAGAAAGTCTTGGCTGCCTTGACTATATAGTGCAGATCTGCACTATATAGTCAGACTTGTATGCAAATCGGATGTGCCTTCAGATACTATCCACGATCCGATCTGATCGGATCGTGGATAGTATCTGAAGGCACATCTGACTGTGTGTACACACCATTACTGTGCTTTTCCATAAATATAAAGGACTGGGGTCAACAGAAACCAGGTAAAAGAAAAACAAACAAACATAAAACACCCTATCCTACACTCCCTGCAATAACTGGGGATCATTAGTATTGTATTACCTGGAACCATAGTGCTTTGCCAAATACCAGCTTCTGTGCTGTACCTTTGAAATATCTTGCAACAATCATCCCTAAACTTCCTGTAGTCATCCAGGCAATGAGCATGAGTGCACCTACATTTAGGAAATACAGATAAATAATGTATCAAATATACTGTAGGGAAACTCTAATAGCTTTGGCAGGTATTCACACCATTCTGTGAATATTCACACCAAAATCTGTAACATGGCAGTTAGGAGCTGATTGGCTGGTTGTTTATCACTCTCCATTTTATCCCTTTTTGAAGCTTGATACATCTGGCCCAATGTGAGCAAATTCACTATACAGATTTGTAATTTCACTTATAGTATATTCAGGGATAACACTTACACCCCTTTCATGCTGCCAGTGGGATACAGAAGGAAGACCTGCAGTCAGAATTCTGATGATAGCATCCCGAAGGAGGGAATGCCGACGGGAGGGAGTACCGACAATCGGCCCTGCCCCCCCCCCCCCCCTTCACCTAGCAGCCTAACACTCAACCCATTGCTAGTATTAACAATTAGGCATGCTTCAAATCATTAATTGTTGTTACATGTAACCATTGGGGGCTCTTACCATTCTGGAGGAGGGGGGCTGCATCAATGCGGCCCCCCCCTCCGATGCCACTAACGCTGCCGTGATCCCTGTCCGCCGCTGGTCCCCTGCACGGGGCCAGCGCATGCGCAGTAACATCGTACATACTGCGCATGCTCTGGCCCAAGCCTCCATGGGCTGCCTTTGCAGCAGCCCCCGGAGGCTTAATCAGGTTCCCTGGATTGGCGCATGTGCAGTATGGTTCGCGGTACTGTGCACGCGCAGAACCCGTTTTGGGGGCTGCTGCGCATTCGCGCACAGAGTGGCATTGCAGAGAGAGGGAACACCTCCCAATGGGACTGCCTTGAGTGATTGTGAGGTCAGACTTCCAATAGGAAGTCACTGCCAGTCACAGTGAAGCCAGAGCAGTCTCACAGACTGCCTCTGGCTTCACTTAGGCAGAGACAGTGGCAGATTTTACTTGGGGGGGGGGTAACTGATAATCACCATTTTAAATGTACTTTCATTCACATTAAATATATTTCTATGTAATCAAACATATGCTTCTTAGAAATACTTCTATAAATATTGCTACAGGGCAGTGTGATAAACAGAGACACGCCTCATTCGTTTTTCTTGGTGTATACTGTCCATGTATTGATAAAGATATTTGTCTGCATGAGGAGGCAATAGAGGTCATGCTCACCATGCATTTTTATCATAATGTCAGTGCTAATTTCTGTGTGCGTCACGTTGGAAACTATGGAGAGATCAATTTTGGTGTCACTGGTGAATGCACCTGGTCCATGAAATCTGATGACTCCTAAGGGATACAGCAGAGATCACATTGTTTACATTTTGTCACCTACAGTTATAACGGTACAAAATATAAACATAATATACATATAACCATCTTAAGATCTATACACACTGATGGTTATTCTGGTTGATTCGCTGGGCTGTGAATATGCAGCCTTGCGAGTCCACCAAACCCCGCCCAGCGAATGCCGGGCCATCTGCCCCCCTCACAGCTTGTGTTCGCACGCACTGGCTGCGAATGAATGTTTAACATAAACATCTGCTGCAGGGCAACACCGTGGAAGGCACATGCACATCCAAGGTTGCTCTGAGGTAACCTTAGATGTGCGTGGGCATTCTAAAGGAAGTGAGCGGGCAGCTGACATTCGGTGATGTCACCGGGCAATTTCCATGGGAACGCCCAGCCTTTTCATGGGAACGTCCATGAAATGCTGGGTGCTGCCACGGGCGAGTCCCTCGGCTCGCTGCCCCCCGCCCGCAATGCTGAGTGCGTACACGCGGCGAATAGTGCGATCGCCCTGTGTCTGCACATGCGCAGAAATGCATCTCCGCAAACAAAAGGGACAATGCAAACGGACCTGAATAACTCAGTGCAGTTTATTATGTTTTCAAAAGAGGCAATTCAATTACTGTGTCCACTATAATTGTTTGTGCTGCATGGCCCATTATGGTTAATTACAGGATAGCAACATTGCTCGGAGTATTGCACATCCTTATGTTGGTACAAGGGTGCAATTGATGTTGCAAATGCAATCTGTCACAGTTTTGTGGATAATTTAATTGTCACATAGGCCCTTATTCTAGTTGATTTGTACGGATGCGTGTTTGGACAGCCACCGAGTGTTCTTAGCCCCGCCTACCATATGGATCGCTCACACCGTCCGAATGCGGTAAGATGCCGAGCGAATGGACCACTAGTGGATGTTTCATGTGAACACCTCCTCCATCTGTGAGAACCTCCCCCATTCTCCGATGGTCGCTGACCATCGAATGATGGACCGAGTGGTCAGACAGCACCGAGTGCTCCAGACCATTTGGACATTTTTCTGTATGAAAGCAGGGATATGGGCGAGCACATGACATCCATCCATGTCAGCTGTCCGCCCCCCCCCCACCCACACGTGCGTCACGGCCGGATCACCATACGTACGCCCAGCGTTTTCAAGGGAATGCCTATGAAACGCAGGGTGTATGCATATGGTAATGAGCCCAAACAGCCCTTCACGTCCCTCTCCACCCCCTGCTCGGATGGTTCTGAATGATCCTTTTCTGCACGGACCTCACACCATGTTCGGACGTGCGAGGCGTTTGCACATGCGCAGAATGCCTATGCACATGCGCAAACACAATACATCGGCCGTACGACCGAACACGCAGCCGTCCAAGTCATTCAGAATAAGGGCCATAGTGTCATATACAATTGCAGGCAATGTTTTCGTACCCACAAGTTATTGCCGCAACAGGAAAACATTACCACAGCTCAGACTCACAGAATTCTGGTCGCAGCACCATAGCACTGCATGCAAAATTGTGTGATTTTGGGTGGAGAACAGGTCGCCAGGGGCGCAGCTGGCAAATCACACCCTGCACCGCAATTGCACCTCATACAGTCTTTTATTAATTCAATATATTATGGATTGGTAACACAAACAACACTTTATGCAGATTAAGAAGTACAATACAATATTCAAAAGATTCAAAGCAGTTTGATATTTCCTAAATGTCTACATCTAATTACTATCATATATGTATAGGTCTAGTATCCGTTTGTCTCACAAACACTGCCATCTGCTGGCAGTGAGTGACACTACATCTCTCTCTCCCACACATGCAAATCACAAGGTAGCAGACTAGCTTTCGAAGCTTTTACTTCGAGCAGGCTTACTAGTGTAATATCAGCTTGTTTATTCAAAATCATAGTGAATTATGTTTATTTGGCAGTGGCACAGTTGCCAAGTGTACCTAATCTTCACGGAAAGCTGAAGGTTGATTTTAGCAAACTCACTTAGGTCGTCTAAATTGATGAAAACTATACCCCTCATTGACGGCTATTTTGACTACTCCTCAGTTATGTTTTTGTTGAAAAAATAAATAGTTAGGAAAGAGCATATACCACAGAAATAGGGACAATCAATAGGGAAATCATGAAATTAATGTTGAACCAGCAAGATGCTGTCCTAGGAAACTGTCTAATGGTAAGCACTGTTTAGCCGCATACCTCCCAGCTGTCCCGCTGTCCCTCCTGCATGTGGCAATGTCCTGTGGGTGGGGGGCGAGATATGCTGGGTGAGATTTAATAGGATGAGAGATTCAGAAAGTGAGAGATTTGGTAAGAAATCTCCAGTTTTTTTAACGCGGCAATCATTTACACTTCAAAATCAAACCGGTTTTGCAGTGTAAATGATTGCTGCTTTAAAAAAACTGGAGATCTCTTACCAAATCTCCCACTTTCTCAATCTCTCATCCTATTAAATCTCACCCGCTGTGTCCAAGAAAAATGCGATTTTTGATGCAACCCGTCCTTTATCTGTCCAGCTACCATTTATATTACTTAGCTGCTAATGACAAGTTCCTATGTCACGTTAGACAGTTAAGCACATTTATATTTATATTAAAATACCTTTTAATGATTACATAAATGAGTAAATAAATAAAGGTTACAGTACATACCATTAGCAGTTGATCCATATGCTACTAATATGTAGTACATGTTAGAACTGTTACTGGATCGGGATTGACGAGTGGGAGGCTGTGTTGAGATTTGATTTCTTGAAGTGAAGGAACATTGTATCACACCACTAGTGTAAGAGGCCAGTTGGACGTCTATGTTACTCTGGCAAGATGGAAATAGACACAAAGGACATGTACATTGGGTTATTTGGCTGCCAGTTCATAGCTAGTTCAGTTTATAATAGTAATTCAACGTAATACAAGATATTCCAAACCACAAAATTGTACTTATATTACCATGCACTTTCCTATTTAACAAAACTTTGCATATACAAGGAGAAATCTTCCAAGTTAATCTTATGGTCTGTCAGCTTCAACCTTAAACAAGCTACATTTTGGAAGTTCCCCACTTCCAAAATGGAGAGCAGAGGTATAGGGTAACGGTTCAATGCACAGTTGTAGAGAGGGGTCACAGAGTGACACACATGAGTAGAATGGGGGTAAAGGGTGACACATACACACGCACGCACACACACACACACACAAGGTTAGGGGGATACAGGGTGTCATACACATGGGATATCAAGTGTCACACACACTGGGGTAAGGATTGTATACTGCATCATACTTGTGGTCTAGAGGAGGTACAAGGGGTACAAGGTTTACAATGTATGTGTGACACCCTCTATGTAATTCTCTGAGTTTGTGTGTGTGTGTGTGTGTGTGAGAGAGAGAGAGAGAGACACCCTCTACCCCACTACTCAAGTGTGTGTGAGACTCCCTGTACCCCTCTAACCAAATGTGTGACACCGCATATTCACCTACCCCTGTGTGCATAACACCCTGTACTCCTGAAACATCATAGAAACTTGATGGCAGTTAAGAACTACTTGGCCCATCCAGTCTAACCTGACCATCACCTTCTGTTCTGTTCCTGTGGCTGCATGCAGTGTTCAAAAAACACCAGACAGCACGTGACAGGGTAATGCAACACTAAGGCTCGTAATCAATCCCGACAAATTTTTTGCCATGTGAAAAAACGGCTGTTTCTTGCCCGTTTTTGGGGGTGAATTTGAATCACCTATTCAATAAAAATGATGATTTTTCATCTGGAGGAAAACTCCAGCATCGGCGAACACTGTGTGTATCGGCAAAATTGCGGCAAATTCTCATGGATTCGGCTAATTCGCAGCCGTTGTCGCCTGTTTTTTTGCACCGTTTTCACCCATGCCGGTTCCCCCTCCCAAACAAGTGAACTGGCATGGGCAAAAATATACAAAAAAATGGGTGAAAATGCCTGTGATTAAATACTGCAAAGGCGAATCTGTGTTTTTTTTTTGCCTGGTGAAAATTTCTGCAAGGATTGAATATGGGCCATAGTGCAAACTAATGGTGAGTCTAGTTACCCCCCAAAAGTAGTCCTCTCCTCTCTGCCAGCAGCACGGCATTGCTGATTTGATCTATTGGACTACTCTACCACATAAAATTGCCACTTCAGCAGAATTGGGGGCTGACATCACAAACACTGGAGAAATGGACCCACCAGGTAGGTGATGGCTGGTTGGACAAGGGTCACAGTGACTGAGGACACCCTCCTTACTGGCATATATGACTAAGAAGCTAGACCCCACTCACAGAACTCCATCACCTCTAATACCCCCTGGGCGCACCATCCTGCAGAACACCATAGTCTACAGATTTTAACAATATATCCACCAGTTAAGGGTTTGTGAACAACTACAGTACTTCCTATTAAGGATCCCTGCTCTGGGTGACCACCAAAGTATAGAAAATACTCATTTGTAAGTATATACTAATATTGAAGTAAGGTGAAGCTTCCATTTTTCTCTGTTGGTTGATTTGTCAGACATTAAGATCCATTGTTTGTTGTTAGGTTGTATAGCTTTAGGGACATATTCTCAATGTGTATCATACTGTAATAATAGCAATTACCAGTGGTAAAATGCGTGGTGATGTTTTTCCTTCAGTGTATGCATGCTGGATTCCAACATGTCCATCAGAATTTATCCCACAGATGTAGATGTCATCATTTCCCTGGAACACAGAGATTCAGAGATCCATGTAGAGTATTTATAAAACATTTTTTTGACTGTCACATAACAAATTTTGTATGTAAAATTTTGCAAGTCATATTGGTCTCACCATGAACTGGTCATCTGAGAATCCAAAGGACACATATCCGGCAGATGGTCCGGTTATCTCGTAGCGGTACCCTCCGTCATCTATTACAGCAGAAGAAATGAAGAAGCAGTTTGTACTTTTGGAAGGGTCACAGTTGGTCGGGTTGCTGAGGCAAATTTTGTGTGTGCCACAGGAGTCCCTGGAGATTTGAGTGGGAGGAGGGTTAGAGGACATGATGGCAGTAGAAGTGGCCCTGCTGCTGTTGAAGGGAACAGTAGACGACTCTATTGGACTGTGAGAAGTGCTGGAGCTATAGACATTCTGCATTAAGAAAAAATAGCACAGTTTCAGCACTTGGATTGAACAAGACATCTAAACAGATTTCAGCTTCAGATTTTGCTTACACATTATTGCTCAAATGTGTTTTGTTGGTTTCAATATAGCCCACATGATACTATAACTGTGAGACAGAATACTATACAAGCATATAGTCCTGCTTTGTAACAAGAGATTTACAGACCTGCAGGACGTCAAGAGTGGAGTTCGCTACTGTGGAGACCCATGTTGGTTCATATGTGGAGGCTTCATAACCTAACCAAGATGGCCACCACACCCAGTACAGCACATTCCTGTCGCCTTTTTGCCGGTGTATAAAAGGGACAAAGTGATGCCCTACTGTGTACCACTTAGCTCCATTGAGGCCTGTGATGCACTTACTCTAAATAATTTCCAGAGTCCTGCATCACTTACTGCATCCTGTATGCTGCTCTGGGGGTCCTGGTAGCTTGGGGCTTATGTACTTAAACTTTGTATGTCTGGGCCTATAACCTGTTGGAAATAATAGATACAGTATGTGAGTTATATAGGCACACACCAATGGTTGTGTTAAGTTCATTAACTAACCTAGCACTGATCCGGTTGTCTAGCCATTAAGGATGCACTAACATCCTATGCACATATGCACAACTGCATATGCACTAATGATAAGAGCTGTCCTTTGCAATGCGGCTACATCGCTGGACTTCCACATGCGCAGAGTGACGAAGGCAGCCATGGAGCATGCTGGGAGGGATCTGTTATGAATACCTCAACCAGCACCGCAAAGAGAAGTTTTATTGGTACTTGTGTAGTACCACAGCGCCCACTAAGCAATTTGCTCAGTGGGCTATTCTCCATAGTGAAATCTCACCGCATCGGAGCGCACCCAGTGTATGGTGCCGTGCGATCCGATGTGATGCTCCTTTAGTTAATATTAAGTGCACTACTGCCTGAGGAGAGCATCGCATCGGATTGCACCCAGTGTATGGTGCCATGCGATCCGATGCGATGCAATGCTCCTTTAGTTATTATCAAGTGCTCTCCTGCCCGAGGAGAGCATCGCATCGGATCGCACGGCACCATACACAGAGTGCGATCCGATGCAATGCAATATTTCATTGTATAAGCACCCATGCTATGACATATGATGGGTGCTTAATTTTTAAAGCACCCACCCATTGTATAAGCACCCATTCTATGAGATATGATGGGTGCTTCATTTTTAAAGCACCCATGCCATTTTTTGCATTTTATTTTGCACACCTTAACTATCCACATGTCCTCCTGACCTTTTCATACCCCCACTATCCACGTCAGCGTGGAGTTGATTTTATAAAGTGTGGCGACCGCAGCGAGCCACCGAACCCGAAGCATAGCACGCCCCGCGAGGGGAACGCGGAATACATGTTAAGTAATCCGCGTCCCCTCGTGGGGCTTGCTGCGATTACCACGATTCGGGCTTGAAAAAAATCAACTGACGCCGACGTGGATAGTGGGTGTATGAAACGGTCGGGAGGACGCGTTCCACTGCACTCGCCATGCTTCGGGGTGTCATGTATAGTGAGGGTGTTTTAAGAACACATTCTCACCTGCCATATCATACATCTGACACAGTAATGACGACATGTGTTAACGATTAACTTGAATTTACTTAATAATTAATAATAACATCACATGAATTAATTACTATTAATTTATAACAATAAATCCAGGAAAAGAACATGAATAATGACAATTAATAACGAAATAAACCATTAATAACAAAGTCACTCTTCACACTGTGCATTGGCTTTAGGAAGCAGGGCCAGTGCATGCAGAATACGGAGAAATGCATGATCAGCACCCATTCTTCCGCCACATAAATTCCTGCAAGTAGGAGTCTAAGTGTTTGCGTGACATGCCTCTTTGGCGCTTGTTGCGCCATTTACATGCCTCCCACAGGAGCTCAATGTTCTGGGTGTGAACACCTGTCTCCGGGTCGACAAAGTTAAATCTATGATTCACACAAGCATGTTCATATCCGGCCTGATGAAGCTGCTCCATATTGTAGGCCCACCAGCAATCAGAGTAAATCATTGTTCCTGGTTCCACAAATTGATTGATGGCGGCCATCAATGTAGTGGCATCACGCTTCTGGACAAAGCAGTCACCAGTCTCCCTGCAAATCCCTCCAAATATCCACTGCTGAGGCAGCATCTGTCCCACGTTTTTTTCCGTTTCACAAACAGGCTCTAGTCCACTTCCACGATCTTACCGGGACCGCCAATTTGCTGTTGGGGCTGTGCAATTAGGCCCAGAGTGCAGGCCTAATGCATTAAATTGTTATACTGGACAGTTTTATTGGACAACTGCAGTTGATGCTCACAATACGTTACAGTTGTCAGGAATATATGGTACTTGTTTCCTAGCAGGGCGCCCACGATTTTGATCGTGGGCATCGTTAGTAAAAAAAAATCGCGTCGGTCGCGTCGCATGCTGACAAAAAATCGCATGCGATGCGACGACGCGATTACCGCGATTTTACATAGGGAACAATGTTAAATGGCCCACAGACCCCAAATACCCACTCTGAAGTGTGAAATGCCCCCCCCCCCCAATTGTTAACGCCACCCCACGATCAACGTCAACCTGAAGCGTGCCCACGAGGGGCGGCGGTACGCGTCCTCCGACCTTTTCATACCCCTACTATCCACTAGGGCGTGGAGTTAGAATAGAATAGTGTGGCGAGGGCAGCGAGCCACCGAGCCCGAAGCGTGGCGAGCGCAGCGAGCCCCGCGAGGGGACGCGGACACCTGCGAAGCCCGCAAGGGGATGTGGATACCTGTGAAGGTATCCGCGTCCCCTCGCGGGGCTCGCTGCGCTCGCCACGCTTCGGGCTCGCCACACTATTCTATTCTCACTCCACGCCCTAGTGGATAGTAGGGGTATGAAAAGGTCGGAGGACGCGTACCGCCGCCCCTCGCGGGCTCGCTGCGCTCGCCACGCTTCGGGTTGACGTTGATCGTGGAGTGGCGTTAACAATTGGGGGGGGGCATTTAACATTGTTCCCTTTGTGAAATCGGGTCAATTGGGACATTTAACATTGTTCCCTATGTGAAATCGGGTCAATTGGGACATTTAACATTGTTCCCTATGTAAAATCGCGGTAATCGCGTCGGTCGCATCGCATGTCATTATAATGGCATGCGATGTACATGCGATGCCTGCGATGGGCGCCCTGCTAGGAAACAAGTACCGAATATATAAATCGGACAAGTGTCAGGAAGGATAAACGGCACCTCGGGAACCAATGCGCCACTCTGAGGCTCACCTTCTTGCGACAGGATCTAATATGGCAGCGCCACATGCAACCTTTCATCGATAGGCGCATAGGGTGCCCGTTAACACAATTTTGAGTGACTGGAAGCAAATTGCACTGCTGGAAAAAAGAACAGCCTCCTCCTCTGTCTTTGGCAAGGTGAACATGCTCACAGGTTCACCAGCTATTACTGTCACTTCGTTTTCGTTTTCTGCTCTCCCCGATGGAGCCATTACCGTAAGTTATTCACCTCTGACTGAATCTGACAGGGACCAGGAACACTACGCATGTTCTGACTGACTACGCTATTTGCTCAGCCTACGCTGATTTTGAAAGCACAGCTACGCTAACTGCCTAATGTCCATACCATATTAACTACTGAGATCGCATTGCATTGCACGCATCGCACGGCACTAAATCGGACCATGCAATGTAATACGATTTCCCTACGCTAGCGTACGTATGAAAATTGGGCACTGTGCTAATACACAAGTACCGTTTTATTGCATGGGGAAAATGTGGTAAAAACTCAGAAAATAAAGTTTTTACCATCAGTGCATCTCCCCTTTGTCTTTTGTCAAAGTCGCTCAGCTCAACTCATTTGCCATTGTAACAAAATAATTCAATGTTATTTACTGAACCTGTCAGCAGTTATGGCTGATCAGTATATGGCCCCAATTTCTGCTGTTCTGAAGAAATAATCAGAAACCTGAAAGCTATAATACTGTACTTATTGTAAAGCAGAACAGCCTTCCCACGTGTAGAACTATCGCCAGAGGAAAAGTACTCTCTTTTTTTTATTGGGGGCAGGGTCCACTCTTTTTTTTTTTTTTTTTTTGAAATATGTTTATTGGGTTTTACAGTTTCATGGATAACATTTTACGTGAAGAATGTAGTGCTTTTTTGCATAATCTTTGTCATCTTAGGTACTTTAGGGACTATGAACAGTGTCTGAATTTTTACATATTTCTTGCTGTCAATCGTTCATATTATCTTCATATTGCACTTACATCCTTGTTATCTTCATAAGAATATTTGAAACAAAACATTTAAAAAGGAGTGGGGGTGGGGTAAATGAGGATTAGTTGGGAGGAGTGGGGGGGGGGGGGGGGGGAGGGGAGTACAGTGGGTTTTTCTATCTTTTGGAATTGGTTGATATCGGTTACGGTATATCGAGTTCCTAAATTACATATATTCTGCATACAAAACATAGTTTAATCCAATCATCACATTTCTTTCTATTTCATCAGTATCTTGTTTGATTTGTTTATTCATCTTCCTGTAGCGGGCCCCATCTTTCGTGAAGTTTCATCGGCTGTGTGGCCTGTATTTGTGCGTTATATATTTCGTAGTTCATCATTCTGGTCATGAATTGGATCAAAGAGTCTATTGAGGGGGTAGTTTTGCTAAGCCAATGTTTCATTATTAGTTTTTTCCCCGCCGTTACTACAAGCGTCATAAAGGGTATGTATCTACTACATCTCTGGTCAAGTTCCCATATGTCAAAATTGGCAAAAAGAATAGGATATGGGTGTAAGGTTACTTTCGTGTTTAATATTGCAGAAATATAGTTTATCACTTTATGCCAATATTTTTTTATTTTTCCACAGGACCAGATATTATGATAAAAGGTCGCCGGTGTCAAGCCACATTTCATGCAGGCTCCAGTCTCTTCAGGAACAAAATGTTTCCTTTGGGCTGGGGATATATATGCTCTCTGCAATATTTTTATATGTGTTTCTTGTAGCAGGGCAGACTTTAGGATACGCATTGTAGACTCAAAATATTTGAAAATTGTATCACAAGTATCTAATAAAGGTATATCTCCAAGCCATTGTCTCCTTGTTTGTTCTGTTACTTTTGGTGCGTTTAGCGCCATGAGTTCGGTATATAGTGTTTTTATTTTATAGTTTGGTTTTTCAAATTTGGCTATATGTTTTTGTAGTTTGTTTGTTTGTGAACTTATTAGTAGTGTGTCTGATATTGATGCTGCATAGTGTGTAAGCTGAATTAGAGAGAAGGTACTGTGTGCGCTTAGGTTAAATTTGGTCTTCAGCTGCATTGAAGTTAGCTGATTGCCCCCAGGGTCAAAGACTTGGGTCATCTTTCTCAATCCTTTATTGGTAATGTGTTTAAAAACCGGGTTTTCTATTCCTGGGGTGAATCTGGGATTTCCCCAGATGGGTAGCCACTGGGATGTATGTGTAGGTATTTGTAGTGATTTACACATTGCATGCCATGCCCTGTATGTTTCCTTAAATAACAAATGATTTATGATGTGTTTCGGGATGTGGGGACTTGGTGTATGTAGTAAGGCTCCTGGTGAGAATGGGTGGAATAGGGCACAATCTAGGTGGAATACTGTAAATTTATTGGTTTCTAGAAGCCAATCCATAGCGTATCTTGAATGCAACGCTCTGGAGTATTGTAGGAGGTTTGGGATGCCCAATCCTCCTAGTGCCTTAGGTGCTTGTAATTTTTCCATGGATATTCTTGGTTTTCCAGATTTCCAAATAAATTTAGTGCATATTTTTAAGAACCGTTGGGTATCTTGAGAGGTAAGTTTAATGGGTAGGAGTTGTAATATGTATTGCAGTCTTGGTAAGATAATTGTCTTAATTATTTCTATTCTGCCCATCATCGATATAGGGAGATCTTGCCATACCTCTAGGGTTCGCTGTGCTTTTTGGATGGCCGGGGTCACATTAAGTTTATATAGTGCCTCTGGTATATGAGGAATCTGTATTCCCAGGTATTTAATTTGAGTTTGCTGTGTTTTAATTGTATTTAGGTCTGGGTTTAGTGTGAAGTTGGGCCTGGTTCCTCTTAATGTGAGAAGTTCTGATTTTGATACATTAATTTTGTATCCTGAAAAACTCCCAAATTGTTTTATTATCTGCATGGCAATTGGTATGGAGTGTTCAGGGTGTGACAATAGGAGTAACATGTCATCCGCGAATAATGCCACTCTCAAATCCACTCCTCTTATATTTATTCCCTGATATAGCGGGGATTCACGTAGTGTTACCGCCAGGGGTTCTAATGCCAGTGCAAATAATAATGGGGACATAGGGCACCCCTGCCTCGTTCCTCTCATGATTGGGAACGGGTCTGATATACTGCCGTTACATAAAATTCTAGAGGATGAGTCCTTATATAGCGTCCTGAGCCAGTCCACAAAAATCTCTGGGAAACCAAACCTCCCCAGTGTGTGGAATAAGTGCTCCCAGTGCACCATGTCAAATGCCTTTTCGGCGTCTAGTGATAGTATAGCTTTATTTGAGTTTGACATGGCGCACTGGGAGTCACAGACCGCCGCCAGAACTCGTCTGATGTTGGTCACTGGTTGCCTCTCCATCACAAAGCCTGTTTGATCCTCATGGACTAGCCTCGGAACTATCACCTTTAGTCTCTCTGCCAGAATTTTAGTAAGAAGCTTGTAGTCTATGTTAAGGAGAGATATCGGCCTGTATGAGGCTGGGTCTGATAATTCTCTGCCTGGCTTTGGGAGTACTCTGATGTTGGCTAAATTAAAATGTGCCGGTGGGGCCGTGGCTTTGAGTATGGAGTTAAATGTTCCTGTTAGGCAAGGGGCAATTTTATTTTTTAATAATTTATAATATTCTGAGGTGAGACCGTCTGGTCCTGGAGCTTTATTTGGTTTCAATGAGGTAATTGCCTTTTGTACTTCCTCCTGTGTAATATCTGTTGTTAGTGCCTCTGCACTCTCTCTAGATAGTTGAGGTAATTGTAAGTTGTCCCAAAATTGGTCTTTTTGGTTTGTGTCTGTGGAAGGGTTAGAGTATAGTTTTTGATAAAATTCATGAAGTTCTTTTGCTATTTCATTGTTTGATTTTGTCATTGTGCCGTTTGTTTTTCTTAAAGGGTGTATTACCGCAGGAGTTCTCTGGCCCTGTAGTAAGTTAGTAAGTAGTTTGCTTGACTTATTGCCAAATTGATTGAAACGAGCTTCTCTTTTGAAGGAGTACCAGGATTCTAATTGTGCTATTATTTTTTCATGTTTAGTTCGGGCTTTGGTGTATTGGGCTTTTATAGTTGGTGTGGGTGTTGTTTTTAGATTTTGGTACGCTTCAGTGAGTCGGCGCTGGGATTCTACGTAGTCTTGTGTAAGGCCCTTTTTTTGTGAGGATGAGTAAGAGATGATTTCTCCCCTTATTGTGGCCTTTGATGCCTGCCAAAACAGGACTGGGTCTATGTCTAATGTCTCTTTATTGTCCTTATGATATTGATCCCATGCGTTGTTAATCTTTTCTTTTAATTTTGAAGATGTGGATATTGAGGATGGGCATCGCCAAGATATATAGGAAGACTGCTCTCGGGATAGTTTAATTGTAGTTCTCACTACTGCGTGATCTGATATGGTGATGGGTTCAATCTCCGCTTCCTCTACTTGTGAGAGGAATGTGTGTGATACTAGTAGGTAGTCTATTCTTGATAGTTGGCCCGTGGAGGCAGCCAGGCAAGTGTAATCTTTTTCTGTGGGGTGTAGTACCCTCCACAGGTCAACTAATTGTAATTGCGAAGTCAGTGCTTGTATTCCAAATTTTGGCAGTTTACTTCTATTTTTATTTTCTATCTGTCTGTCCATGTTTATAGATGACACCAAATTGAAGTCACCACCAAGTACTATTGGTGTGTTTAGATGTGGTGTGAGGAGGGATATTATTTTTAGAAAGAATGGCTTGGAATACACATTAGGTGCGTATATCGTCATGCATGTAAATGATTGCGAGCCCTGTTCCATGCGACATTTTAAATAGCGTCCCATTGGGTCTGCCACTACCTCAGAAACTGTGATAGCTACATTAGTTTTAATTAGTATTGCTAGGCCTCTAGCTTTTGATGTGTAGGGTGCCGCTGCTGCTAGTTTCCAGCCCATCATGGCCAGTTTACGTGTTTCAGATTCTGTTAGGTGAGTTTCCTGCAGCATCGCTACATCTAGTCTTAATTTGTTTAGGTAAACTAGTACATTTTTACGCTTCTTGGGAGAATTAATTCCCCCAATGTTCCAGCTACCTATTCTCAGTGTCATCTCTGTGCTATCTGTATTTTATATATGTTTATGTGATGTTGGTATCTGGATGTTTTCGGACTCTTTTTTTTCCTTTTGGGTATGTTTTAATTTCCATGCCCTTTTTTTTGTCTAATCCACGTGTTTTGGGGGGGGAGGGAGTAGGATAGTCTGAGGGAAAGGGGGGAGGGGGGGGGAACAACAAATACAATATTATGATGAACTTCCGACATAAAATATATCGGTATTTAAACATTACGTTTAACTTTCTCTGGAGTAGATCAGCTCCTAAAGCCAACCGCCCCTCTATGTTATATAAATTAACTTGTTTTGAAAAGACAGTATTTGTAAATATTTGTGAACATGTATAAACGTTTGTGGCACTAAAAATTTTGTGACTGTTGAGACCGTCACCATAATTCCTGAAAATAGAAAAATATTGCAAGGCCATATAATAACTTATCAACTTTAAATTAACATATACGATACTTGTGTTCTTCTTGTTTAAGTCCTTTCCTGCTGATCAATTTCTTAGTAGGGTGGACAGATGTTTTTGCATTCCTCTTCTTCTTTAACCTTCGCTTTGGTATTAAAAAGGATCTGTCTCTGAATGCTGGAATTCTGCAAATGATCAGTGGAAAGATCTCGGAGACACATAACAATTTAAAGGATTTGTATACTTATAACCAAACATTCCTTCATTTGTGGAGCAAGGTGTCCCTCTTGTGGTGGAAAGAAAAGTTATTTTCTGGCAAGTCATTAATGCAGGTTTAATTCACACATTTTCTCCATTTAGTCACAGTCTACCATGCGATGTGGGTCGCTTTGTGCATAGTTGGATTCTTTAAGATATTCCTCAGCATCTTTCACGTTTAAAAAGTCTTTGTATGAGGATCCCTCAAAGACTCTGAGTCGGGCTGGGTACAATAAGGCAAATTTACGGTTCTCTCTGATTAGTGCAGAACACACAGGGGAGAAGTCCTTCCTCGCCTTGCTTAATTCTGCCGAGTAATCCTGAAATAATAGGATTTTATTTCCCTCCCATGTTATTTCTTTCATTTTTCTTGAGGCTGACCAGAATAGTTCTTTATGTAAGTAATTTAGTGTTTTGAATATTACTGCACGCGGTCGTGCCCCTTCCTGCTGTCTCTGGGGCCCCAGTCTATGTGCTCTTTCGATCACTAGATCCTCACACCTGTCGCTGATTTTGAGTATGGTGGGTAATTGTATTTTGATAAAGTCATATAGCTCCTGGCCTTTAACTGTTTCTGGAAGGCCTATAATTCGCAGGTTATTTCTCCTGGATCTATTTTCAAGATCCTGGACCTTGTTTTGCAGAGACTGTATAACTTTAGTATGATCTGCAGTGATTTGCTTGGTCTCACATAGATCTCCAAACATCTCCCCCATTTTCTGTTCGGTGTGCAGGATCTTTTTCTGCATCCTAGCTAGCTGTCTGTTTATGTCTGCAGTCTGGGCTTGTAATAGCGGTTTCACCGCCATTCTCATTGCCTCTACTAGCCCCCCATATAATACTGGGGTCTGTGGGTCTGGATTATCAGCCATGGGATTTGTTATCTGGGTCCCCAGGTCAGCGTTTACCTGATTTTCATCAGCTGTGTCCTCGTCTGATGCCCACGTGCTGTGTGCGGGAGACGCTGGCTGAGATGCGCTGTGTGTCGGCGCCATTTTGGGAGCGCGGTCTCTCCTGCTGCGGTCGCGCTGTGCTCGGGGTTTGGAGCCGGGCATCGCCGATGGCGTGTGGGAGGTCAGCGGTGAGGTTGGCTGTGCCTTCAGGCAGGTGCTGCTGTCTTTTTTAGAGGCTTTGCGCCGTGTAAAGGGTATGTCGGGGCGGCAGTGTGAGCGGAGCGAGCTCTCCTAGCTGCTGCTCATTCAGCCGCCGGAACCGGAAGTCGGGGGGCAGGGTCCACTCTTAATTCTTAATTAAAACTTAACTTTTATTTCCAAACTAAAAATAGGGATCACGATCCCTATCCCTGAATTTTGGAAAGGATAGTAATCGCTATTTTTACTTTGGAAATAAAAGTTAAGTTTTAAGAGTGAACACCCCCCAATAAAAAAGAGAGTACTTTTCATCTGTCAATAAATAACTCTTTACCCTTACTCTCTGGGGCGCAACTCTACTCTACTCTTTTGGGATACAAAATATTGCCTAAACTCACAATTTATATAGTGGATGAGTAGCATAGTAAATACATAAATCTGTATTTTAGGCAACAAGCTTGTGCATGGGTACTCCATCTCCCCTACTGCACTCACTGGTAGAACTATTTGCATCCGGTACCACAAATATGTAAAATACAGAAAGAAGCACTTACTTTGAGCACAGGACTTTCAACCCCCACCCAGAATCTCTGGCGTTCCTCAACAAATGTCACTCTGCATTAATGAAAAGATTTGTATATGAGTCACTGAAAATTAATCTATTCATTGATAATCACATTATGGGCCAAATGTAATAGGGTGAGAGTTTCAGAAAGTGAGAGATTTTGGGAGAGTTTTCCCATGTTCTTTAAAGCAGCAATCAATTACATGGCAAAAACAACCTGGTTTTGCAGTGTAATTGATTGCTGCTTTAAAAAACATGGGAAAACTCTCCCAAAATCTCTCACTTTCTGAAACTCTCACCCTATTACATTTGGCCCTATGTGTATGTGTAATGTATTTCTCTTATGCAATTTGACCTATTGCATACCATCCAAAATGACCCATTCCATTAGGTACAACATGCTCTACTCCTGGACTTTCCTCTTACTGGATGATTGCCATCACTTATATTAAACTAGTTCATTGATAGAAAGGGTGTTTCAACACAGGAGATAGCAATCATACAGTAAGTCTAGGAGCAGAGCATTTTGTATCTAATGCAATGAGTCATATTGGAGGGTATGCTATTGTATCTGTTTTACTATACATGGGTATATACAGTTAAGCTGGGTACACACTGGTGCAAGGTCAGGTGATTTTGCCATTTCAAACCAAGGGGTGGCTGCAAGTTCCGATACTAATTATGGTGGTTGCAGATACACAAAAACAATTTACAGGATGGACTTTCACATGCATAATCTCAGATATACAGCATTCATAGGTGGGTAACGGCACTAACTACTACTAGTACTAATAAGGTAGTAAGCAGGCTGAGGCAGCTGTAAGGAAAAGTACCTGTATAACTCAGAATCTGATCAAATAATTTATCCATGACTGAAGTCAAACTCATTGGTCTTAAACTTCCTTGGTGTTGGTTTTTAAGGTTGGTGTATAAAGCCATGTATATATTGGAGAAGTGGACCAATGGAGAAGTTGCCCATGGCACCCAATCAGCTTTTTTTTTTAAATTCAGTCTTTATTAAAGTACATATAAAACAACATACATGGTACAAAAAACACAGATAACATACTACACAAATAAGACACTACTACTACTAGGCCGCATCCAAATATCCTAATGCCCAACGTCTGTACTGGTTTACTCCAATGGGTTTAGCGATAAGCAATAATAACTAGAAAAAATGGTAAACTATAAAAGTGACTTCGTGAACCATTAGTGACAAATTAGTGACAAATATATAAAGTGACGAAGCCATCCCAACTAACATAAATAACTGAGGTAAAAGTTCCTAAATACATTAGTGAATAACACCTAAAGTGACAATATCATATTCAACCTAACACATACAAACAAATAAATAATCATTCATATATTAAATTCATCAATTCAAATTACTAACAGATATCTTGTGCTAATATCATTACCAAATAATTATATATTGAATTATAATCAATTAACATCCGTAACAAGTAAATGTTCACATAACAGTGTCCATGTGTCCAAACTCTCAATACTCCTAGTCACCCTTCTGTGAGTTATAACTCTATCTTGCTTAGATGTTATACTTACTAAACCCATCCAGTATCTATAATCAGAACTTTATAGAAAAAACAATCAGCTTCTACTTATAATTTTATTAAAAGTACTTATTAAATGCTACTAAAAAGATGATTGGTTGCTAAGAACAACTTCCACACTGGTCCACTTCACTTTTTTTGCAGCTTGATAAATAACCCCCATACCACATCTGCCTTTGAAAGTCTAGTGCCACTGGATCCACTGGATCAATAATAAGGGAGTCACTCAATTATACTACTATACAGAGCTCCCTAAATGGCTGAACATGGTTTTATTACTACACATGAATATTGTGTGTTTCAGGTACTTTTCCATCAGATACTAAAATATTAGCATAATTAGCCAGCTTTATATAATTTAAAGGGCTGTCTATGCGTTCCATGGCTGTCCTGATAAGGAGATAACTGCCATTGCAATGCATATCACAATTGCAAAATATATCTTTACTCATCCACATTTAGACCCAGTAATTTACTTTATTACACTGGATTTTTGCCTGTGTGAAAGGGTCAACCCGGCTCTTAAAGTCCGGGTATCTAACCCTTCCACACAGAAAAAGGACCCAGTGTATTTCATGATATTCCTGGGTGGAACTTTTAAATTTAACACCAGGGCCGTGGAGTCAGAGTCCATTTTGGGTGGTGTCAGACAGGGCCGGATTAAGGTGTGTAAGGGTTGGTAGCGCTGGTGGGCAGGGGCCCCGCAACCTCCTCCTCCTTCAGCTGTGCATAAGTCATTGCTGTGGCCGGATGCCTGGGACCTTCACCGCTGCAGGAGGACCCTTTACCGCCCACCGGGCACCTCAGCAGCAGCCGGACCCAGCTCTTCAAAATACAGGCAGCTCCCCGAGACCGACACCCTGCAGCTTCAAACTGCCAGAGGAGCCCACTGCAGGAGCCGCCGGGATCTTCACTTTTGCTGGCTGCCCTCAGTTCTCCGTCTTCTGCAGGTTGGAAATTTAGACGGCTTCAAGGGCAGATCTAGACTTTATTTTTCTAGGGCGGCGACCGCCCCCTTCGCCCCCTCTGTATCCATCCCTGGTCCCTGCGGCGTATGTGAAGTGGGTGGCGGAGTCCCTGAAGCAGATGGGAACTAGTAACTAGTTCCCATCTGCTGCAGGGACCCCGCCGCTCACTTCACATATGCCGCAGAGACCCCTGCCCGCCAGAGCTACCTACCTTGCGCTGCCAGACCCCGCTGCCTGCCACCCGTGACCTGCCACCCCAGCAGTGGGGTGGCGGGTGTGGGCACCCCCAGATGTGTGGGGGTCCCGGGGTGACCGCCCCTATCGCCCCGTGGCTAATCCGCTACTGGTGTCAGAGTCCGTAGAAATGTAGAAATATATCAATTTTAGCTTTAACATTAAAGCTTTTAGTATTATTAAAGTTTCATAATTCATATTAACACATGTACAGGGGATGTTGGTATTAGTTTAGGGGTTAGACTGGGTAATAATAACGGAAAAAAAAGAACCATAGCAACCAATCAGATTCTGTCTATCATTTCTCTATTCCTAGAAAATGATAGGCAGAATCTGGTTGGTTGTAATGGGCAACATCACCTCTTTTTATTTTTAGAAGATTTTGTAAATTTCCCCCTAAGGGGTCAATACTATTAACCCGATGTGTGCGGATGATTCGCCGAGTGCGAATCATTACGGCACCGGGCGACCTTTACTGCGGGCTGAATTGCGAGCAATTTTCAGCGAATTCAGCCCTGCGAAGAGTGCGAGATATGCTTAAATCAGGTGCCGATTTCATCGTAAAAATGGCACCCGAACAGCAAATCGCACCCTTCGGGGTTAATAGAATTGACCCCTTACAGTTGGTGCAAATTGCTCTTTTTGATGTAGCACTGTAAGCAAGGTGTGCAAATGTATTTTTACCCAGCATTTTAGAGGTTACCTAGTCTGTGCCTCAATAGCAACTTTTTAATTTGTGTAAAAGTTTATAGTTTGTTGCATATTTATTTTAATGAAATTATGCAGATTTACATTCTTATAAAATAAATATATTATGTTTATTATAACTAGCCTAATGTTTTATGTGGTGATGATGATTACAATGTCTTTTTTTGTGCTGCTATTTTACTACAACAAATGTCTTACATTGATCCAGGGTTGCCTACTTTTAAAGTCTCCTCTCCAGGAAAACCCTGAAGAGGAGACTGTCAACAGCACTTCTTGGGGCCTGATGCTGATGTCATCAAGCCCCACCCCCAGTAAGGCAAATTCCGCAATTCCCATGTCTACGAGGAGGCGGCGGGGCAAAAAGGGCACAATTTGCATATTTAGCCCCACCACCTCCCTGGTGGCAATCTCTATTAGCCTCATAAGAAACTCTGTAGGTACCGGCAAACCCCTGCTGGAAGGCCCCTAGAATTGTGGGGTCCTAGTACAGCTGCCCAGTAAGCCCATGCATTAAGATGGCCCTGGGCGCACCCCCTCTTGGGATTATGGCATATGTTCTACAGTGCATTACCTTATTAATCTTCTACACGGTCATGGATGCACTAGAAGTATTGACTATATAGATGTATCATGGGACAAAGTACATGCACTCCCTAATGGTTATGCAAACCTCTGATGCAGCTGGCTACAGCCCCTCTGGGGCTTAGCCACACCTATAAACAAGGGTACCATCACTGCTTTCCCCACTGGGCCCTTCAAATCCCAGTCCAACACTGAATGGGCAATACAGTGTGTAATGGGCATTACGGTGTGGTATAATATGTATAGGGCATTACAGTATGTTGCATAATATGTAATCTGAAAAAGCTCTGGACCATTCATCCGGGTAAGCTTCATAAAGTGTTATATATTATTGTACAAGCCTGAGTACATCCTATATAAAGTTAATATAATATATACTCACCCACACATACAGAGACACGCACGGACAAGACACCCTTCGGATGGAACACCCCCCGGACCGGACACTACAAGCTCCGAAAAGCAGAGTGTGATGACCGGTCCGGCGTTTCGGAGTCTTGTCCGGTTTCCGGTTCTGGTTTTTACTTCGTCCCCTATTACAGGGAGATTGTGTGATATCTACTATCATTTATTCGAGATTATTAATCACCAGACAGGTGTGGACTTCTGCCGGAATGTGTACCTAATATAAAGATTTTTATCTGAACACATTATAAATTGCAGCTGAGTACATTCATTGTGTACATGTTTCACATTTGACTTATATGTTTTTCTTCATATTATTAATATAGATGGCTGCCTATTGATAATATATTGATATATATTTTATTGTGTATTTTTAATAAACTGATTATATATTTCATACAATGGATTGTGTTATATCAGGGTTGCCGACCCTCCCAGAATTTGCGGGAGTCTCCCGAAAATCGGGTCCTTCCTCCCGGCCCCCGGAAGGGTGGACAACCCTCCCGGAATCAGGGGGACCCCCACTGAGTCCCCCGATCGCGGCATTTATATGCCGCAATCCGCGGGTTTCAGGGGAGGGGGCGGAGCTAAAATGGCACAATCGTGTCATTTTAGCCCCGCCCCCTCCATGGATATCAGTTATTTCGGCTACGCAGTTATTTCGGCTATTTTCGTAACGCAAGATTCCTCTCCGGGCTTCTCCCGGAGAGGATTTTTTGAAAGTCGGCAACCCTGTGTTATATGGCGGCAAGTGCATTCAGCCATAGTGCATTAGCATGTATTAGCACAGGATCATCACTTTTACAATTTGCTTTTGTTCCAGAGAACCTGCTTTTTTTGCAGTATTCATCTGGAACGCACGTATCTACACCGACACAATAGATGTCTGCAGCTTTTTTTACATATGTTTGCGATATGGAGTTCCATAGCACATATGGTGTAATGGTTAGCATTACTGCCTCACAGCGCTGAGGTCATGGGTTCGATCCCCACCATGGCTCTAACTGTGCAGAGTTTGTATATTATCCCCGTGCTTGCATGGGTTTACTCCGGGTACTCCGGTTTCGTCCCACAATCCAAAAATATACAGGAAGGTTAATTGGCCAACAAAAAAATTAACCCTATAATATCTGTGTGTGCGTGTACATGTGGTAGGGAATACAGATTGTAAGCTCCACTGGGACAGGGACTGATGTGAATTTTCAACTATTGTCTGTGAAGCGTTGCGGAATATGTGTGCACTATATAAGAAACTGTTAATAAATAGATATACTCTACCAATTTTTACTAACTCAGAGGTAGTAGCGATAATTTGTAATCTGCATAATTGTGTTGCATAATGTGTAAGGGGCATTACTATAAGAAGGAAAAATTACTAGGGTGGTGCCAGTGGTGGAGCTTGTGAGTGGTTGGCCCAGGTGCAAAAAAAATATTTGAGCCCCCCTCCTCCTCTTCAAACCAAGTTCACAATATGCCACAATGCAGTGGAAGGCAGCAGTGGGGCACCTTAGTCCTCAGGGCCCCTGGAGCAATGCGCCTGCTGCAACACTGGTAGATCCACCTCTAGGGGGGTGCAGAAACATACCCTTGCTCCAGGCACCAAGTCAACTAGCTACAACTATTCAGGCAGACAGGCACCTTGTGGCCATGACTGAAAATTACATAACGCCTCTACTTTTAGATTTCTTATAACAGCGCTGCTAAAAATGTAGCAGTTTCTTTGTGCAGCTTCTCCTGGTATGTGATAAATGATTGCAGTGTGTTTAATTAAAGCTGTGCTTTCAATCATTAACAAATTGGAAAAAAGCAAACATTAAAATGTTTTATTTTATTTAAGATGTCTCTGCTAATATCTATCAGCTTAAAAGCAGTGGTATACTCACCTAAAATGTACATGACTGACTGCTGCTGGAGCCACCCACAACGCAGAGATGTTGATTTTCTTAATTGAATTTAAATGGCTAACTGCGGAACTCTGAAAAACACAGATTTTATTTAGTAATGAAATAAACTGATAGGTAAAATCATGCTTGCCTACTTTGGTATAATGGCCAGGATGCTCCCAGCAAGCAAGTCTCCCACATATGCAGGGGCATAACTAGAAGCTTGTGGGCCCCATAGAAAAATCTTGAAAGGGTCCCCCTCCCACCTACACCACCATTGTCACTTCAATGTCCCTTAGAAGAGCAGGAGAGAGAGAAAGAGAGAGAGAGAGAGAGAGATGGGGAGGAGCAAGAGCCAGTGACAAAGATAGTGTCAGGGAGGAAGAAAGAAAGAGAGCGAGCAAGGCAGAGCCCCGTTACACATTACGCCAGGCAGAGCCTCCACTTTAGATTACGCCATGCAGAGCCCCCAATTATATGTTACACCAGGAAGAGCCAGCATTGGTCCTCATGTTAGGCAGAGCCCCCCATTATGACAATCAGAGTAAGTGTTATATGTTATCCAGGCTTGAGCACAGGTGACTTAATTAGTACCTGAGTGATTCTGATTAAACCACCTGTGCTGAAGCCTGGATATCACTAAAACCTGCACTGTTGGTGTGCCTTGAGGACCGTGGTTGGGAATGCCTGCATTACACGTTACACCAGACAGAAACCCATTACATTTTACACCTGGCAGATCCCCTGTTGTACTACACAGAGCCCCCATTACACATTATACCAGGCAGAGTCACTGTTGCATCAGGCAGAGCTCCTTTTTCATGTTATGCCATACAGAGCCCCTTTATGCCAGGTAGAGCCAGCGTTATATGTTACGCCAGGTAATTCCCCATTACCCCACACAGCATCCCCATTACATCATGCAGTCCCCATTATGCCAGTAATAGCCACCTTTACACCAGGTAGACCCCCTATTACACCACGCAGAGCACATTATGAAAGGTAGGGATGGAGAGGAAAGAGAGGGTAGATAGGGAGAGAGAAAGGAAGAGAGAAGGGAGATCAGTTATTATCTGTTGTCAGTACCTGCATAGGATTCTATTGGGGGTGGACAATTCCTGGCATTAAGCCCTTCCCCCAAAATACCTGTGAATCTCAAAACTCTGAGTTTGTCTGTTTCCTCTGTGCAGCTGCAGCCTTCCTCCACCCTCGGCAGAACAGACAGCAGGGAAGGGAATGAGGCAGCGGCGCCTCCATTCTTTGGGTTGGTGGTTGTGGATCCGATTTGCAGTATTTGGAGGCTGGCAGTGACTGGGTGCAGGAGGAGCAGCAGGCCCTTAAAGCAGCTTGGGCCCCATAGCACTAGTTCCACCTCTGAGCCAGTACCCTCTTGCAGAACATCACCCAGCACAACAGGTAACAGCAGCAGCCAGAAACACCCATCACCCCTCTCCCATAGCAACGCTCATGCATAAAATTGTTACTTAGACATTTTGGTGCTCAAGCAAAAAGGAGAAAAGGAAATGTCTTTCTGTGTGGTGCACCTCATGAGAAAAATAGCATAACATTTAGCTTTTATTAACTTATATTAAAAGACAAAGAGGCGAAATATAGACAAAACAGTGAAACATAAAACACGGACAGTGTATTAAAAAGGATAAGCGAATTTATCCTCACTCAGTGTGGCCCAATTCCCCTGTGGTCCCCTTTAAGAGTTTGCAAACGGTGTTTCTTTTTTAATTAGAACCGTGCTGACAGGCAGTGAGTACTAGTATTGTGGGAGTACAACATGCTTTACTATATGTGCCCTGTCAGATTGGAGTTGTGTCCAGAAATCTGGAAATGCCTATCACCTTAAGCACTATGGCTTGGAAACTGTGTAACCAATATAACAATTAATCCCAGATAGTGTGGTATTAATAAGGGAGTTACAGAGGCCCCTCCAAAAAGCACACCAGTGTCTGAGCAATCACCATACAATTGGGACTGCAGATCTCCCCAGCCTGCGGTAGCCAATGAGGACTGCCACTCCTCTGGCACCCTGTGTTAGCCGGGGGTATAGAGATGATACACTGGTGGTTAACCCTTCAAGAGCTAAGGCATGCAGCGGCGTGTCAATTACAGCGCCGTCCGAGTTATTGCCCGCTCTAGAAGGTAAGGAGGGAGCTCATACACAGCGAGCAAGGCAGGCGGCAGCGTGTCAAGTACAACGCTGTCCATCTTATAGCCTGCTCCTAATAAATACAAGGTAGCGGCAAAAGTAAACAGAGACTATGGTGAGTGGCGGCGTGCCAAATACAACGCCGTCCGACTTAACACCAGCTCTGTAAAACAGCAAGCTGCAGCGCAGACGTCTCACGCTGCAGCCTGAGACAATTAGTGAGCCCAGTGGAGACTGGCGTTCACTCGGTCTAAAAATAAAACTGGACACAATCAAAATGCAGTATAAGTGGGGAGGGGAAGAGGGAATAACACACTGAGGGTTAGGTCAGTGTACACTTCGCAAACAGAGCTTCATCAGGACCAGATTTTGGTGCTCTCTGCCAGCAAGAGCATTGGTGCCCCCAGAGGCCAAATGATTAGAGCTTTAAAAATTCACACACAAAATCTCCCTTATTCACTTCATTAAAACAAGTGATTCGGTATTATTTTGGGGATTCAAAATGCAAGCCAAACATATATTTTTAATTGAGTGAAAAAGGGACAATATCTATGTCTTTGTTTGATGTTTGTTTTTATATTTATGTATGTATTATGTATACTGGGATTAGGATTATTTATTAATTTAGTTATCCAGCCAGATAGGTGTAATTATTTCTATTTCTGCTTGCATATGCACTGTCTGTTTTGAAAATGCACAGCTGTACCTCTAATGACTTCACCTCTCCTGCTCTTCCATTGATAATAGGTGTCCCCCAACATTTTATTCTTGGCCCTCTTCTTCTCTATCTCTACAGTCCTCTCTGGATGAGCTTATTTGGTCACTTAACTTCCACTATCACCTCTATGCTGATAATACTAAAATTTACCGATCCTTTCCTGATCTCTCTCCCTCTATCCTCACTCATATCTCCAACTGTCTCTCTGCTGTCTACTCTTGGATGACCCAGCGCTTTTTTAGACTTAAAATATTAAAGACTAAGTTGACCTCTTTCCTCTCTCCTGCATAAAACCTGACAAACTCTCAACCTAACCTGTTTAAGCTCACTTCTTCCCCTTTTGTGTCACCCCAGTCTGTCTAACCCTCCCCTTTAGAATGTAAGCTCTCACGAGCAGGGCCTTCTCTCCTTATGTGCCTTAGAATATATAAACCACTGCCACCCTGATGATTGCTGCAGTGTCCTGTCCCCTGATGCAACTATCCATATTAACCATGTACTTGTCCTAATTTGTCTTGTGCTGTAATTCGTTATGTGTTTTTGATTATAACTATGCTCTGTAAAGCGCTGCGGAATCTGTGTGCGCTATATAAGAAACTGTTAATAAATAAATAATAAATAAATATTAGGTTTACAGTATATTACAGTTGATATTGAATTGTGAAGAGTATTCTCTCTAAGCACCCCATACATACACACATACATACAGTTTACCCCCAGGGTGTGCTGCCTTCGTTAACAAAATAGGACCAACATGGATTGCTAATCAGAAAATTCACAATCCGTTTGATTATCATACGACTGCGCTTGTGCAATGTTCTCATTGCGTATGCGCAGAGGAATTTAGCAAATAAATATCCATGCACATAAAAGTCACAGCATAGTCACAGTTTGGTTGACAGGAAGCTGGCATTTAGGGGTGGAAATATGGCAACACAGACGTTGGCAGGTGTTTTTTGGGTGGGTCTCTGACGTCATTGATGATTTCGTCCAGTCTGGTTCATGAGCAGATTAATGGAAGCCCTAGACTGTCACAGATCAAAAAAACTGTTTGATGGTTTGTTGTTTGCAAATGGATTTGTAAATGTTTTGCTATTTGCGATGCATTCACAATTTTGCAAGGGGTGGTTTTCCTTTCTGTCTGGGTGGCAACTTTTTTTATCTCTACGCAACTGCTTTATCTCTAACTAGCGCGCCATCCTGGGTTGCTGAACACATCCCACACAGGTTATGTTAGCCGAAAACCTGTGTAGGATCTGCAGATTCTACAGTGGTAGAATAATATGAAAGGAAAAATAGGGGAGCACTGTATAAATATGCAGTTAAACAATGAATCAGAATGTATGATTTAAAGACCATATGAAAAACAATTGTATATATATGTTTAATCCCTTTAATGTGCACTCTGTGTATGCTTTCTTTCCAAACACCTATGAGGTAATCCCCTTACCCCTAAATACAATATACAGCAAACAGAATCGGTGTTTGGTCTAAACAATGCCGCCAAGAGACCTGGATAAATAGCATATAAATATTAACATCAATCGCATAGAAAGAAAAGGAATAATATGTCCATTAATAGCAGTGCGGACTGAAGGTTTTCACTTTCCTTTACCAATACATGGAATACCAATGTCTACTTTAATGTTCACAAGTCCAACATTTTCTTAAAGACAGCATATGTTTTATTCTAAGGATGATTTTTTTATACAAAAAGTGGGCACAGCAATGGGCACCAGGTTTGCCCTAAGCTATGCGAACATCTTTATGAAGAAATGCAAACTAGATCTGGAATGATAACCCATTCAGGGCAAGCACAGTTTTATCTTAGCTTTACGAAGATAATGTATTTTTCATATGGAAAGGGGGCAGGAACTGTTCTGTCTTTACTTAATAAAAATTCCCTTAATATTGAATGGTCTTTTAATATTAAGGGGTTGTTACCGAATAATTGACAAAGATAAAACATGAACTAGAATATTCATTAATCCAACAGATTGGAGTATGTGTGTGTGTATATATATATATATATATATATATATATATATATATATATATAGTCAGACCATAAGACAAGGCTGCACCCACTTGATCAAAATTCAATGGGAGTGCTGAATCTTACAAAATGTTTAAATACAAAAAAATGCATTGGAAAGCCAGCAACATCAAAGTGAAAAAGACACTATTCATTAGCCATATAAAGTGCAAAAATCGGATAAAAATTGATAAAACAGGTAGAGGAGATGTCTACTTAGCATAATCTTTGAGCAGGCTTCATAGCTTAATTGATGTGCTCTCCCTCCACCATACAGTCATGGCACCGACATGCTCTTTCGGTGCTCACACTAGCACCTTAGTCATGGGCAAAGGACTGTAGCCACATGTGGATGTATAAATGCCCCCAAAAAAGCAATCAAATTAATCATGCTCACCTGTGCACCGCCGGGAGTCGGCGTCAGCATGTACAAACTCCCGGCAGTGCACAGGTGAGCGCGGTTACTTTGTTTGCTTTTTTTGGGGTACATGTGGCTACAGTCCTTTGCCCATGACTAAGGTGCTAGTGTGAGCAGCGAAAAAGCCTGTCAGGTGCCATGACTGTATGGTGGAGGGAGAGCACATCAGTTAAGCTATGAAGCCTGCTCCAAGATTATGCTAAGTACACATTTCCTCTGCCTGTTTTATCAATTTGTATCCGATTTTTGCACTTTATATGCCTAATAAATAGTGTATTTTTCACTTTGATGTTGCTGGCTTTCCAATGCATTTATATATATATATATATATATATATATATATATATATATATATATATATATATATATATATATATATATATATATATATATATATATATATATATATATATACACATACACATATATGGTACTTGTGTATTTGCTGGGCGCCCACTAAGCTATTTGCTCAGTGGGCTATTCTGAGTAGTGAAATCATATGCGATGCGATCTCACTAGTTAATTTATTCACTGCTCCAAGTTAATTTATTCACTGCACCCTGGAGGCGGATCGCATCGCATGTCACTCAAAATTGCATGTGGTCGCATGCGATTTTGCGTGCGTTGTGATTTAGAACAACACCCCCAGTGTACATGTCTGTGTTATGTAATGGGATATAGCACACCCTCACTATCCACTTCACCCAGTGTGGTGAGCACAGCGAGCCCCGCGAGGGGACACATTACGTGTCCTCCCGACATTTTCATACCACGTTGGAGTGGAGTTGAGGGGACACGGAACACATGTAAATTAATCCGCATCCCCTCGCGGGGCTCGCTGCGCTCGACACGCTTCAGGCTTGTTGGCTCGCTGCACTCGCCACACTTTATGAAATCAACTCCACGACACATGGATAGTGGGTGTATGAAAAGGTAGGGACGACGCGTAACACATCCCCTCGCGGGGCACGCTGCGCACGCCACACTTCGGGGTGACGTGTATAGTGGTGGTGTTTCAGGAACACATTCCCACCTACCATATCATACATCTGAGACCGTAATGACGACATGTGATAACTGTTAACTGAATTTTAGTTAATAATAAAGGAGAAAAGATCACATTAACAAATAACAATAATATTAATTTATCAAGACAAAAGAAAATAATAAAGCAGTCATTCTGATTCTGCATCAGCCTTTGGTAGAAGTGAAAGGGCATAAAGAATACACTGTCTCCGGATCTACGAAATTGAACCAGTGGTTCACCCGAGCATGGTGGTACCCTGCCTGCTCCAGCTGCTCCATATTATAGGCATGCCAGCAATCGGAGTAGATGGTCATCCCCAGTTTAATGCTTTGGTTTATGGCGGCCATCAGGGTACTGTTTTTGTACAGGTGTTACAAAGCACTCACCAGTCTCTCTGCAAATGCCTCCGAATAGCCACTGCTGAGGCAGCATCCGTCCCACATGGCTCTTCCTCTGTACAAAGAGGCTCTCGTCGACTTCTACGATTTTCCCCGGACCGCCAATTTTGCGTTGGGGCTGCGTCATCAGGTCCACAGTGCTCACGCATAAGATTATTATACTGGACCGCTGTTTTATTGGACAAGTTAAGTTGACGCTCACAGAGATAGTTATGAGCTCCTCCGCCCATGAATTAATAAACGGCAACCCGGGAACCAATGTGCCTCATGCAGGCTCACCTTCTTATAGCACGATTTAATATGGCAACGCCACGTGCACTCCATCATGCTGAGGCGCATTGGGTGTCCAATTATACAATTTTTTGTCAGTGGCAGCAAATGGTGCTGCTGGAAAATACCACTGACTCCTCCTCTGTCTGTGGCAAGCTGAACATTGTGACAGGTTCTGCAGCCATTACACTGTCACTTCACCTTCAGCTCTGACATAGACACTGACTGTCTGGCAGTGGGAACACTACGCTACTTCTAACTGACTACACTATGCGGGAACACTACGCTGATTCTGACAGCGCCGCTACGCTAACTGAGTAACGGCCGCTGTGCTAATACATGAAACCGCCGTGTTAATACACAAGTGCCATTAACTAGTCAGATTGCATCGCACGGCACGAAACCGCCATGCTATGCGATTTCAGTACGCCAGCGTACGTATACTAATTGGGCGCCCGGCAAATACACAAGTACAAGTATATAATAGTTATCATCATGAAAACTGGCTATAATTGATACCCAGTGAGCAATTGAACTGCTTCAAGCTTAATTGCACTGAAAAAGAGACCTACTGTACCAACAACAGGCACACAACAGGAATGACATTCAAAAACTGAGAGTATAAAGAACACTACAAAGAAGGCCAGGCTAGAACTCATCAACAATATAGAGAGGGAAGATCTCCTATGAAGTAAGGAACAACAGAAGAAAGATATTAACGATTATGAGTGAGTGTTTTTAATGAGTTACACAACAATATAAACAAGTGGATAGATCTTTCAAAAAACATTGGGAGGTACTACTAAAGGACCCTGTGATATTATCCCCAATCAACCAGTTTTTATATATAAGAATCTTAAAAAGTGTTTAACCCCTTCAGTGGTGGGTTTTTCTGGGGCAGGAGTACCTAAATAGGACAGGTTTTTCCTGTGACAGAAAAACCATCCACTGATGGGTTAGAGGAGTCCTAGTGCTCCCCTCCTGTGACCCCCCCCCCCCAGCCCCTCCGCTCCAGTGATCTACACAGCGGAGCTCCCCTGCCGCTGCGGCCGCTGCCAGTCATAGCAGCACACTAGCAGGCGGCAGGCGGCAGGCTCGGCTAGGCTTGGGAGGACTCAGACGCCTAAACACCCGAGCGATCTGAGTCCCCCGAGCTGTACCGAACATCCCTGAGCCTGCCGCCATCTCTCCCACAGTAATAGCGGCGGCAGGGGAGCTCCGGCGAACGATCGCCGGAGCGAAGGTATGGGGGGGGGCACTGGAGGTGGGGAGGGACTTGGAGCGGCCTAGTGAGGGTCGCTGCTGAGGTGATCCGCTTGTGGTGCACACCTGCAGGCACCACTGGCGCACACCTGTAGATTTGTGGCACGGCCGGAAATTTTCCGGGACTGCCCGCTGCGGCACCGCAGCTTGGCCCGGAAAATTTCCGGGACTGCCACGGAAGGGGTTAATGAAGAGTCCCTTGTTACATGCACACTCACCACAGTATCTCCGCAGGTGAGAATTTGAGATTTGGCATCTACCACACTGAAATGACCGACAATTTCATTTCCTGGAAATGAGCGAGCTTGCAGGAGAAACCCCTTGAAAAATCTTTCAGAAGCAGCCTGTAGAGTGACTGTGGAAAGGAAGTACAAGTTTGATTACATATATTATATAAATACATACTGTATAGATTGAAATCTTTCCAAATTAAATATATCTTAATGTTTAAGTATGAAGCTTCGTAAAAAAAATAAATTAAGTGCTTACAAGAATTCACTTTTTCAGGATCCAGTTTATTGGTAATGGACTAATAGAAAAAATATGATCTCTTCTCCTTTCTCCAAAAAAGAACACAAGAGAAAAAAGGCAGTTATGGGCGGATGCACTCCTATCTGGGATATTGGACTTGTATTTAGTTTGCATAAACACTTTTTCTAAAAAAATGGGAACTCCAGTTATCTTTATTGATATGTTCCTGATAAGGAGATACCCATCAATATGTGAAATTTAAAGAGGTTAAAAATTCTTGGACAAACAATGACATATACTATTGTAAAGCGCAACTGAATCTGCTGCTCTATATAAGAAACTGTAAATAAATAAATAAATAAACTGTGCTGGAAAATAAAGATGATGTTGACAGAATTAAAACGTGTTAGCACATTTATTGGGGGGGGGATGCAGCTTCTATTAACGGGGATAATTTTCCTTGTAATTTGTATCACTGTGTATGTGGATCACACTGGTGTACTGTTTGTGGAGCCGATATATTTCAATTGGCCTTAGTAGGCTTAACAATGTTTAGCAATTGCTTTTATATCAGTATACTCCGAGGGTATGACATTCCACATAATTTGTACATGTTTTCGATACATATTGTAATGGCACACTATTGGTTGGCTTAAAGCCCAGTTTCTGGGAATTGCAACTGTGTTTAAATATTAGGTGTGCGGTCATCTGGTATTCAGCTGAACTGGCAGAGTCCCCTGTTATTCAGACTTGTGGGGACCTCTGCTGGTGGTTTGTGGTACACTACTGATTTTTAGCATGGGTAGCAGTTGTAATGTGGGGTTAATAGATCACCCACAAACAATATGCTGTGTGACCACAGTTTTGACAGATGATTCTGTCGTTCTATGCTGAATACTGTTCCTCCCACCCCAGTATATTGGTTGGTGAGGCTGTTGTGGAGACAATTGCGCTATCTAGTACACACAGTGGACCAAACACATTATAACATGTTAGCTGACATCAATACATCCTACAATCTGCCTAACATGGGTTCGCGACATGTGTTTCACATCTAAGCTTTCTCAAACTAGCCTGGCTATTTTTGCATATTGATGGGTATCTCCTGATCAGGAACATATCAATGAAGATAACTGGAGTACCCATTTTTTAAGAAAAGTGTTTATGCAAACAAAATACAAGTCCAATCTCCCAGATAGGAGTGCATCCGCCCACAACTGCCTTTTTTCTCTTGTGTTCTTTTTTGAATATTGACCCCCCGTTGAACAGGATAGCACCCCCGCTACACAAACACTAGTAAATAGCGGTACATGGCCCAACAAATCAAGGGCACAATCAACCCCTAGTGTGCAGAATCCAAAACCCTTGTCCTCTTCTCCTTTCTCCATAGCTGACCTCACAATCACATGAACTAAAATAAATGAAGGCTTATATAAATTGCGCTTATATAAATTGTGTTCATGTTAAGATAGTTAAGATTGTTCAAGATCCAGGTGTCAACCAGTTCCAAGCCAGAACTCAAGAGGACCCAGATGCATTTTGTCCAGTAAATAAATACGTGGATGTGCTGCGCTCTGCCTCTTGTTAGTGTATAATCAGGGTAAGATAACTCTTGACTATATGTGTACACTTGATTGTGTACAGTATATATTGGGTATCTCATAGGCCAGAGATCAACTGTCAATAACTTTCTATGTTTAGAGGAGCAGTGATATAATCATAGATGTTGTGACAAACCTTAATGGTATAAACCATGTAAGCCCGGTAATTTCAAAATGTGTTTTACTAAATATTCAAGTGTTACAGAGAGGTGGATCTATTTTAAGGGAATAAAAGGGCAAAACACATCAGAGACCTTTTTATTCAGAGGTAAAGCTGCAGGTGACTGAACACTGCCATTTACACCAGTCTGGACAATAATACAATAACTGCCTATAAGAGTAAAGGAGTGGCAGCTTGTTAAAACTGAAGTATTGTGGTTGGAAGACAGACACTAATAACTTCAGTAAACTTTAATCTGTTCCTGGATGAGGATATGTCAAAAACCATTAACTGATTATTGTGGCAGTGATTACTGCAATTGCCTCTATTAAAGTTAAATGAAGAAAGATCTGCAATTCTGCACCCATAGAAGCCTGTGGGAAATGTGTCATCCAAACTACTAACTATCCAATGTCGAGAGAGAGAGAATAGTCTTCTGTTTAAACAGCTAGAAAAAACAACAACTTTAATTTAGTTCATGTGTAATAGCAGTACTATGAGCATTTGTAGAGCACAATGTTTCTCAGTAATTCTTATCAATTATTTTTATTCTTAAAAAAAATAATGGAACGATACTTGTCCCAATATGTATCATCCTAATAAGGTGACAGATCCACTTTAGCTTAGAATTGTAACAGGGGCTCTTACCTGTGATTTGGTCTCCAAGGCTGTATGAGTAGATGGATGCAGAAACTGTGTAGGGTGGTGCTGTGATCTCTGGTACAGTGGTGCCATGGTTAGGTACCATTGTGTTACATGATTGGTAGATCAGTCCATTGCTAAAGGTGGCAACATGTGAGCTTAAGAAACCAAGAATTAGGAATCCAAAGACACAAACATCCATCTGAAAAAAAGTTTTTCATCTTAAAGTATATGCCAAAAATGTTTCTACAGAAAAACACCATTTATATATCAGACATGTTAAAGTGTATTGCGATTAAAAACAATGTACGGTATAGTATATTTCAACACTGAACTGGCCAACAGAGGCCTACTACAGCATATAACTCATACTTGCCTACATTGATTGTCTCCTCTCCGGGAGAACCCCGAAGAGGAGAACCACTGCAGCTTCTTCCGGGGGCGGGGCTTGCTGTCATCAAGTCCCATCCCATTAAGCCCCACCTGGTAAATGCCAGTATTCATGGCTCTTCAGGGAGGCGGGAGTACTAAATTAGGCGATTCACGTCATTTTATACCCTTCCCGTCTCAGAAGAAACGCGAATACCGTTATTTGACTGGCAGAGGGAGAGGGTCCTGGGCTGATGCGGGGGGAGGAGATGGGCATTCTTGGTGGGTAGGTAAGTATGATATAACTGAATTACATTTCCTCAGTAATTTCATAAGCATAAAACAGTGAATGTACATTAAGCAACATCTGTGCAAATGTGAACAATGGTACAAATATAAAATATTTGCAGATTCTCAAAAGTAAAGTTGTGAACGCATGGGGTGTTACTGGGAGATTTTGACTAAGTGATTTTTTCTTAATCAAAATCTCTCAGTCACTGCCTGAGCCCATGCGTACTGAAGAATAGATACTGCAGTGTCTAGCAAGAATATTCTTGCCTGTAATGTATATTTGGCCAGATGATACCTATTACCCGCTGTGTACACAGCTTTCGATTCAGACATTTTGAGCTGCAACATAACTGCTACTACTACTTTATAAAGGGAACATGTGTCTTATGCTTTGCATACATTATACAACTTACAATTTATATAATAAGTTGAAGAGTGTGTGTGAATGTCGCATTGCAGAGACACTGTGGCACTCAGAGACACCAAATTCAGCAGCAAGGTACCTCTGGACCCGGTGGTGTGCACTCAGGGCTGGTGCAAGGCACCAGAGCACCCCAGGCAAGTCGTGGTGGGGGCGCCCCGGTGTCTGCCGCCTGGGTACCTGTCCTGCGGCGCTGTAAAGCTGGCGGCGGCAGCGGGGGGGTCCCTGCAGTCAATAAGAAATAACGAGCGCTATCTGCCAGGCTATGCGGAAGCGCTTCTGTTTTGGAAACACTGAGGAAGCCCTGAGGAAGCTGAAATCTGCGAAGCGCGTGCCGGCTAGCGGTGCGCGGGCAGACGACTGTAGTTTTGTTTATTTTCATATCAAATGTTGAAATAACTCTGAACCTGTGCGTTATCGCTCCAGCCCTTATAAGGGCTTTACATTGTCAATAGCTAGGTCCACTTGGAGGCGACTCCATAGGACTAGCTGAGGTAGCCAGGTCCCCCTGGAGGCGACTCCATAGGACTGGCACAGTGGACTCACCCGGAGGCACACCAGAACAAGCACAGAGACTCCATCTTTAGGCAGATTATAGCCAAATGGGAGCAACAAGTGCAAACTGACAGTGTGCGCTCACAAGGGGCACCCGGTTATCAGGGACGGTGGTCACGGAATTTATTGTGACCTAACCTCCATTAGCCGCGGCATTGCATTCCACTGCCTCCAAGGTTACCAATTAACTGGTATTGAGCACACAATAAAGAGGTTATTTAACCCTCCGGTGCCAAAACACCAGCAAGTGGCCCGCACAGGTTATTCCCTGTACGGACCACCAGCACATGGTTCTCAAGTAATACAGTACACAAATCATATTATAACTACAATAGTCTGCCTGCCACCTTAGTTTTAAAGAGTGTTATATCCCACCCCTGTCTGTTATTGTATTTTGTTTTTATCTCGCAGTTCTTAAAATGTATTAATAAAAGTTAGATTTTACTTCTATCCGTAATCGGTGCACCGACACAGGACATCCTTTTTCTTGTCTTCTATATTTGAGCTTTTACGCACATACTGTATACGCCGCAGGACAGGTACCCGGGCAGCAAGGGGGGGGGGGGGTGAAATACCGCCCTCCAGTGGCCGGCGCCCTAGGCAAATGCCTAGATTTGCCTAGTGGTGGCGCCGGCCCTGTGTGCACTTCAAAGCCGTTTTTCGGAAATTTCACTTAGAAATTTAAAAACACCAAGGTTCAATTTGCCTTGATTGATGATCTGGAAAAAAGATCGATGATCTCGGAAACAGTTGACTAAAGAACTTTTTTACCAAAATTGATTTATGTGCATCTCAATTACTCAAGTGGTGATCAAGAATTATTACCCATTTATTTTACTCTAAAAAAAGTGGCATAATCTTTTGGAAAGAGCCTCGACATCTATCACAATTTTTACCAACCATAAAAACCTGAAACTTTTGAAATCCATAAATGCAAGACAAGCATGATGGGCCTTATTTTTGTATTGTTCATTTATTTACAAGTTTACAATTTGTATCCTACAATTAAAAGGCAAATAACTTGTCTTGAAAAATTGAAGAGAGTCCTACAGCACGTTGATAAACTCTACCCATGGCCCCAGCAGGACAAACAAATTGCCTCTGTTGGTTCTTCATTGTTTTGCCAAATTCACAAAAACCTACAAAGTAACAATTATACTCATACTTATGCCGTTTTAAAAAAAACTTGAGATTTCTTACCAAATCTCTCACTTTCTGTTTCTCTCCCCCATATTACATTTCACCCTTTGTATAAGATATACAGGATTTAAATGGGTCTTTGATGGATGTTAGTTTCTCTTCTCCAAGTTCTTTGTCCTCCTGCTTGGTCTTCAATTGGATACTTACAAAAGAATCCATGAAACTTAATCAGCCGGACACCCATGAGTCTAAAAGACTCAGCCCTAGTCTCTTGTCATTTCCGGTGGATAAGAAGAGGTGAAAACATACGTTCAGGCATAAAGCTTCAAGCACTGCACCATCTGGCCTGATACCAGCTCTGAAATCCTTTGGTGTTTAAATGCATGGGATGATGATGAGCTCCCACTCTTTGGCAAAGACTTCTTGTGTATAATGAATGCTCTGGGCCTCACACAAGTTAATCATTTTTGCAACACATCGAAGTAGTCAAACTTGTGATCTTGTCATCCAGACTGGATTCGAAGCTTCACTCAGTCATGTGGTCACCCAGTCATGTGGTCAAAACACCACTCAATTTGTTTATCAGGCACAACCCCAGCAAACAAAACTTTGCCAATGGTTAGGTATTGTCCAAGAACCAAATCTTGCAGCTCTATCAGAAAGTCTCGACCTTTTGTAGTATTGGGTGCCTAGAAGAACCTTTTTTCTCTAGTTTGTCACTTTAATAGGGATGTGAAAGCTCCAATGAATATTATGCCCCTTTGTATATAACACGCCATCAGGATCCTTGATTTGACAACAGTGTTTGTGAGCTCAGTAAAAAGGAAGCAATTGTTAGATCCATTCTTAAAAAGGAATTTTGAGTCGACTGCATATATATTTACAGACCAGCATCAACCAGATCTTTACTGGTAAAGGTTATTGAGAAAGTGGTTGCAACTCAACAACAGACCCGCCTGTCAACCCATAATATTTATTATTTATTCCAGTCAGGATTCAGGTAAATAGATACTGTAGCACTGAAACAGCCTCAATGATTGTGAGATGGCCAGATATAGAGGTGACTGTTTAATCTTAATCATGATTAAGTGCCAGGGAAACTTCTGTAAACTCAGGGGGCACAGTCCTTAATTGGTTCAAAAAATGCTCACTGGCAGTCGGTCACCGAGGGTTTCTTTGCAATTTTTATTATGATCACTAGTGCCACTGCCAAATGGTGTTGCAGTGTTCTATACTATCTCCCATGATTTTTGCAGTATACATGCTACCACTGGGTAGAATATAAGAAGGCATGTCCTGGTCACCCACTACTCTACAGATGATGCCAAACTGTCCTTTGCTCCAGGTACTGAGAACCCAATAACAACTCTAAATGAAAATCCAGCTAAGCTGTAAAAGTGGTTGAGTGACAGTGGTCTGTGACAGAGTTCTGATGAAGCAAAGGCCCCTTTTAATAAATTAATTGACAGAATTGCAGCATAGCCAAACAACTGGATTAATGTTTGGGGATTCACAATTATAAAACACATAACAAATGCTAAATCTTAACACAGTGCAACCAGAAAGTGGTCACAGCGCTTCACTTTTCCACATTTTGTTTCTTTACAGCCTTATTCCAAAATGGAATATATTATTTTTCCCCCACAAAATTCTACACACATTGGGGCAGATGTATTAAGCTTTAACAAGAGATAAATCCAATTGTGATAAAGAGAGATAAATGCCCAGCCAATCACCTGCTAACTGCCATGTTACAGCCTGTGTTTGAAAAAAGTCAGTAAGGAGCTGATTGGCTGGACATTTATCTCTCCTTATTACCCTTGCATTTATCTCTTGTTAAGGCTTAATACATCTGCCTCAATACCCCATAATGACAAATCAATATATACTGTAGCATGAACAGTCAATTGTTGGGCAATCATTTTGATGAGATTAATCAATCAGTAATCGTGAGAGGGAGCATGCCCCACACAGCTATACGGGAGTGTAAATAGTCTATTTATTATTTATTATTAACAGTTTCTTATATAGTGCAGAATTTTCTGTTGCACTTTACAAAGGAAACAGTGATATAACAAACAGGGTATTTACAGACAGTCAAAAGGTAGGAGGGCCCTGCTCGCAAGCTTACAATCTATAGGGAAATAGGCATTGATACATAAGGATAGATACTGTATTCTTTATTGCATCGATTCCACCAGAATGCAAAGTTCTGTGACTGGTTCTGGAATTTGATAAGCTTTCCTGAAGAGATACGTTTTTAGGGAACGCTTATAGGTTTGGAGACTGGAGGAGAGACTTATTGTGCTTGGGAGGGCATTCCACAGAGTGGGTGCAGCCCAAAGAAAGTCCTGCAGTCGGGAATGGGAGCGAGTAATGAGTGTGGATGAGAGACACAGATCTTGGGAGGAGCGTAGAGCTCGTGTTGGATGATATTTTGAAATAAGAGAAGATATGTATGTTTGTGTAGTTTGGTTTATGGCTTTGTGTGTAAGTAAAAAAAATGTTGTATTGAGTACGGTAGAGTGTTTTGGGTTAGAAGCTTGAGTAGAAGTGAGAGTTTGGAAATATGTTTGTTTGGCAGTTTCCAGGGCATAACTATAGGACTGGCAGATAGTCGTATATGATATTATAGTCTAGTTGAGGCATGGTATTAAGATCCGTATAACGAGATGGTTTATTGGTGACCCAGACACCCAGGTATTTGAAAAAGTCAACCAATCATAATGGAAGGGTTATAAGGGAATTGGATGGGCATGAACCATTAAAAGGAATTTATCAACAGACTGGAGTATGCACCAAATTCACTAATAATATCCATCACATGAGGCATAGCGCCATCATATTGAGATATAAATAGCAGAATAGCATCCGCATATAGGGCAATTTTGTCACTTTTGGTTACCAGGGTCAGTGGCAAATGCAGGATTTGGGGGGGTTTCCAGATGTAATTTAAAATCTCCCACTCTGCAGGGCATTGGAGTAAGATAGGGAATCTGGGGGAGCAATAACAGCCCTGAAAATTTGACTTTTTATACACTGGATACAGTATGGACTACAGTATTAATATTTAACAGTACAGATGGTCTATAGTATAGACCAGTGGTAGCCAACCCTAGCCCTCGAGAGCTACCAACAGTTCACATTTTCCAGACAACCTAGCTGCTGCACAGCTGCACTCATTAATCACTGACACACTTTAAAAGATCCACAGATGGAGCTAATTAGCTCACTTGTGATTCTGTGAGGAGACCTGCAAAACATGCACTGTTGGTAGCTCTCGAGGACTAGGATTGGCTACCCCAGGTATAGACTGTTTCAAACATTTAAATAAGATAAGTGGTCAGGAAAAGGTTAAACATGTCATAATAAATAAATACACACACAGGCATAGAACCAGTACTGCAATTTCTAAGCTCACATTCTCCCACCTCATGGTAAGGCTCCTGTCTCTTCCTCCTGGCAGTTACTCTTTGGTCTATTGCGATGTTTGAGGGCTCAGATACACACACACACACACACACACACTCACACACACACACACAGCAAACTTGGTAGAAGAAGCTTCTCCCACAGGGTATGTGCAGCAGCTCTGCTTATAATTTTGCCAAGAGAGGGCGGTGTCTGTGCAACCAGAACACCCCCCCCCCACCCTGCGTTTGCCTATGAGTGTAACCCCTAAAATGTTGGGGTTAACCCGTATGAGGGAGGCCAGGGGTTCTAATGGAATGTAAAATACATTTAACATTGCCATAAATCCACTACATTGTTGGCAATACACATATACAGTACATTTTTAATTATACTTCTTATACTAGTTAATATTCCATGTGTCTGCATTCCCGAAAACATGTGACTGTGACTGACACACATAAAAGCCATACACATATTGGAAACCGCAAATATTAAAAATGCTTTTTTCATCTTCAGAATTATACATAATGGACTACGACTCACTGGGAGCAGTTCAGAGCGACGGAGAGGTCAGAGTGACGGAGAGGTCTATATAGCATTGAAGTACAATATTATCATTCACTGAGTAAGAGATGAAGCTTTATAAGATACATTGCAGAGGCGTAAAACAAACAGAAAACCTACAAAGTCTGATTTTACCTTATGTCCAGACAGACATTTATAAGTTATTATAAAAATGTAACTAGAATTTCCCTGTTATTGGGTCCAGGAGAACGGAAAGGATAAAGACATAATTATTCATACATGAACATTGCAATTTCTAAAATAGAATACTCACAAGAGAGCCTTGTCTCTGCGCCTGACTGTAACAAAGCCGATGTCTTCTACTCACATTGCTTTTATTGCTGTTGTTTCCACTTTAAAGTAATGCAGCTGGGTCTTATGTCAGCCAGATGTTCACAGGGACTGAGAGGACAGGCAAACTGTTGGATGAGTGCTGTAAGCTGGTGTCTCGCTGTGCATTTAGTCAGAATGGATGCTTTCTCACTGCACTCTCATTTCATACTATCAATAAAACTATTATGAGGCGGACGGTGGTGTTAACATTCACCACACCCCAAATCTCACAGGATGACTATAGGAGCACACTGGAAGTTCTAAGGAAGCAGTGAATCACATAGTAATGATGTGGACAGACATGGATAAAAGGAGGTAATGGATTTTATGTTGAATTTTATGGGCATAAAATAGTATAAAAGATTAATAATAATAATAATAATAATGATATATTAATTCTTTATCATTCAGCCATTGTTTACATTGGAAATGTACAAGGGTGGATCAATATGTTAGGTACTAAGGGCCTAATTCAGACCTGATTGCAATTTTGTTTCTCAACATGGACAAAACCAATCTGCACTGCAGGTGGGGCAAATGGTATCTCTGCAGAGAGAGTCAGCCAATATTTGGGTGGGGTGTGTTGAAACTGAAATCTAAATCGCAGTGTAAAAACAAAGCAGCCAGTATTTACCCTGCACAGAAACAAAATAACCCACCCAAATCTGCAGTGCTCATGGATTTAACCATTTTGAAAAAAAACTTGTCCTGAGACCTGGCCGCGGCCAATATAGTTAATCACTATATATACGGCCATCACTGGGACCCACTGAACTTGCGAGACATTTGGATATATAACTAAACTGCCCTGCATGTTCAGTAGACATCAATCATCATTAACAGTGCGCAGGAGTGTGCATCATTAACAATATTGATTATACACAGTAGAGGATAAAGTGAATAATATCGCTCAGAAATCCCTTTCTAAACTATATCTATTACTATACCTTCTGTGTGTATGGGGCTGAAAACCTCTCATGATGTAATGTTCTCTATTTAATTTTCATTTCCCACCAGGAGAGAGCAGGAAGACCACTGCTTACCCTTGAGGCTATTGGATTGCGCCTCATATCAATCATATTGCCTCAACATCAGTTGTAAGATGACGGGCCAATCAGCAGCTGAAACTCATCACCAAATTGTCGAGGTGTACGGGGATAATGTCATGTCACAGAAATAGGTTTAGGTTTAGTGCACTGTCCTTGATAACAGCAGGATATGTGTTGGGCATCCAAACATGTCCACCACAGGTAGTACACCAAACTTTTCCCCATGACATGACAGTATCACCATACACCTCAACAAGTCAGATCTAGTCAGATAGCTTAGAACTAGCAAATAAATTGCCCCATGTGTACTGGCCTTTATTGTGAAAAAGCATTTTGTTGCATCTAAAAAGTATATGTAAAACTATAAATACATTGAAAGTCCTTGACACTTGTACAATAAGAACTCTAGACATTCTCAACTCCAATCTTGAAGTACCGATAACAGGTCATGTTTTGTGGTTATCTTTAATCATGTACAGGTGAGTTCATCTCTTTTAAAGAGTGAGTAGTGTAATTATCCCATCCACTTCCACAGTCAGAACTTGTCCAAACATGACCTGTTTTGATAACAGCTGGGTTGGAGAACCACTGATGATACAAGAGGATAAATTCCTGACTTAGACAAGGAAGACTTAGTACTGATGGGAAAAAAAAACACCATTGACATTAATGTTCTATTCAAATTATAGTCTCCTCACAAAATATTCACATATATAATGATAATAGAATTAATAGAGATACATGGAAACTTACACTTGACTCCAAGTACAGGTATAATTCCTTTGTTTCTGCTCTTTACAGTGAAGTGATGACAAGTGAAATCAGAATACTATTTATACCCAGAAAACCAAGGTCAATGCGTACAGAGATACTAGAGCACAGCGCCATAGGAAGTTATTGTTAGGTTTATATTGTTATATAGTGATGGCCAAAGTACACAATAATTGCACCTATAAATGGCAAAAGTACACAATAATTGCACCTATAACAATTACATGTCTGTAAAAGCAGATATTAGGAATCAATATTGAAATTAAGATAAAGGATAGAGCCTAACATTGCTATTTTAAAATGATTATTGATCAAATTAAAATTGTAAATATAACATATAAAAGAAAAACAGGATGACTATACATTGAAGTAAATATTAGACGTCCCAGTTCAACAGTAGGATATAAAACTTTTCCAAAATAAATATTGAGTCAAAATGATTCAAAATTGTTCAACCTATGTGGGTTCCTAAGAAATTAAGCTCCTCCCCTGCTCGTGAATGGGACTTTTCTGCCTACCATCCATTTGCAACATTGAGGCTAACTTTGGTGCTGTGTTGCTGAGCAAGTCTACCCTGGAAGTGCCAATCTAAGTGCCCACCACCAGCCCTATATGATATGCCTGCCTTCTGCACTTATTATGAGAAAACTGTAAGTTAAGCACTGTATGCACCTTGTTCTTTTGCACATTACAGAAGTAATGGAATTTTAGCACTGTGTGCACTTTGTTGTTTCATGGCAGGAAATTTATACCCCCAACTTTTTAAATATTTAATTAGTGTTGTTTAAATAAAATGCTGCTGCTGTTCTAAATCCTGGACTGGATCTTTCAAATTACCCTCATGTGGGACTATGATGTCCCTGCCACAATATATATTCCGCGGCAGTATCTCCCCGGCACTCTGGCACCACCCACACAGGGTAACCTTGCCCTGGTGCCTCCCTTGATGTGAAAACCCTTGGTATGTAGTCCACAAAAATGCAGTTGCATTTCCCCTTTCTCAAGAAAGATACTGTATATATATATATATATATATATATATATATATATATATATATATATATACATACATATTGTAGAAGGAATGGGCACTCACCAAGGTCAAGCTACTCTAATGTACTCTAATGTATTGTATTTCTCTTTCTACTTATTCTAGAACATTACAACATATGATTATTATTATTATTATTATTACTACTATTACAAGTACTGTACTACTACTATTTCTAATAATAATAATAATAATACTAAATATAATAATCTATATTCATTTCACCTTTTCTTACCTTTCTAGTTGCACAGTCCTGTATCTGCTGAATGTGGTAGACCTCAGATCAAGGGTATGACTCTTGTTCTCATTACGAGCTAATGGCTTCTTTCAATATTGTCTTCAGAAGTATCAACTTGACATCCAGTGACGTGTATCAGCTGTGATCTCAGGAACTGCTCAAAATATGGCCTTATCCATGCTATGTGCACACTGGAGTGGTTCTTACCTGCTGGCTCTCAGGCAGTGCTGTCTTATCTAATAGAAAGAGAATGGAATGGCATACCCTGTAGCACAAAGATTCAATCACATATTCGGTTCCCCTTTTATATACATTTGCATGTATTATACCAAATACCCTTTTAGCTACATGTATTTATTAACCCTTTGAGTGCCAAGTGAATTTGTCAAAGTCGGTGTGAAAATTGCTAAGTAAACATTTTTATTCATCATAATGACCTATACATTATAGGTCATTATGATGAATAAAAATGTTCACTTAGCAAATTTCCGCCAAAGTGCTTTACATTTGCTCTTATAGCACAAAATATAAAACAAACTTAACAATGTATACTCATGAAATTATTAAGTGGAAAGGAATAGAGTTCCATAGAGTTGGAGCCACAAAGCAGAAGCTAAACACCCAGATGAGTGCAAGGAAACTCAGGGGACAGTTAATAGGCCATCATCATCGCAGTAAATTGAGTGGGACAGTAAGGAATCAAAAGCTGCTTCAAGTACCTTAAAGGCCCCCATACACTATGCGATTTTGGGACGATTTCATCCGATTTCGGCACTTTGTGCCGATAATCGGGTGAAATCGGCCCAAAATCGTAGGTGTGTGATATCTGATCCGATCCAATGCGCGGTCCCGTGCGCATCGGACCGGATCAGGGAGGTCGGACGGTCTGTACATACGATCACGTCCGACCTCCCTGTATGCATATGCCTGCCACCTGACAGGCATATGCATGCAGACACAGGGGGAGCGCCGGCGAGTGCTGCTGACTGACCTGGCCGGGCAGTGTACTTACACATAGCAGCAGCGGGGACGGGACGCGTAGTGGCGGCTATTATATTTTTAAAATACTTGTCAAATGACCGGCCACTCTCTGATTGGCTGAGAGCTCTCCGGCCAATCAGAGAGCGGCCGGTCATTTGACAAGTATTTTAAAAATCTAATAGCCGCCACTACGCGTCCCGTCCCCGCTGCTGCTATGTGTAAGTACACTGCCCGGCCAGGTCAGCAGCGCTCACCGCACCCGCCGCCCGCCCCCATCACCGCTGGCCGCCGCTACCCACCCCCACCACCGCCGCCACTGCCCGCCCCCACTACTCCTCACCGCCCTGCAGCTCACCGGGTTTTTTTTTACATGGGATAAATCGCATGCGATTTATCCCATGTAAAAAATGGCACATCAAGTGCCAAATTGTATGTGAGCCTCCCGGGGAGCTGCCGGGCGGCTCGCAGGTAAATTGGGTCCGACTTGTATGGGGGCCTTAAGGCTTGGTCATAAAGGACTTTGAAAGTCAATAAACCAATCTTAAAAGCAATTCTATTTCAGGCAGCCAGTGGAGGAAGTAGAAAATGTGTTTAATGTGGCTGCAATGGGGCTGGTTGGTTAATAACCTGACAACTGCATTTCTACCATCTGCAAGCAGTGCAATTCTTTTCCTGGGAGAAAGAAGGCAATTCTTCCCCTCAAAATAGGTGAAGGTGGGTGCCTACAGTTGGGGTGCTGGGCCAGCTGCTCACACAAAGGGAAGGTCAGTTCATTGGTAGAAAAGGAAAAGGGATGGAGCGCTAATAGGGTTGCTACCTCAGGCATCTTTGATTCCTGGAGATTCCACCCCCCCCCCCCCTTCATGTGCGTGCATGCTCCCGGAAAAGTGGGCATGGCTTTGTAAACGGACGTGACCTCTTCAGAAAAGTGGGTGTGGTCTCTAATATAGACATGTATATGTACAAGTCCCTATTGTTACATTTAATACCACATTTCCCCTACTGACAACTCCTCCACAGAGAAACCTCATACACCCTCCCCTTACCCTGACACCAGTGACAACAACTTAACAGCAACCTCCCCTACCCCCTCACTTCTCTAACACGCATATCTGCCCCAAACACTGACCATCCACACACACAAATCCCCCCCTCAACACTGGCCTCACCATTTCCTCAGCTGACAACACAGACGACTCTGCCCTCGGACTGATACACAGTAGCAGCCGGCTTATCTCTCCTCTGAGACTCAGGGCCTTATTCTAGTTCACTCTTAGAGGCAAATTCCTTCTTAGCTGGACAAAACCATGTGCACATCAGTTTGGGAGGAAGCACTGCTGTAGCATCCTAAGCTGTTAACTGCACAGTGCTCCTCTGTCCGCTCCTCTTCCATGGCCCAGTTTAAATATTTCTGGAGGTAGAGGGAGCTGTTGGGGTGAGCAGCAACTCCCATGTGCTGGAGACGCACTGTGCATACCCTGTGGCCTTTCTGGCGCCCGGAGCTCACGCTCCACCGAAACCACCCTCCCTACACCCCCAACAGTGTGCACACTCAGTTGGGAGGCTGTGGAGGCTTTCAAAGTCACCCGGATTCCGGGAGAATCCTAGAATCTGGGAGACTGCAAAAACGTCCTGGAGGGTTGCCACCAATTCAGGGAGAATCCTGGAAATCCTCGAGGTGGCAACCCTAAGCGCTAGTACATTATTAATCAAATAATATACTATTCTATAAGTTTAAGTAAGGTAGTAAAGAGTGATCAATTGGGTTTACAATAATATAACAATATTTATTATAATAAAAGATAAATAAAAAAATGGTACATTTAGTACTATCTGAACATTACGGGTGATGCAACATATAAAATAGAATCAATATAATTCTAATTAATTTTATTAACAGTGAATGGCAGTGGGAAAAAAATATAAATTGAGAATAATTACTGATAAACTTAGTGCAGTCCTGCTTGTTCCTATTATGCTCCCATGTTGACTAGTAGTCCACAAATATAGGATCCATAGAAATGTTATTACTGGAGTGGGTATCCATATACCTGACAAGGTCCTTGTAAAGGCTTTTTATTCCAAAGGCAAGTGAGAGATGATGTCAGAGGAACGGTCCCAAAGATTGAGCAGGTGGTGGTGTCCCAATGTAATAGGGACCGTAGTAGACCGCAGGTCACCGCTCAGTCCAGCTGGCTCGAGGAGCAATCTGCAGGGAGTGTAAGTAGCGCCTGAAGTGCAGCAGACACTGGGACAGCCGCGGGTGGGGAATAGTGGGTGGGTTAAGGTTAGGCACTGCAGGGGAGGCTAAGGGTTATTTTGCAGGGATGTGAGGGTTAAGCTGCGGGGAGGGGGGAAGGTTAGCTTTAGGCTGTGGGAAGGGGGGGGGGGGGTGGAGGTTTAGGGTTAGCCACCCATGGGGAAGGGTGGGTTAGCATGTGGAGGGGGAGGGTTAGGGTCAGGACAGGACAGGTGGGTTAGGGATTAGGGTTATGTTTGGATTTTTAGAGGGGGTCAGTATTTTCAGCTTCAGGATGCCGCTGTCGGGATGTTGACAGCTGGCATCCCTACAGCTAGTTATTCATATGTATTCCGTAACCCCTGGCTGTCACACTTCATGTTTATGTTTACTGGGTGCAGTGTTTTAATTGATTACTTGCAGCCACACAATACATTTATCTGGCACTATCCTCAGCCTTGTGTACCATTTATTCTTTATGTTTAAACATCAGCTTTAACCCCACCACTACAGAAATTAGTTTGAACCTGCATGGCCAGAATATATATATATATTCACCCCACTATAACACCCCGAAGTGTGGCGAGCGCACGTGGTTACGCGTCCTCCCAACCTTTTCATACCTCCACTATCCACGTCGGCGTGGAGTTGATTTCATAAAGTGTGGCGAGCACAGCAAGCCACCGAGCCCGAAGCGTGGCGAGCGGCCACGGAATACATGTAAAGTAGAAAAAGATTAATGGGGCAGATGTATTAAGCTTTAACAAGAGATAAATGCAAGGGTTATAAAGAGAGATAAACGTCCAGCCAATCACCTGCCAACTGCCATGATACAGGCTGTGTTTGAAAAAAGTCAGTAAGGAGCTGATTGGCTGGACGTTTATCTCTCTTTATCACCCTTGAATTTATCTCTTGTTAAGGCTTAATACATCTGCCCCATTGTACCAGTTTCTGGAGTTTCTTTGAAAAAGTTGTGAAAAAGAGAAAATAATTAAAAGATATCTCAAGAGAAAAAATTACCAATTCAGTCCCACGGTGACAGAGATGTTCTCCTCCTTAGAACATGAGCAACACCAGACACCTTGGCTCAACTCTCTAACATAAATATAAATGACAAATAACAAGTTATTTACCCAACTGCCCGGTAAGGAGAAGAACATGGCCGGTGATCAGATATAGTTATGAAATTGTGGATTTACAATACAGTGGGGCAGATGTATTAAGCTTTAACAAGAGATAAAGCCAAGGGTGATAAGGAGAGATAAACATCCAGCCAATCACCTGCTAACTGCCATGATACAGCCTGTGTTTGTGTTTGAAAAAAGTCAGTTAGGAGCTGATTGGCTGGACGTTTATCTCTCCTTATCACCTTTGCGTTTATCTCTTGTTAAGGCTTAATACATCTGCCCCACTGATCCTAAAATGTAAAGCGGTATTAATATTAAGTGAAGAGCTTGGAGTGTTTGTCCTCAATATTAGTGCTGCGTTACATTTTGTGGTCAAACGACTAAGGTGGTCTACAATCAGCAGGACAAAAATGCAAATGTTGACTTGCTCAAGACCCTAACCCCCCCCCCCCCCCCCCCACCGCCTAACCCTAACCTTCCCAACATCCTATCCTATACACTACGGATGGTATTTAAAGCAACTATAGGCATCTCTTTTTCATATGTCGGCACTGTGTATACGATATACTGAGCATGTCAACTTGTTAAACCATTGATTGATATAGGTTACGGATAACCATCTGACCAGATATCCAGTATGGTTGCTTGCAAAACCTTGCCCCACATTAATATACCCCAGAGATTTTGCATTTAATTTGGTGTAAAAATGCATACACAGTGAAATTTGGAGGATATAAGAAATTAAACAACAAAATAAAACAAAATACTTTATTATACTTGCTAAAAAGGCAAATAAAACATATAGGAAAGTCCACACAGTGATATATATATATATATATATATATATATATATATATATATATATATATATATCATATATATATTATATATATTACACAGATATGTTACTAGGTAAACCAGAAGTGTAGGAATACCCTATCCAGGGCCAAAACTAGGATTCTTGAGAACTGGGGCAAGGAAGTAACTTGATGCTCTGGATCTTTTCCTTGCTCCACAAAGAAGCAGTGGTGGCAAGTGCCTTGCACGCTGTCACAATATTATTCAGCACTAGTGATGTCATTACATCACACTTGCACTTTATTGTGCCAGGTGATCCCAGTCTCTTTATGTTGTCACCCTGCTAATTAGTCCAGTGCCCAGTCACAGTCATCATACAAGGCATAAGATAATGATTGGTCAGGGGAGATCCAGCTGGGGGGGGGGGGGGGGGGAGCCTGAACGGGGCCTGGCAGTACTTGCCCCCTGAGCCACCCCTTTAATCCAGCCATGGCCTGCCCTCTGAAGCCTTCCTCCACCATTACTTACTTTCAATGCATTAAGGTTTTCCCACTTTTTGTCTCTGTCACCACCACCACCCCCCCCCCAAATTGAAGCCTTTGCTAGTTGCGGCCCTGCTCTCTCCCATGCTTTGTTAAAAATAGTTCGCAGTACAATAAAAATACATAGGCTGTGGTTCAGATTGTGCACTGTTCTATTAAGAGTAGTAAAAATGCATCTGCTTCGACACTAAACATAACTTGACAGGAATCTTATCTCTAGAAACTCCTCTCTGAAGCAGTTGTTCATTTTATGCCCTACAGCAGTGGTCTCCAACCTTAATTGAGCGGGAGCCACTTGCGGCAAAAAAAGACAAAAAAACCTCCCTTAGAGCTACTAAAATTTGACCAATTACCCTGATCTATGCCGCACACCGTAATGCCCATTACACAACATGCCACACACCATAATGCCCAGTACATATCCACATAAGTAGCATGCAAGCTGTATTATTTCCCCCCAGACTTCTATTATTAACGCTTCCTCACACAACCTCAGCACCTGCCATGGCAGAAACCACCCATATTTTTAGCACTGTTACCTCCATCACCCCAATGGTCTAAGCCCCTACCCCTCTTACATTACCCTACTCACCCACCATGCTCCTGTAACTATCCACCCCATTTGCTCCAGGTACAGTAGTTACCCATACAGTTGATCCCCCCTGTGCATGCCAGGCAATAGGTCTGCTGCCAGGAAATAGTAACCACACCACTGTAGTGAGAGTGCTTTGTGTACCAGGGCTGTCTACTTGCTCCTCTCAACATGCATGTGTGGTGGCAGGAATGGGTGAGAGGTTGCCTGGCAGCTGTAGTGGGCACTGTGCTTATGGCAGCAGGAACTATGTTTACAAAGCAGCACTGTTGTATGTGGGTACAGAGTGGCTGTGAGGGGCAGCACAGATGTGTATGTTATTGTCAATGATGGGGGATGTTTGTCCCGAAGTGCAGTGCAGTCAGAGTTCAGGCGCTGCACACTAGTGACCCACGTTGGGCTGCAGGATACAATAGCTGTGCTAATCCCACTGCTGAGCCCAGTGGTGGGCGGACATGCTGCAGATGTGACAGTGGGCACTGGCAGCCAGTATGTGGCTGAAGACGAGGAGGTTTTGCTGATGAGAACACGCTGCGGCTATGACAGGGGACAGCGTGGCCAAGTTCACTGCTGAGTGCGGCGGTGCCTGCCTGCCGTGCCCCATGTGACTGTGGGCTAAGAGAATGTCCCTGCCTGAACTGCGCTGCCACTCCCACAACTCACCAATAGGACCAAGGAGGCCCCTGGCTGCAGAAATCCTGTGAGGCTGGCGGGAGGGCAGGGTAACCGTGACTGTTTTGCTGGGACTCATCAGCAGCCGGCGGGCAGGAAGTCCCTGCGGCATATGTGAAGCCAGTGGCAGGGTCCCTGGGGCGGATGGGAACTAGTCGTTCTCATTCACCCCAGGGACCCCACTGCTGATATCACATACGCTGCAGGGACCCCTGCGCGCCAGCTGCTGATGACCCCCAGCTTGTGAATTGGTCACCCTGCCCTCTTGCCCGCCTCAAGCCACGGACAAGCGGGAGCGGGTGCCAGACACATGGGCGGCCAGACGGGAGGTGCAGACGGGCAACAGTGGGCGAACTACTGGTAGCTCGTGACCGACGGTTTGGCGACCACTGACCTACAGTATATTAGTGCCGTAGTTCATTTTCAGAACCATAGTGCCCTAGTTCATGTTACTGTATGTCACATTGTAGAGCTGCCAGCACACATTATGCAACATTTCACCCTCAGATTACATTATTTAACACGGTGTCCCCAGTTAATTATGTGATGGCAATGGGGGCCGCTATTATTACCTTGTATGATGCTACTAGCATGTGTAGGAAGGGCTTTACTTGGCTATAGTGCATGGCTATAGCTCATGGGGCCCTATGCAAGATACCAGTTTTGGGTCCCCCAAAACCCGGTCCCCTAAACTAACCCTAATAACCTAACTTCTACTCCAACCGTAATACCTTATTCATAATACCCTAACCCGTCATCAACATAATGGATGATTACTTTAATAGATAGATAGACAGCTAGCTTGTTTATTTACCTGCCTGCACAGTGATGCCTTCCTTGTCATCCAAACTCACCACCAGTCCTCCTGATGTTGATCATGTGTGATTGCAAATTGCAGACACCCAGGGTATATACAGTATGCTAAAGTGTGGAAGTGGATATGTTGCCACTAGTAATCAACCAACCAATCAACCAATCACATTCTAATTATTTACATAGCACTTTGTAGAAGAAAATAGCTCAAATCTGATCTCCCTCTTCGAAAAGCCCACACTTTAGAAAACATACCTTCCAGAGTCTGTTCATCTCTATATGGTGTCTCTCACTCCAGATGGTCCATATATGGGTGAGTCAAATAAAATGATCAAGACATAAAGATACCCTTATTATTTAGTAGATTTCTGTCGTCACTGGAGTCATCTAGAGTGAGAGACATCTAGGAAATGAACAGCCTCCAGGGGGTAAAACACTAAGATAGTATACCATCTTAGTAAATTTACCCTTAGGCGTCTGCAATTTGCCATTGCGCATACTCAGAACAGTCCAGCCAGACCATTACCCAGAGTGCAGTGCATTTTCGGGGGTTCCAGACTGCACATGACTGAACAGCAATACATGGGATGGATATTTTAGTTTTTCAGAAGCCTGTTCACGAGCCATTTAGGATCGGCCAGGCCCTAGGTGGGTGCCAAGGTTGCCTTGGAGCAAATCTAGCCTTGGGCTATTGTCCTACAAGGGAGGGAGCTACTGTAACAACTAGGATAATGGGGTCAAAATCCTTTAATATAAGAGTCACAGAGGGATTAAAAAAATGTATAAATAGGTTTTACACGTTCTGACAATTGTTGCAAACATAGACTTTAGGACTGATAATCTTAAATAAAAACAGAGAAAACAAAACCAAAAACACAAACAGTATCTATTGTGAAAATGTAGCCATACATGTTATGTTCTCTTATTCACGCACAGGAATCAGTCACTGTAGGCATTTCCGCTGCATCCGGCACAGTGAAGTATTCTGGATTCGCACACATTAGAGAAGGACTTTGGCAATTTGCAAATCAAATAAAAATGTTTCATCAAATTTTATTATTTCCTTCTGCAGTCACAGTTTGGCCTTTGGCAGGGATAAAGAAGTAACTTCCTCCTCCTACAAACAGAATCTGTTAAGAGCTTCCAACGCCAACCAGTAGGGTGATCAGAATGGCAAGATTTCCAACAATGAAGACTGCAAAAGCAACAATCTCCAGTTTTATCTGAAATACACAATTAGGTCATTGAGATTTTCAATTTTATTTCAACATTTTGACACAAGATAACTTGTCTGCTTTCCACCCCATAAATAGAATACTTTTATGGTCTGTTACCAATGTTCCCTCTAATTTTACGAAGGCTGTGTGCAGCAAAAGATTTTGGCTGTGCAACTTTGGAAGGAAATTAAAAATTTTGTGCATCACTTATATATAACTGGATAATGACATTCCGCATTTGTGTCAACTTTACTTCAAAATGATATTAAACATTTAAACATTGAAAACACAGCACACAATGTAGTTAATGGGTGAAACACACATTAATTGAGTCCACAACTGCAAAAAGGGACCACTGCTGCTATGTGCGCTCTGTTGTAATGTCTGTGCGCACGCTCGGCGAGTTGTGTGCGCTCGCGCACAGCTTAGAGGGAACACTGTCTGTTACTAATATTAATAGCTACATATATAGCACCAGCAAATTCTGTTGCATTTTACAAATACTATAGGCAAAGTAAAATTGTATCATTAATGCCCCAAGAGGACCTGGAAGCAGGACCGGCAACAGAAATCTTGTGGCTGCATACACTGATATCTCTGGGGCCCCCCCTAACCACATCCGTTTGAGCAGAACATTTTTAGTATACTGCATATTAAGTGTTTTTTTATTGCTACAAAAGAAACATAATTCATAATCACTGGCGGAGGTCCGGGTAAGTACCCTTACAGGAATCCAGGCGGGTGCCTTTATAAACCATTGCTAGGCACTGCACTGCTGCAGCAATGCTTACAGTCCCTGAGCAGCTCAAAATTTTGGGGCCCCTCACAAGCTTGGGGCCCGGTACAGGTGTCCCCTTTGACCCCCCTGTTGCCTGCCCTGCCTGGAAGGTCAAGAGGACAACACAGTTCACCAGGTCAGTTTAAAAAAATAAAAAAATACTAACATTTACTTAATTGTATTTATTTATTTAATGATTAACATAAAATATTGGGCCTGATTCTAGTTGGATCAGAATGAGGTGAATTCCGACACGTTCTGATGTCAGGGGGTCTGCGTATGAGTGTATTTGTGCAGGTGCAGACATTGCTGAGGTGTTCACACGGGTAGGGGAGGGAGGTGACAGTCATACTGTATGTAAAGATGTACATGAGCAATCAGGTCTGAATTAGGCCTAATATCATAGAATTGGTGCAATTAGATCATTAGCTGCAGTGGTTTTTAAAGTGAACAATAAATGAGTAGTTTGATACATCAGAGGTATATTGGTGTACTGTATATAATATACCCAATTTAACTCTGAATGCAGGACTTTCTCCGGGCTGCACCCATTCTGTGGAATGCCCTCCCAAGCACAATAAGACTCTCCCCCAGTCTCCAAATCTATAAGCGGTCCCTGAAAACTCATCTCTTCAGACAAGCTTATCAAATTCCAGAACCAGTCATAGAACCTTGCCTTCTGGTGGAATAGATGCAATAAATAATACAGTATCTATTCTTATGTATCAATGCCTATTACCCTATAGATTGTAAGCTTACGAGCAGGGCCCTCCTACATTTTGACTGTCTGTAAACACCCTGTTTGTTGTTTCACTGTCTACTTTTGTAAAGCGCAATGGAATATGCTGCACTATATAAGAAACTGTTAATAACTAAATAAATAATAAATAACTGCTGTTGCTGATGGAGCAAAGACAGAGGTTGTGTAGTAGGGAGCAATGCAGTAATTAGCAGCAACAAAATTGTTTAATTATTTACCTTTTGAGTATTTTGAATGCGACCTGAGAATAAAAAGAACATATGAAAATTGTAGGATAAATTCTAATGCAAAAGGTCACGCATTAACAGCTCTACACTGGCAATCTTAAGCCCCGCACACACGTGAAGACTTAGCTATTTAGCTAAGTGCTGTGCATCAGCACAAACGCTCAGCACACGCAATGCTTTATGCTGAGTGATCGTGCTGAGCACAGCTTTGTCTTTTTTTAGGCAAAGACATGCTTTTTAGTACTCCCTCCATGTGGGAGGTAAAAGGGGCATGTGTGGGGTGACCGGATTCCCATTCTGACCATGCTTCAAAATGCTGTGATTGACGGCATTGCACCACATGGGACTGAGCCAAGATAATGATATTTGCAGTGGATGGTCTCATCACAACTCTACTTATTTCAGGGGATGACTACAGGATCCAGGATGGTATTTTCTCTGAGAGTCTGGGACAATGCCTAACAAATATGGGAATCACCCAGACATTTCGACACAGCAGGCATGTACTGTATGCTAAAAATACAAATACACTTACCACAACAGATTTGGGTCCTTGCATAACAAGGGAACCCAAATCTTTCCCTATACAGACTGTAGGCAGAGGTATACATATTCTGACTGTGACTAGAGAGTCTACTCAGCTTTATCCTGAATTTGTGGTGGGCCGGCGCTGACATCAGCCGCCCACCGCAAGCGGTCGGGCATCAACACGCCTGAAACTGCAGGGTTACGCCCTTTGTTTCAATGGGCACACCCATAAAGGCTGGGAGTTCCACTGGACCATCCCAGGCCCGCCCCTCCTAGAGCGAACGGCCCGGCCAGTGTGAAACTCGCTGAAGCCATACCCTCCTGGGGTTTGCTCACATGCATATTCGTGCATGCGCAATCCCTGACCATAAGGTGAGGGGCAAAATTCGGCCTTTAAACTGGTCGGAATCTGCACCATGGTCCAGAGTGTGTCACATATCATCCACTGCACATAGGCAGAAGAACGAGGCATTTTAGTACAGGAAACATCCCAAAAAAGAATTGCAATAGTAGTAGAGCATGACATATAGATGAACACATATTATAATGGTTATAAAAGTAGCTACAGTAGTGTTATGTTCTGCTTATACTACAATAAATGGGTACAGTAGTAAAATCACACAGGGGTTCTCACCTTTCCATTGAAGCACCATGCTGACCACAATTACCACATTGAACAGAATTTCCCATCCCGTGTATCCACCCATCACCTTGCGCATCCATTGAGTTGAGCTCTTGTCCACCTTCTCCAGGCCAAGGAAAAGAGCAGTTCCTGATGGTGGGTGGAATGTGTTATGTTTAGTACTGGCAGCAAATACAGATTTATTTACAGTTAAAACTAGAGATGTGCGGGCTTGGATTTACCAGATCCGAGCCCACACGAACGTCAGTAATCCGAGCCCGGATCCGATCGGCGCTCAGAGCTTCCCTCCTGATTCGGATCTAGGTGCGTGGGCAAAACATCATTGCCCAGTGCAGGATTCTCACGAGATCCGGACCTCTATATAAACCGCGAGAATCTAGGGCCATTTGTCAATTGTGAGTTGTTAGGGATAGGAGTCTGTGACTGTGCAGAGCTTTGTTAGGTTAGGGAGCTGTCTTTCTTTTGCTGCTGGGGCGACTGCCAATGCCTACTAGTGCCACTGTCTGCTCTGCTCTCTGGTGTGTGCTCTGCACTGCCACTGAAGTACTACCTGGCCACTTCAGTATATGTGCACTGTTGTTATGTGTTAACCACTTGTATACCAGTCTGCTTGTGCATCTGCTGTATAATACCTTCCTGTTGGTGCATTTACAGCCTTATATAACTAGTAGTAAACTATATATTCTCTGCTGGTGCATATACTGTACTGACATATAAATAACTATTAATACCATTGTACTGGTGCCTCTACTGCCGTATATATATATATATATATATATATATATATATATATATATATATATATATATATATATATATATATATATATATATTAATAATAATACCTCTCTGCTTGTGCATCTACTGTATTGCTGTATATACCAGTCTCCTGGAGCGTCCCGTATATATATATATATATACTGTATATATAATACCTCCCTGCTGGTGCATTTACTGCTGTATATAACTAAGGTAAACTATACATACTCTCTACTGGTGCATTTACTGCCGTATATATATATATATACCTATATATATATATATATATATATATATATATATATATAATACCTCTCTGCTGGTGCATCTACTGCCTATGGACTATCTTGTATTTTATTTGTTGATGGTTTGTATTGGATGGATGCTAAATTGAATTTTGTCACCCTATTTGGGGTGATGACAATAAAGAGGTATCTAATCTAATCTAATCTAATCTAATAAATAATACCAGTCTACTGGTGCATCTACTGCCGTATATATAATACCTTTCTGCTGGTGCATCTACTGCCGGATAAATAATACCAGTCTACTGGTGCATCTACTACCGTATATAGAATACCTCTCTACTGGTGCATCTACTGATGTATAAATAATACCAGTCTACTGGTGCATCTACTGCCATATATATAATATCTCTCTGCTGGTGCATCTACTTCTGTATAAATAATACCAGTCGACTCTGCTGGTGCATCTACTGCCATATATAATATCTATCTGCTGGTGCATCTACTGCCGTATATATAATACCTCTCTACTGGTGCATCTACTGCTGTATAAATAATACCAGTCTACTGGTGCATCTACTGCCGTATATATAATATCTCTCTGCTGGTGCATCTACTGCCGTATACATAATACCTCTCTACTGGTGCATCTACTGCCGTATACATAATTCCAGTCTACTGGTGCATCTACTGCCGTATATATAATATTTCTCTGCTGGTGCATCTACTGCTGAATAAATAATACCAGTTGACTCTACTGGTGCATCTACTGCTCTATAAATAATACCAGTCTACTGGTGCATCTACTGCCATATATATACATATATATATATATATATATATATATATATACATATATATATATATATATATATATATATATATATATATAATACCTTTTATATAATACCTCTCTGCTGCTCCATCTTCTGCTGTATATATAACATCTCTCTACTGGTGCATCTACTGCCGTATATAATACCTCTCTACTGGTGCATCTACTGCCGCATAAATAATACCAGTCTACTGGTGCATCTACTGCCATGTATATATATATATATATATATATATATATATAAAACCCACCACTAAAGCCTGTTTGTATTCTTTATAAGTCTCAGAGTGCCGTTTTATTATCCCTTTCCCTGGGGATTTGGATGGTATGCAAGATTTATTTCTGGCACTGGAGCCAGCTGATTTGTAAATTTGGAGTGCCGGCAGTATTGGATCAATATATATATATATATATATATATATATATATACACACATTACCTCTCTGCTGGTGCATCTACTGCCGTATAAATAATACCAGTCTACTGGTGCATCTACTGCCGTATATATACATATATATATATTACCTCTCTTCTGGTCAATGTAAGCCGTATATATAATATCTCTCTGCTGGTGCATCTACTGCCATATAAATAATACCACTCGACTCTACTGGTGCATCTACTGCTGTATAAATAATACCAGTCTACTGGTGCATTTACTGCCGTATGTATATATTTTCTATCGGACTCTTCTATCCAGGATTCCTATGGAGGATCCTGCAGCACTACGCCTACTATCGCCGCTGCTGCTGGGAGTCGGTCGTCATCCCAGAGGGGAAGTCGTAAGACTGCTTGCTACGTCTTTCACTAAGCAATTGGCCGTCCAACAGTCATTTGCCATGAGGACGAAATACGAACGCAGTCATCCTATGGAAAAGCGGATAACTGCAGCCTTCACAGCTATGTTGGTGTTAGACGTGCATCTGGTGTCCGCCATCAGTGGAGAGGGATTTAGACGGTTGATTAAGGTATTGTGTTCCCGGTACCAAATACCATCTAGATTCCACTGCACTAGGCAGGCGATGCCCAGGATGTACAGAGAGGTCAGAAAAAGTTTCCTCAGTGCCCTGCAGCTGTATGCACTGTCCACTTAACTATGGACATGTGGATCAGGGCAAACTAAGGACTATATCACTGTGACAGCCCACTGTGTAGATGCATCGCCTTCTGCAGCAGCAGCAGCAGCAGCATCTCCTGCATGCCAGCTCCTTCGAAGGCAGGCTACGCTGTGTATCACCGGTTTCAGGAAGAGACACAATGCCGACATCCTCTTAGAGAAACTGAGGGAAATCATCTCCCAGTGGCTTACCCCACTTAGACTCTCCTGGAGATTTGTGGCGCCGGACAATGCCAGTAACATTGTGCGGGTATTACCCCTTGGCAATTTCCAGCATGTGCCATGTTTTGCCCACACAATAAATTTGGTGGTGCATTAATTTAATCAGAAGTGACAGTAACCTGCAGGAGATGCTTGCGGTGACCCGCAAAATTTGAGGCAAAATTTGAGGGTGGTGAGGCGCTGGAACTCCACCCTCTATATGCTGCAGAGGATGGAGGAGCAGCAAAAGGCCATTCAAGCCTACAGGGCCACCTACGACATAGGCAGAGGAGCGGGGCTGCACCTGACTCAAGCGCAGTGGAGGATGATTTCCATGTTGTGCAAGGTTCTCCAGCCGTTTGAACTTGACACACGTGAAGTTAGTTCCGACACTGCAAGCTTGAGTCAGGTGATTCCCCTGATCAGGCTGTTGCAGAAGCAGCTGGAGAAAGTGAAGGAGGAGCTAAAGCGTTGCGATTCCGCAAAGCATGTAGCTCTTGTGGATGAAGTCCTTAATATGCTTTTGCCAGGATACGAGGGTGGTCAGTCAGGTTAAAATCCTTGGTTTAAAGTGTATGTTGTGTCTCTGCACCTTTGTAGACTTGTGTCCGCCAGAAACAAAGACCTGCTGGTCAGGAGATTGTCACCTGAAGGGGACCATGACACGGCCACAGCTCCTCCTTCATTTTCTCCCACACCTGTGGCTGCGAGGAAACAGCTGTGATATCCCACACAACCCTCTGGCGGGGATACAGGGCAGGCAGGAGGGACTTTGGACATCTGGTCCGGACTAAAGGACCTGGCAACGATTGCTGACATATTTGAAACAAAGAGAAAGAAAATAAATCAGTTTGGACGGGACGCACTCCTCACCCACAATGTCTATTTTAGACTCTTTATAAAAACATACCTACAATTAGGTGTATACTTTATTGGTGTATATTTACACATTGACCTAACCGGTCATCATTTATTTTGGAGGTTCTCAATTTTATTAATTGTATGCAACCTTTTTTATATATGTTCCCTTTGCAAGGGATAATAAGTAGCGAAATTATTAAAAACAAAGTGAAGATATAGAAGAAGAAAGGGTTTAATAAAGATTTAAAAGTATCTCTGTGATCTGTTTGTTGCTGTATTTAGTTTGCTTAATTTGTTGCAAATGTATCCAAATCTGTATTTACTTTATAATAAAGTGAATTTCCAAGTCTGCTATGTTTCTTGTCTAGATTTGATTTTTACATTCCTCCTTTGATTCTTTGGGGGAAATTTACCAATATGAAAAACCTAGTTTTTCGTATTCGTATTTTCCCTACGGTTGCATACGACTGTTTAATTCGTATGCAAACTCGTGTTCCGGAGGATCAGTTACAAAGCAGTCAGATACGACTGCTTTGTAACCCTCCGATGGTGTAATGATTCGTATTAGCGGCCGTATATACGGCCGCTAATATGAATTATTTCTAGCAGTCTGCACGGATCAGTCAGATCCGTGCAGGCTGCAAGGTGTAAAAAAAAATAGAAAAAATAAATAAATAAATAAAAAAACGGCGTGGGGTCCCCCCCACAGCCGAAACCAGCACCAGGCTGAAGGAGCCGGGGCCGGTAATTAAAAATCAGGGAACCCGACAAATAGGGGTTCCCCGATTTTTAACAATCAGCCCCAGGCTCCAGGTCCGGGGCTGGTTCCCAAAATACGGGGGACAAAATGAGTAGGGGTCCCCCGTATTTTAAGAACCAGCCCCAGGCAAAACCAGCCAGCAGGGTAATGTCACAGCCGGGGGACACTTATAATATAAGGTCCCGCGGCCAAAACATTAACCCTACCGACCAGTCAGCCTGGCCAGGGGCCCTGGGGGAGTGGGGACCCCCCCAATGAAGGGGTCCCCCCCCTCCAGGACTTACCTGACCAGGCTGAAGCCTGGTGCTGTCCTCGATGCCCCTGGGCGGTGGGCATCGAGCTGATAGATGGTGTAAAAAAATAGATAAACTATTGTTTTTTACTGTGGCACTACAAGTGCCAGCAAGCCTTCCCAGCAAGCTGGGACTTGGAGAACCACAAGTCCCAGCCTGCTGGGCATTAAAGGGCCCGCTGGCACTTGTAGTTCTACAGTTAAAAAAATAGTGCACAAAACACACTGATACACTTTTAAAATAAAACTTTATTACATACAAAGCCCACACATACTAATACTTACCTATCTTCTTTCCGTAGGTAGCCCTGATGTCCTGTGTCGGCGTCTTCTGGTCCTGTGTCGTCTTCTGCCTCCATGTCGACCGTCGCTGTCGCCGTCCGGATCCGACGAAATCCATTTGGGAAGCTGTGGAAGGAAACCATACTCACCTGTCCCAGCGCGACGTAGTCCAGGTAAGTGTCTTGGCAAAAAAACAAAACGAACACCCGAATCCAGCCGGACAAGCAGGGAGCCGCACGGTGTTTACATCGTGCGGCTCCGCCTCCCGAACGCCGCTATTGGCCGCCTTGCGGCCTAGCGGCCAATCAGGAGCCGCTAGGCCGCAAGGCGGCCAATAGCGGCATTCGGGAGGCGGAGCCGCACGATGTAAACACTGTGCGGCTCCCTGCTTGTCCGGCTGGATTCGGGTGTTCGTTTTGTTTTTTTGCCAAGACACTTACCTGGACTACGTCGCGCTGGGACAGGTGAGTATGGTTTCCTTCCACAGCTTCCCAAATGGATTTCGTCGGATCCGGACGGCGACAGCGACGGTCGACATGGAGGCAGAAGACGACACAGGACCAGAAGACGCCGACACAGGACATCAGGGCTACCTACGGAAAGAAGATAGGTAAGTATTAGTATGTGTGGGCTTTGTATGTAATAAAGTTTTATTTTAAAAGTGTATCAGTGTGTTTTGTGCACTATTTTTTTAACTGTAGAACTACAAGTGCCAGCGGGCCCTTTAATGCCCAGCAGGCTGGGACTTGTGGTTCTCCAAGTCCCAGCTTGCTGGGAAGGCTTGCTGGCACTTGTAGTGCCACAGTAAAAAACAATAGTTTATCTATTTTTTTACACCATCTATCAGCTCGATGCCCACCGCCCAGGGGCATCGAGGACAGCACCAGGCTTCAGCCTGGTCAGGTAAGTCCTGGAGGGGGGGGACCCCTTCATTGGGGGGGTCCCCACTCCCCCAGGGCCCCTGGCCAGGCTGACTGGTCGGTAGGGTTAATGTTTTGGCCGCGGGACCTTATATTATAAGTGTCCCCCGGCTGTGACATTACCCTGCTGGCTGGTTTTGCCTGGGGCTGGTTCTTAAAATACGGGGGACCCCTACTCATTTTGTCCCCCGTATTTTGGGAACCAGCCCCGGACCTGGAGCCTGGGGCTGGTTGTTAAAAATCGGGGAACCCCTATTTGTCGGGTTCCCTGATTTTTAATTACCGGCCCCGGCTCCTTCAGCCTGGTGCTGGTTTCGGCTGTGGGGGGGACCCCACGCCGTTTTTTTATTTATTTATTTATTTTTTCTATTTTTTTTTACACCTTGCAGCCTGCACGGATCTGACTGATCCGTGCAGACTGCTAGAAATAATTCATATTAGCGGCCGTATATACGGCCGCTAATACGAATCATTACACCATCGGAGGGTTACAAAGCAGTCGTATCTGACTGCTTTGTAACTGATCCTCCGGAACACGAGTTTGCATACGAATTAAACAGTCGTATGCAACCGTAGGGAAAATACGAATACGAAAAACTAGGTTTTTCATATTGGTAAATTTCCCCCAAAGAATCAAAGGAGGAATGTAAAAATCAAATCTAGACAAGAAACATAGCAGACTTGGAAATTCACTTTATTATAAAGTAAATACAGATTTGGATACATTTGCAACAAATTAAGCAAACTAAATACAGCAACAAACAGATCACAGAGATACTTTTAAATCTTTATTAAACCCTTTCTTCTTCTATATCTTCACTTTGTTTTTAATAATTTCGCTACTTATTATCCCTTGCAAAGGGAACATATATAAAAAAGGTTGCATACAATTAATAAAATTGAGAACCTCCAAAATAAATGATGACCGGTTAGGTCAATGTGTAAATATACACCAATAAAGTATACACCTAATTGTAGGTATGTTTTTATAAAGAGTCTAAAATAGACATTGTGGGTGAGGAGTGCGTCCCGTCCAAACTGATTTATTTTCTTTCTCTTTGTTTCAAATGTGTCAATATTAAATCAGGGGGCTGCACCCTAGCAGGTCAGGAATTGTATTTGGATAAAACTCCTGGCAGGCTGACCGTTCTTCCACCCACAAAACAATACAAACTATTACCACTAAACTGTTGGTGCGGGTCTCCCAATCCCTTTCTCAACGATTGCTGACATGTCTACTGCCGCTGCATTGGATGCTGTCACCATTGAAAAAATGATGGAGGATTACTTTGGTGACATCATCCAAGTAGATATGTCAGACAGTCCTTACGTGTACTGGCAGGAAAAAAAGGCAATTTGGAAGCCCCTGTACAAACTGGCTCTATTTTACCTGAGTTATCCACCCTCCAGTGTGTACCCCGAAAGAGATTTTAGTGAAGCGGGGAACCTGGTCAGTGAGCGTCGAAGGAGGTTGCTTCCGCAAAATGTGGAGAAGATGATGTTCATAAAAATGAATTATCAATTATTCAATGAAGACCAGGAATTTCCTACAGAGATTATAAGGGACCTGTGAATGTGGAGTCCAGTGGGGATGAATTGATAATATGTGAGGATGAGGAAGTACACACTGAAGGGGGCAAGGAATCAGAGGAGGATGATGACGAGTGATGATGACATCTTGTCGCTGTAGAGCCAGTTTATACAGGGAGATATTAATTGTTTTTTTTTGTGTGTGGGCACAAACAAACTAATCATTTCAGCCACAGTTTTGTAGACCCTGTCGCTGAAATATTCGGTTTGTTGTGCATGTCCTATTTCCGCAACAAGGACATCTATCTTGCATCACCATTCAATAATCCCACTGCTGAGAGTCATTGATATGTGAGATAAGTGGACTCTTCTTTAATCACATACAACTTGTTGCGCTCAAGTGGTAATAATCACAGAGCTGAGCAATTCCACTGCAGAGAGTTATTGATATGTAAGCTGCATGAATCGCCCACTGCTCCTCGGCTGGTCGTCGCCTGGTTATATCTGTTTAGAAGATTCCACTCCTTTGCAGCACCGCAGTGCAGCTATTGCATTGCTGCACGAATCGCCCACTGCTCCTTGGCTTGGCATCACCTGGTATATCTGGTCAGAAGGTTCCACTCCTTTACAGCTATTGCATTGCTGCACGAATCACCCACTGCTCCTCGTCTGGTGGTAAACACGATCAAGCCAGATAGTGGTCTTATTGGATATTAAACTGACAAAAACAGATACACACTCGCAGGACAACTCAGTGCTGCACAAGTCGCCCACTGCTCCTCGGCTGGTGGTAAACACGATCAAGCCAGATAGGGGTCTTATTGGGTATTATACTGACAAAAACAGATACACACTCGCAGAACAACTCAGTGCTGCACGAAACGCCCACTGTTCCTCGGCTGCACATCGTAAACACGATCAAGCCAGTAAGGGGTCTTTTTGGGGCCTAGTTTTTCAACTGCTATCCTGTCTGCTGCTGCAGTGTCACTCCTAGATGAGCCACATGTTTGTGTCGCACACTTGTGTGGCTTAGCATAGTTATTCAGCTATCTCGGTGCAACCTTTTGCCCTAAAAACAATATTGTGAGGTGTTCAGAATAGACTGGAAATGAGTGGAAATTTATGTTATTGAGGTTAATAATAGTGTAGGAGCAAAAAATACCCAAAATTCTGTGATTTTAGCAGTTTTTATGCTTTTTTGAAAAAATCAGATCCCAAAACCCAAAACATTTAGGGGGTGTTTTGGCAAAACCCATTAGAACCCAAAACCTGAAGGTAATCAGCACCCAGAACTCAAAATGTGAATAGTGGCCGGTGCACATCCCTAGTTAAAACAGAACACGTAACTGCAGACATACATTAGAAAGATATACACAAATATTCTAGTGTTACCTGCTAGAATCTTTATCACAATTCCAAATATTTTATGAAGGCGATTAAACTTGACCCGCCTGTAATTAAAATACATGTTCAGATGGTCAGATAGATAACTTTATAATAGTAGCTTACAGAGGAACTGTGAGGAATCACAGTCACACAATTAAGAGACAGCCACATAACTGAGTTGTAGGTGAATGACAATGTTTCCCTAGAAAGCTTTACCTGCTGCTGTCTGGGGCTGGATGAAACAGAGCTATGATGGGTTGAATCACTGTCATTATCATGACTACAACTCCAATGACTGAATGGGACGTTGCGCCCTGTGGAAAAACAAAATACAGTGCGGTTAGATCACCTAACCAGTTCTAACCAGTTCTGTAGTCTCAGCTTTCGCTAATTGGGTCTCATCTTAAGCGGTTTTTCAAAAATGAGAATTTGTAAATCAAGACATCATTGTCAGACTTATATCAACGCTAAGGGACTGTCAGGGCTGTGTTTGTTTGTGAACCCGGCATACGAGGGGGGGTGGACATTTGTGCAGGCGGCAGCCGGTGTTTAGATGACCCGCAAAGCTGCAAATTCAATCAGAATGAGGCCCATTGTGTATAAGAAGCTTCAATAATGATTAATTTGACTATGTTTCAATGTACGGACTGTGTCTTCACGTGTTAATAATATATTAATATAATCATTTGTTGACTATGTATTCCTGTATCCCTTCCTGTATTGTTGTTTCCCTCTTACTTTATTGTGAAAAATAATAAAAAAGTTATAAAAAAAAAAAAAAAAATTGAAGCATGACTTACATAGCATGAATGAAAAAGGCAAATAATACTTACACTACTCCAACCAGCAACTTCTACAAACACCATGATAAAGGAAATTATTGTCAGAATTATAGTCAGTACCATGAAAAATATGTGAGCCTGTATAAACCAAGAGAGATACAATAGGTGTCAAATTATGGAGCTTTGTCAGAACAACAACAAAATATAAAATAAGAGAAGTTATTGTTACAGAATAGCAAGGACCTGATTGAGTCACACACAATGTGGTAATGTGAGTAAAAGACTCATTTTGGGCATGTGTTCTATTTAATTTCTGGACTGCGCATGACAGAGAGGGCTAAATAATAATAATAATAATAATTTTAAAAAAATACACAAAAAAAATACATACACACACACACACACAATCACACACACACACACACACACACACACACACACACACACACACACACACACACACACATATATGTGCAAAGTGGTATGTCCTCTGCGCCTTTAGTGTTTTTTTCTTTCAAATGTGAACAGTTGATGCTACAAAAATCCTTAAAATAATTTTATATTCTGCGTACCAGCAAGTAATGCTTTAACCCCTGATGAAGTCACATTCTATGGATTAAAGGGACGAAACCGGTTGGGCCAACACCTCTCCATCCCCGCCGGCATCACAACCAGATAAGCTATTGAACAATATTTTCAATGTCTGCGACCATCGAATGATGGGGGAGGTTCCCTTAGATGGAGGAGGCGTATTCCGTGAAAAATACACGTGCGGTCCGTTCGGCCAGCTTCTTACCGCATACGGACGGAGTTGGCGATCCGTATGGAAGGCGGGGTTTCGCACGCACGGTCCTGGCCGCATAATCGGCTCTGGCCGCACCGATCAGAATAAGGGCCAAGGTGACCACTGTGTGCATTTTAATTTGACCACAAGGTGGCGTTGTTCACCAACTAATCTCTTATGCACAAGCACTTATAATATTTATAATTGGTCCACAAAGTCACTTCATTTATCTCTCTCGGGGCAAATGGTAATATAATCTCCGTATCACTTCCCTCATGTTTGAAATACATTACTGAGACGGACAGAGAGGAACGAGGGAGACCCCTTCAAGAGAGAGATACTGCTACATGCAAATTTCTTGCTACTTGCTGGTACGCAGAATATAAAATTATTTTAAGGATTGTTGTAGCATCAACTGTTCACATTTGAAAGAAAAAAACACTGAAGGCGCAGAGGACATACCACTTTGCACATGTACTTTTCTGTCCTACGGAAATTAGGACAACTTTGATGACCTCTGGCGACACAGCACAAATTCTGGAGTGTTTTTACTATAACATTATCGAATTATTGTCAAACGTCACGAATTTATATACTGCACTATTGTCAAATTTATCACTACACACTGGTATAACACTAAGGGAGTGTAAGCGCTAACTGTGCACCATAGACCACACATATATATATATATATATATATATATATATATATATACAGGGGCGTCAACAGCAGTGTAGACCCCTGGTTATAGCCAGGGCCGGTGCAAGGCACCGGAGCGCCCCAGGCGAGTCGGGGTGGGGGCGCCCCGGTGCCGGGGGGGGGGGGGGGGTGTACCTGTCCTGCGGCTGTGTATATAAAGCTTGCGGCGGCAGCGGGGGGTCCCTGCAGTAAAGAAATAACGAGCGCTATCCGCCTGGCTACGCGGAAGCGCTTCTGTTGTGAAAACACTGGCCGCACGGCGCACGCTGATTGGCTGAATCTCAGCCAATCAGCGTGCGGCCAGTGTTTCCACAACAGAAGCGCTTCCGCGTAGCCAGGCGGATAGCGCTCGTTATTTCTTGACTGCAGGGACCCCCCGCTGCTGCCGCCGCAAGCTTTATATACACAGCCGCAGGACAGGTACCCCCGCGGCACGGCGGGGGGGGCGAAATGCCGCCCTCCAGTGGCCGGCGCCCTAGGCAAATGCCTAGATTTGCCTAGTGGTGGCGCCGGCCCTGGTTATAGCAATGTATTGGGGCCCCTACCGATCCTCCAGCGGTAGGGGTGGGGGAAGCTTTGATGTCCCGCGGGTGGTAGGGGGTATTATATCAGCCGCACAGCATGTAGGGCCTGGATCAGTAATTTCCAATAATTACCCCTTTACTGCACAGATGGTGGGAGAAGGGGGCATTGGGCTGAATGAAGGGGCCCTGATACATAACTTCCAGGGTGGTAGAGGATGTTTAATACGCAGAGGAGGGGTGTATAGTGGAGTGGGCTTATTATTCATAATTTTCTGGTGGGAGGACAGCTTGCTTGACTGCAGATACTGTATCTCCAGTTCCCGGAAATAGATTTCTTAGATTTTAATGGAATTAAAAACTAGAGAATCTCACCTACCAATCTGCCAACGAGTATATAAAACTACATACCAGGTGTGTGGAGCTGGAGCAGTAACCAGCTGCTGGAAGGCTGATATCTCTGGTTCTGGGAAGAGTAGAGACAAGCTACTAGTGTCTTTCAAAGGAAGAGAGTGCCAGCTTCTGTAATATACCCTCAGAAAAACTCTAAAGGTGCGTACACACGTACAGATTTTCTGTCTGATCTATCTGGTGGGAACAAAACCCTGGAACTGTATGGGAGCATATGACAATCAAAATGTCTACTAAAATGCAGGAAAACAGAAAAAGAATATATGCTTTGATAGATTTGATATAGAACGATTACAGAACGATTAAACAATTTGGCTGACTGATCACTGTCTGTTTTCAAGTGTTTTTTTTTATATATTTTTCTGTTTTCCTGCATTTGGGTAGACATTTTTGATTGTCATATGCTCCCATACATTTCCAGGGTTTTGTTACCACCAGATAGATCAGACAGAAAATCTATACGTGTGTACGCACCTTAAGTCAGACAGAACCTTAAATATCTGACTGGGAATAGCAATTAACAGGCTTAGATGGGGACCACTGCTTTGAAGTCAGATATCTCCGGTTCCCAAGGGCCGATTTTTTAAATTCTTGTACCCAGGGAAAGAGGGGACCCTTAGCTTTCAGTCTAGGACACTTAGACTCCTGGGGGGGTTTCTGGGTACTCAAAACCCCCCCCTTCGTGCCCTACTGGACGTGCATACTCCATCTTCTGTACATACAGCTCGATTAGAGGATGTCAGTAGCGATGCCATGGCTCAATTCCCAACCCCCACTCATCGCTGCCAGCAGGTGTAATTGCACTGCCTGATGCCAGCTACCCCATCGGGTCCAGGTTGTGCTGGATACACCTCATCTAATTGTTGCATAGTACATCAGATTGCCCAGCAGCATATCGCATGTTGCGCTGTGTGCTAAGCGATCTAGCATAGCTCAGAACACTCATATACACACATCGCTATGTGTGTAGACGCCATAACAGTCAGCCACTGAGGCATCACAGGGGCAAGAAACCAGAGACCACCAAAGTTTGGCAACCAGAAGAGCTACTACAGCCGCTGAACCAACACGGTAGACCGAGTATGAGGCACAATGGAACCGTGTTGATGAGAAGATATCATTGCAGGACTTTGGCTAGGTCAACGATATGACAGCAATCTGGTACATGCCTTTGAGACTGTAAAAGTGATTAATGGTAGGGTGATTGTTGCTTTACCATCAGAGGGTGTGCCATATTTTGTATTGAAAAATGATTTGCTATATTGTGCTGCTACCTTACAGCAAAAAGAGTCAATGACTTATTAGTGCTCCAAAAACTTCAGCTGTTGGTATTAGAAGCTGCACATATGCAGTTGTGGGGTGGCCATTTAGGAGAGAAGAAAACCGTCCAATGCATTCAATTTAGGTTCTTTTGGCCAGGCATCTATGCCTCAGTCAAGAGGTATTGTCAGGAATGCCTAATGTGCCAGAAGACAAACTCTCGGCAAGAGTATAGGGCTCCACTGGTGCCCCTCCATAATAATTTCTGTGCCTTTTGAGCTAATTGCTATGGATCTTATAGGACCAGTGGGAAAATCTCAAGGGCACCAATACATACTAGTGATAGTGGATTATGCCACCACATACCCGGAAGCTATACCCCTGCATAATATTAAATTTGGCATTATTGCCAGAGTGCTACTAACCCTGTATACCCGACTGGGGATACTGAAGGAGATCCTACCGGACCAAGGTACCCCATTAGTTTCCAAGCATATGAAAAATGTATGCCAGTAAAAAGTAGACCGGATTACCACCTCAGTGTACCACCCACAAACTGATGGCCTTGTAGAAAGTTGGGAGAGTTTGCAAATGAAATGCATTTTTTTTTGTAAATTAGCAATTAAACCTTAAAATCGCTACCATCCTATCAAATGCAGTGGGACAAGAAGATCGCAACTGGATCAGCTGAGGGTGAAATGGTTATAAAGTTATAAAATATCCAAATGTGCCCTTTTTAGTAACACGACCTGTTCTATTTGATTGAACTGAAGGCTTGATTCTGGGTCACTTGCAAAAGCAAATTCTCTCTCTCAAATAAAACTGGTTTTGAAGTGTAAATGATTGCCGCTTTAAAAATAAATAAATGGAGATTTCTTACCAAATCTTTCACTTTCTGAATCTCTCATCCTATTAAATTTCACCCACTGTATGCGAAATCCCAGTTTTTTTCACATGAATCAACCTGGGACTAGTGTATGTGAAAGGGTCTTCACTCCCGGATCCTAAGCACCTGCAATCGACTGGGGTCAGTAAGATCCTGGGATCTAACCCGGGAGTGAAATCCCGGCTAATATGTCTGAAAGGGGTATAATTTTGTTTATGTGCAGGGTAAATACTGGCTGCTTTATTTTTACATTGCAATATCATACCCTCCAACATGACCCATTCCATTAGGTACAAAATTCACTGTTCCTAGACTTACCTCTTAATTTATAATTGCAGTCACCTGTGTTCAACTAGTTCAGTGATAATAATGGTGTTCCAGCAAAGGTTAAGGCAATACTAAATTAAGGAAGAAGTCCTGAAGCAAAGCATTTTATACCTAATGGAATGGGTCATGTTGGAGGGTATGCAATTTCCCCACCCAAATCTAACTCTCTGTGCACATGTTACATCAACGCCACCTGCAGTGCACATGGTTTAGCAAAGTGAGGTTTGTACTTAAAACTGATATCTATATTGCAGTGTAAAAATAAAGCAGTCAATATTTACCTTGCACAGAAACATAATAACACCCAAATCTAACTTTCTCTGCACATTTTACATCAGCCCCACCTGCAGTGCAGCATGATTTTGTCCATTTGAGAGAGAATTTGCATTTACACGTACAAATAGAACCAGGCCCTGAAAGCAGTATAATTGGGGCAGCTGATTACAGGAATTTATCCACTAGTCAGTCAGAGGAAAAAACTGACACTTTTTCTGCTTACTAATGGAGCCAGAGCTGGTTTCCAAAATACGTGGGACAAAATGACTGTGGGTCCACCATATTTTGGGAACCAGCATCGGGCTCCACTAGGAAAGGAAGGTAACGCCACAGTTAGTAGACACACCTCATGGGTCCCATGACCAAAGCATTCAACCACCCTATCTAGTCAGCCCAGGCCAAGGATTCCTGGAAAGGTGGGGCCCCCCTCAAATAGAGGGGTCCCCTCTCTCCAGGGCACCCCAGGCCTGGACTGAAGCCCGAGGCTACCTCCACACCCCTGGGCGGTGGGTGCGGGGTTGATAGCTGAAATAATATTGTTTATTACAGGAGGACTACAGGTTCCATCAGTTTATTCCCAGCATGGTGGCAGTTGGAGAACCTGTAAGCCCCCTGTAATGAAAATATTAAAACACAATACATGATTAAAAAAAAAAAAATTAATTATTAAACAGCATTCTTCACCTAGGGGAGCAGCAGCCTTTCAACACTTTTGCATAGCTGCTGCCCTCTACCAGGACGTCATTTTCATCCAGGTATCTTCACCCAGGTGGTGGCAGCCAGCTAAGCTCTTTTGCATTGGTCTGCCACCCACTCAGGACGTAGGTCTTCTAAAGCACTTGCCAGCTCCATATCTCCTGCCTGGTCCCCTCTCTCCAGTGCACCCCAGGCCTGGACTGAAGCCCGAGGCTACCTCCACACCCCTGGGCGGTGGGTGCGGGGTTGATAGCTGAAATAATATTGTTTATTACAGGAGGACTACAGGTTCCATCAGTTTATTCCCAGCATGGTGGCAGTTGGAGAACCTGTAAGCCCCCTGTAATGAAAATATTAAAACACAAGACATGATTTAAAAAAAAAAATGTAATTATTAAACAGCATTCTTCACCTAGGGGAGCAGCAGCCTTTCAGCACTTTTGCATAGCTGCTGCCCTCTACCAGGACATAATTTTCATCCAGGTATCTTCACCCTGGTGGTGGCAGCCAGCTAAGCTCTTTTGCATTGGTCTGCCACCCACTCAGGACGTATGTCTTCTAAAGCACTTGCCAGCTCCATATCTCCTGCCTAACTTGCTGCTCAAGCCTTGTGCTGATTATTTAAACATAAGCCAGGGGGCATGGTTATGATGCAGCGAGAGCCTATTGGCCATGTCATTTTTTAGACATCTATACAATAAGTTGAAGAGTGTGTGGCATGCGTGTCTGTCACATTGTGAAGACACCGTGGCACTCAGAGCCACCAAATCTGTCAGAAAGGTACCTCTGGACCCAGTGGTGTGCACCTCCAAGCCGTTTTTGGGAAATTTTATTACACCAGACCTGATTTTATTGCTGTCATTGAGTATGAATACAAACACATTCTAACATTATGGTGGAGGCTTTACTGTATATGTAGGCACCGAAGAGGTTACCTCATTACTTGGCACTCCTGCAGCCGGTCCCACTCGTCTTCCCTTGTCCACGGTCGGGAGTCTTCTCTTACTATAGGATGGCTACACAAACCAGAGGACACACTTTCTCTATCGATGCTTTATTCTAGGCCAGCAACGAGGGATACCAGCTTTTGCTTTAGAAACTTTAACGGGGTAAGCACCGTATAACAAGAGATAACAAGGTCAACATACGGACAATATATGCATTACAAACAAGGCATTCACTCTATGACAGTAATAGTAATTATTCACAATAATCACCAACACAAAATAGTTAAGCTTCTCAAACTCTACTTATCACAACCCCGTATCAAGCGATATTAGTCCCGCACCACTTACACCTATGTACCCGGGTACTTTCATTAACTAAGACCGGTCAGTCCTCAATGAGAGCCTATGCATAGGACTTAATTCTGTCTATGGGTCTCTGTACCTTTATCCTTATGCCACTGGGTGGCAATGTTGCTCCAGCAGTCCTTTTCCTCTTGCCTATCAAAGTGAAATGACAAAGTGCTGGGTCCTGTCAATAGCACATGAGAAAGGGCTCCCATGGGACTACTTATTGAGACAGTATCTGCGGCCTTTAAGTGATTACCAGGGAGACAGGGGTCAAGTACCTGAGACAAGATGCCAGCTCCTGCTGGATGCGAGCAGGCTTCCACCGGTCACAGTGTACCCCGAGGGGAATTGCTAGTGTGGGCGCCAAGCGTTGCCACACTCCGCTACACTGCGCATCGGCTGCTGTGGAGTACTCTCTCTCTGGGGTGCAGTGAGTGTTGGGCCCCGCAGTTCACCCTTCTGCTGCCGGCACCTGGAGATGGGGGGTGTTGCACAGAGGGTCACGCTGGCCATCTGTGGGGCAACTCTAAATACAGCCAGGGTCTGCTATCCTCCCTCTCTTCTGCGATGAGTCCCCCTTGCTGCTGCGGGCGTCTGGGGTTGTGGGATACTGCGCAGATCGCGCTACTGGGTGGCCTTGTACTGGTCCCCGATGGTGGGGGAAAAGGGCGCGGGTGTCTGGCTACCCGTGTGCAGCTCCCTGTTGCTCCCGCTGCTGTCCCTCTCTCACGCTTACCGGCTCTCCCCTTCTCTGTCTGCGCCGCACACTGTCCCCTGGCTGTGACGTCACTCACTTGCTGCAGTCGTCGGCTCCCGGCTGGCTCTCCCCGCTTCAGTGCCGCTCAGCTCTGCCACACACGCTGTCCCCCGGACCTCTCTTCCGTGGTGCAGCGTCCCGCCCGACTTCTCTCTGTGCGGGGTCTCGCTATCCGCCCTCTCGGCCACCGTGTCGCTTCTTCACCTCTACGCCGGGACACACACACGTGAGTCCCCCTCCCCTGGCACTTCCTCTCTCTAGCTTCCGTACTGTACCGGCAAAATCGGTACTGTTGGAGGGTATGCACACATATATATGTAGCGCACCTCACACACTTACACATTGGACAGATACACACAACACACATACATAACACACTACAGGACAACACACACCCCATCCGAAAACAGTACAACACACACAAACACACAGAACAGACACACTTAAACTTTGCACAGATACACACACACACACACACACACACACACACATATATATACATACACACATGATTTGATTAATTGTATACTAAGGTGAGTTAGTTCATTATGGAGAGTGTTGAGTCCCTGTATTTGTACATACACACATGGCTATTTTTCAGCAGGCTCCAGCAGGAACAGAGGCCCTTATTCTAGTTCACTCTTTCTGACAAAATATTTCTTAGATGGACAAAACCATGTGCACTGCAGGTGAGACAGGTGTAAAACCCCACCCAAATCTAATTATCTCTGCACAAGTAACACCTGCCTCACCTGCAGTGCACATGGTTTTGTCCGTCTAAGAAATATTTTGTCAGAAACAGTGAACTAGAATAAGGGCCTCAGTTCCTGCTGGAGCCTGCTGTAAAATAGCCCTGTATATATATATATATATATATATATATATATATATATATATATATATACTGTATATACGTAGCGCACCTCATGCACTTACACATTGGACAGATACACACAACACACACATAACACACCACTCACAGTATAACACACACCCACATTCACTACAACACACACTCAAAAACGGTACAACACACACAAACAGACACACTGTGCACATATATACACAGTATTCAATGTATATATGCACATATATACAAACACACACTCCAAAAAATTTAAAAAAATTGCAGAACAGCCTACAGCCCAAAATCACTCTTAATGAAATGTATTGAAAGGGGGAGATGGATAGATAGGGCTATATCAGTGTTCAACACAGACCAACAAGTGTACAGCAGATCAAGAAACAGATAAAAGCAGTCTACAAAAACCAGAACATTGGAACAAATTATACCCCAATGAAGGTATTTGGTTTCAAGACGGCAGGGGGAAGTTATACACTGATATCTAATACAGCTTATAAAGCAGCAAGATATATTGAGTACTGTAAGTAGAGTAGAATACATGAGCAGAGGACTATGGGCGGTATTCAAAGAGCCTGAGTCGCCATGTTTTTATGGCGAATTTGTGCTGTTTGGCGAATTTTTGACTAAAACGGTGAATCACCCTATTCAATGACCAGATGGCGAATACATTTGAAGGTTTTTTCGCCATGATTCACCGAGTAGCAATCGCTATCTTTTTATGTGAACTTTTAAAATAAAGTGTTTTGTTTTTTACACTTGGTGTCAAAAAATCAGGAATTTTATTCTGAGGAGGGGCATGCTATTTTTATTCATGTGCTGTAAGCACATGAATATATATTTAATAAAAAAAAAAAAAATATATATATATATATTTTTTTGGTACTCTTTACCTAGGACGGCGCCCATCGCGGGCATCGTGGCCATCGCATGCACTAAAGTAACGGGTGCGACGCGACCGACGCGATGCCCGCGATTTCCCATAGGGATCAATGTTAAATTTTTCAATGGACGCGATTTTTCAGTTCAATGCCTCAATGGCCGCGATTTTGCCATAGGAAACAATGTTAAATGGGCCACAGAGCCCAAATAGGCACCCTTAGCAGTGAAATGTCCCCCACAATTGTTGACGACACCCCACGATCCACGCGAACCCTAAGCGGGGCTCGCTGCGCTCGCCACGCTTCGGGCTCGGTGGCTCGCTGCGCTCGCCACACTATTCTATTCTCAACTCCACGCCGACGTGGATAGTGGGGGTATGAAAAGGTCAGAGGACGCGTACCGCCGCCGCTCGCCACGCTTCGGGTTCGCGTGGATCGTGGGGTGTCGTTAACAATTGTGGGGGACATTTCATTGCTAAGGGTGCCTATTTGGGCTCTGTGGCCCATTTAACATTCTTTCCTATGGCAAAATCGCGGGCATTGAGGCAATGAACTGAAACATTGCGTCCATTGAAAAATTTAACATTGATCCCTATGGGAAATCGCGGGCATCGCGTCGGTCGCGTCGCACCCGTTACTGTAGTGCATGCGATGCCCGCGATGCCCGCGATTTTTTACACCCGATGACCGCGATGGACATCGTGGGCGCTGTGCTAGGTAAAGAGTACCATTTTTTTTTACACTGACCAGCCAGCAGGGGGTGCCGGAGCCGAGCCGCTCATTAGATGTTCATATATTCACTTCACCCGATCATTACATATTCATGATCGGGTGTAGTGAATATGCCTGGTCCCCTGCTGGCACCCCCGGGGGCCAGCCTGTGCTGCCTGGCACCCGGGGAGCCCACCTCCCCCCCACAAACGTTCTGGGGCAGGCAGAGAGACTTCCATCTCTCTGCCTGCCACCGTCCTCAGGCTCCCTGCGGCGTTCGCCGCAGGAGCTCATATTCGCCGGTCAGGGGCAGCGAGCCCCTGACTCGTTGAATACCGGAGCCGGGGAGGCTCCGAAACGTGGCGAATGTGCAGCGAATCCTAAACAGGATTCGCTGCACCTCGCGGGTATTCACATTGAATACCGCCCTATAACAGAGCGTCAGATTCACCATCCAGTGATGTTTCATCCTCTCTGCAGTTCCGTAGACTCTAAACATGCACAGGTTTCTGGAAACATGGGGTGAGATTTAATAGGATGAGAGATTCAGAAAGTGAGAGATTTGGGAAGAAATCTCCAGTTTTTTTAAAGCGGCAATCATTTACACTGCAAAACCAGTTTGATTTTGCAGTGTAAATGATTGCCGCTTTAAAAAAACTGGAGATTTCTTCCCAAATCTCTCACTTATGATACCTGCTGTGTTTTTGGAGAATAATCTATAGTGTTCCCAAAGACAAATTTGTACTGTGCAAGCATAGGCGAATCTAAGGGATGCAGTTACAATCCCGGCAGTCGGGATCCCGGCGTTCAGAATCCCGACGCCGGAATCCCGACCGCCGAAATGCCGATACTTTCTCCCTCCGTGGGTGTCCACGACACCCCTGGAGGGAGAATAAATTAGTGTGCCGAGCGTAGCGAGGTACCGGGCCCGCTGCGTGGCGAGCGCAGCGAGCCCGCAAGGGGGGGGGGGGGGGGCGATCCACGCCCCCCCCTTGTCGGCATTTCGGCTGTCGGGATTCCGGCGTCGGGATTCTGAACGCCGGGATCCCGACCGCCGGGATTCAATACTGAATCCGAATCTAAGGGGTGGTCCAGGGGTGCACCGGACCACCCATTAGACTACCAGCCGCTTAAAATTTAAAGAAATGACAGCCGGGCGAGAGAGCTGTGTGCTGCCTGGCTGTTTAGTCTAAGGAATTGCTCGTTGCCAAGGGGGATGTCTCACGCTGCTGGTCGCATCTAATTGAAAGAAATGACAGTCGGGCTGAGTGCGATGTGCGCTGCCCGGCTGTAGTCTAAGCAGCAGCATTGATATTTTTCAGTTTTCATTTTTGGATCGCCGGCAGCCAATCAGGAGCGGCATTGGTGGTATTGAAAGCCGCTCCTGAATATTGATGCGCCTGCAGAGACTACAGCAGGGCAGCGCACATTGCTCTCTCTGCCTGGCTGTCATTTATTTCAATTAGGTGAGTCCAGAGGTGTGTAACATCCCCCCCTAGGCAACAAGCAATTCCTTAGACTAAACAGCCGGGCAGCGCACAGCTCTCTCTACCCGGCTGTCATTTCTTTAAATTAGGTGCAGTAGTATGATACCCCCCTTGGCAATGAGCAATTCCCTCCCCTCTTGGCAATTAGCAATTCCCTCCCCCCTTGGCATCAAGCTAACCCTCCCCCCCTTGCCAATGAGCTAACCCTCCCCACCTTGGCAACGAGCAATTCCCTCCCCCCCTTGGCAACAAACTAACCCTCCCCACCTTGGCAACAAACTAACCCTCCCCCCTTGACAACGAGCAATTTCACTCCCTCTTGGCAACAAACATTTATTCCCCCATGGGATTGAGCATGAAGCCCCCTTGTCACAGAGCAAGAACCCCCTAGCAATGAGCACATAGGTAAGCGGTACTTATGTGTCAAATATGTAATGGGTTATATAGTATGTAATGGGCATTATGGTGTGTGGCCTTATGTGTAAGTGACATTACGACATGTTGATTTATGTGTAATGGGTATTACGGAGTTGGCTTCCGTCCCATGAGGCCACACCCCCTTTCCGCCCTACTTATAAGTTTGGATTTGGGACCACCCATTACCATAATTCTTGATTCTTCTATGTGTGCAAGCAAGAATCACAAGAAAAATGTCCACTGTGAAATTTTCTGAGCGATTTCTAAAGTGCTGATGTGGCTCTCTGCAGAGGTAAGTATTAACCATTGGTGCGGGGTATGTTGTGTTGCCCCCCCTTTTACCAGTGTTCACCACACACACTCACACATACACTTATGTCACCATCTCACCTCTCCTCACCTGGAACCATGCAGGTTTCCCAAATAGTTGTTTTTCAGCCGTATTCCTCAAGAAACCAGCCATAAAAGTCCCGATAGTAGAACAAGTCATCCACGCAATCAGCATCAGACAACCTGGGGAACAGAGGGTGAATTTGAAAGGGTCACATTTTACGGTGTAGCACCAGATGCTGTCTCTTTCCAGTGACCATGAATGGAGTGCTGCATTGCAACATTATCATGCAGCACTTGACTCCTGGTCACTGAGAAGGAGATGGCAGTGAGTGGAGAACTGTATGGGAAGTCTCTCTGGATGTACTGGACATGCTCTGAAAGTGGCCATGGCCCTTCCCCTATGAGGCTATTCTTTTTCGGGTGCACTTGCAAACAGCGTTCCCTGGGTGATACCAATCCACTGGTGTTTCACTATGCATGTGAAATCCAAGTAATGCAAACATGTCCTCCTACATTTAGACTCAATACTCTATGCAGTTCATGATACCCGTCATGAGTGAGCCGAAATGTTCTATACAACTCTATCGTTGGGCAGATTTTTTGAGGAAAACACTATGCAATGTGACTAGGATGCACCAGGGTACTGTGCTGATCAATTTGATATATCTGTGTGTGACTGAGATTGTGTATGAAGAACTATGAAACTGGTCAGGGAAAAAAGCCATGTCCGCTGCAATGTAGCACTTTGTATAACATTCAGAAACTCATAGATGGAAGATAAATTGCAACTTTAGTTATTAGCCAGTTATTAGTCATTTAAATTATCATTAATACCTTAAAAATATAGAAAAAGCTAGAGATGTGCAGATCCGGATTTACCCGGACCTCAAAACGGGATCTTACTGGCTATGCAGCTGTCACATATTTTGGAGTCAAAACACGGAGGTGGTGGGGCTAAAAGGATGCAATTGTGGCATTTTAGCTCCTTCCCCTCCTCTGAGACCCACGGATTGCGGCATTTAAATGCAGAGGTCGGGGAAAGATGCCGCAATCTGGGGGCTCAGTGGGAGTCCGGGAGGGTTGCCCCCCTCTCCGGGGACCCGGGAGGGGGGCGCGATTTTTGTTAGACTCCCGGCCATTCCGGGAGCGATGGCAACCCTGGGGTAAATCCAGATCTGCACAGCTCTAAAAAATACTAAGAACTTTAGAGTTCAGTCCTTTATACTTGTAGATAGCATAGGCGTGCGCAAGGGGGGTGCCGGGGGTGCACAGGCACCTCCTAATCATAGCTGAGGGATGGGGCTTTCCAACGAGCCCAGCCCCGTGTCTCTAGCCCCCTGGGAACCGGAGATACTGCCAGGCAAAGCTGGAACGTTTTCCCTATAGAATAACATGGGACCCGCTAATTCCGACCCCCACCCAGTTCAATGGCTGCCAGTTCCCCCTTCGGCATCACTGAAGCTCGAGGTTGATTTCAGTCTAACCCAAATTGCTGGGCCTTCGATCTGATACCAGGCGGATCCATATGGATTATTTGATTCCAGGGATATTGAGGTTAAACCGTTTTTTTTTTTTTTGTTTGTATGTGTGTGTGTGTGTGTGTGTATACTATGTGTGTGGGTGGGCATTTGCCCCTGGGCACTTGGGGTACAAGTGTCCCGTGCCCGCCACAGCCTCCTTCCCTTTTGAGCGGCTGACCAGATGCTGCCTGCCGCTGACAGGTAAAGTAGCTTCAGTGTGCGGCGTGCAGCATCCGGCCAGCGGCTCAAAAGGGAAGGAGGCTGCGGCTCCGGTGGGCATCTTATAAGAAGAGTGCACAGCGCTACCCGGAAGTGCGGATTCACGGGAGCGCTGGTGTGCAATGCGCACCCCCAGCAATGAGCATGGAACTCCCCTTGTCAACGAGCATTTAACCACCCCCTTCCCAGGGAGCATGTGACTCCTGGCAAAGAACATTTCACATCCCCCCCCCATGACATAATCTGTAATGGCCATCACAGTCTGAGGCGTAACGTGTAATGGGCATCATGGTGTGAGGCGTAACATGTAATGGGAATTACATGTACAACGTGTAATGGGCATTATGGAATGTGGTATACTATGTAATGGCTGTGTGATGTGTAATATGCATGTAAGTATGTGTTAATTTTTGGCGCGCGCCTTCGACATGCACAGTCCCTATTGTCCCTGTTTTAATAATATTTTTTTAAGCCCTAACATAATTTGTAATGGGCATTACGGTGTGTGGCATGTGTGATGGGCATTATTGTGCGTGACATTATGTCTAGTGTGTTTCATTATGAGTAATAATAGGAGATGATGAACACGCCCAGTCGATAGTGATGGACACGCCCCCTCCAATGGTGCACCCCCTAATAAAACGGGCTGCGCACGCCTATGGTAGATAGTATTAAAAGCTAAATGAATCATTACACATACTCACCATGAGCACGTATTACAGGACTTGTTCCATTCCATACAACTGATACACTGCTTGATCGAACATCCAAAAGTTGAAGAACATTGCTGGACCTAGCGATCTTTGTGTATTGTTGGATTAGTCCTGTGTACAATAGATTGGTTTTACAATTGTTCTTATGCATTCAGTAGATCGGTGACATTCATGAAAAGTGCTCTGCCATGGAGTCTAGAAAATGAAAGCAAAAATCTAACTGTCTGAATTAAAGACCTGATTCATGGACAGATGTTGTAGCACAGGAGCGATGTCTTTATACAAAGCAAAGGAGACATGCCTCCATTTTGAGAAAAAGAGCCCAGCGCCACCGCCACCCTCTCCCTGCCCTCCAAGCGGCTGCAGATGGTCACTTATTTGATGTCTGCATCCACACCATGGGCCTTATTCTAGTTCACTCTTTCTGACAAAATCATTCTTAGATGAACAAAACCGTGTGCACTGCAGGGGGGCAGATGTAAAATGTGCAGAGAGAGTTAGATTTGGGTGAGTTATTTTGTTTCTGTGCAGGGTAAATACTGGCTGCTTTATTTTTACACTGCAATATTGAGCTTACTTTGAAGTAAAACCCCACCCAAATCTAATTCTCTCTGCACAAGTTACATCTGCCCCACCTGCAGTGCACATGATTTTGTCCATCTAAGAAGGATTTTGGGTACTTATGTAGTATCTGGGCGCCCGTTTTTTTGATTGTATGCCTTAAGTTAAGGCATACAATCAGATGCGATGTGATGCGATATCGCATTGCATCGCATACGACCATATCGCATGCGATGCGATGACCCGATTTTTCCATAGGAATCAATGTTAAAATGGACTGAGTCCATTTTAACATGGAATTCAATGGGAAAAAGGGGTCCTTTTCATACCCCTACTATCCAAGTGGGCATGGAGTAGGATATAAACCTGTGGCGAGCGTAGCGAGCCACTGAGCCCGAATCGTGGCGAGCGAACGGTATTCTGTGTCCGCTCGCCACGCTTCGGGCTCGGTGGCTCGCTACGCTCGCCACAGGTTTATATCCAACTCCATGCCCACTTGGATAGTAGGGGTATGAAAAGGACCCCTTTTTCCATTGAATTCCATGTTAAAATGGACCATTTTAACATTGAATCCTATGGAAAAATTGGGTCCATCGCATCCGATGGTCGCATGCGATGCGATGTGCCCGATCCGACCCGATTTCTAAATCGGGCGCCCAGATACTACATAAGTACCGGATTTTGTCAGAAAGAGTGAACTAGAATAAGGCCCCGTGAGGATCCAATGTGGGAATCGTTTTAGGAAGTTGTGCATTATGGAGAATTACTGAATATATAATTAAATAGCCTCACACCCGAGGGACTTAATTAAACTATAAATATCGGTCTCTAATTTTATTTGTGATGGGTTTCAAAATCTATTCCATGGAATGTGCATCATTTTAAATCTCTTTTATGAATATTATATTATTACATTTTATTAATAAGGTGCCACAAGTGATACGTCACGCCGTACATATAGCCCACATTACAACAATACAGGGTTCACAGAACTAAACATATCAGTGACTGAAAAACTAAAACAGAGCACAAATAACAATTAGCATCACAATTCTTAGTACACATTACAGCTGAGATGTGGGGAAGCAGAGGAGTTGTCCACATGTTACCAAGTGAGAAGAGATGCAGGTATGGAAAGCAGGGGAGTAAACAGTGGCGTAACTAATAATTATGCGCCCCCCTGCTAAAAATTTGCCATCGCCCCCCCAGTAGGGTTAACAACCCCTTCCATAGGGTTAACAAACCCCCCAGTAGTGTTAACAACCCCCCCCATTGGGTTAATCCCACCCCGTGCGGCTGGTTCCTCCTGCTGCATCTGTCTTGCGGGTCCTGGCTCTCCTGGCTCCTGCTGCTTATAAAAAAGTGACATTCGGAAAATGACTTCCCCCATACTGCAGACTGCTTTTAAGGTTGCTAGAGGAGGCCGCCAAAAACTGTCTTTCTTATGGGGGCAGCCATTTTCCGAAAGTCACTTTTTTTATAAGCGGCGGGAACCGGGAGAGCCGGGACCCGCAAGACAGAATCGCCGTCAGCAAGGGCAGAAGGCAGCGGCTAACTATAGCCCTGCAGCCCACCCGGTGCCCACACCTTCTCAGCACCTCCCCATCACCATGGGGGCTGCGTGGCTATAGTTACGCCACTGGGAGTAAAGGCCCATACCATTAGACAATATTGGTCACAATATCATTCAGAAAGGGATTTCTGAATGATATTGTCAACAATATAGTCCAGGGTGTATGCTGTACACCTGCCCCCTCGACCCCTAACAACCCATTATTGAGCTCCAAGCCGCAACACACCCTGCTAGGGGGCAGAGAGCATGCAGAGTGAATAGGTATAACATATAGGGTCTGGACTCGACTTATGCAGCAGTACCAATGGACTTTAACATCAGTGCCATTGGACTGGACTTATGCCACAGTATCACTGGACAGGACTCATGCAGCAGTACCAATGGCCCTTACCAGCAGTACCACTGGACTGGACTTTTGCAGCAGTATCACTGGACTGGACTTATGCAGTAGTATCACTGGACTTTAGTGGCAGTATAACTGGACTTATGCATCTATCAATTACTTTAACATCAGTGCCACTGGACTTATGTAGCAGTATCACTGGACTGGATTTATGCAGCAGTATCACTGGACTTTATTGGCAGTATTACTGTACTTATGCAACAGTACCAAATTACTTTAACATCACTGCCACTGGATCTACAGGTGAGCAGCAGGTGTTACAACTAAGAATCCAGCACAACTGGTACCAGCAGAGGCACTGAGAGGGAGGGGGCTACCCTTTACCCAGACCTGGGTCTGTTGGAGGGGCAGAGATTCAGGCAGGGAGATAGAGAAAGAGATCTAACCCAGCACGGCACATGCTGCTCAGTGCTGTGTGCTGATCTGGGGAGAAAGGCAGCTGCAGCCTATCCTTTCTCTTCCTCACCTGTCATATTAGACGCTGGCGCCCCCTGAATGGCATGTCCGCACATTTTTGTTAAAAAAGAAGTCTGGTCATGCCTGCTCCATTGGACATGACCCCCTCCAACCCCCTGATGGCCACACCCTTTCATTTTACCAGGACGCAGCAGAACTGTTGGTGCCCTGTTGGATCCAGTCAGATGGGTGCTGTCATTTTCTAACCTGCACTAGGCCACAAAAATGACAGCTACATTAGAATCTGGCTAGTTGTTGTAAATCACAATTTAAGTGAGCAATAATATATTGTTGGTACAAACGAACATGGCTAAATGACAGACCAAAATTGATGACAAATCAGATGTCAAATCACAATACTTTGATGAACAATCATTTAACACATTTTTTAATTAAGCAAATGAGGTAGGAAGAGGGTAGGTGAAGAAACACATTTTGAATAATTATGGTGATCCCTTGAATGGTACTGAACATAGTATAGTGGTCAAAGCATTTATTCAAACCAAGCTCACCAACCAAAATCTCAAATTGTGGGACCACCATAACTTCTCACCTCTATGTCATCACTCACCATTTGGCATAGCTGGGCCACTGGAAATAAATATGGAAGCAGCACTGGATTGTTGTTGGGTAGGTAAAATGCTATTGTTCTGTACAATAAATGAACATTGCAACACCCCATTTACATAGGATGTTACTAAAGAGATCACAGTGCTCTACAAAAAAAAAAAAAAATAACAAAGACTGTAAGTTTGTTGGAGGGCAGTTCCACAGATAATATTAATATATACTTAATACATATAGGAGGATTTCTAGGTCTGGACTGCTACAATAATTCAGATCTAGAATGTCTTCATTGCCAACACAGGCTGCACAACTCTCTGCAAATCACCATGAAGGGGAAAGTGGAACTGAGTATATAACACAAGAATGGATAGATGAGCATGGGACACACAAAGGAAAGTAGCGAAAGACATGGGAATACTATTAACCCCTTCCTGACAGAGCTAGTTTTTGCGTTCCTGACAGAGCCATTTTTTTCAAATCTGACATGTCTCACTTAAGTGGGGATAACTTTTTTTTGCTTTTACTTATCCCAGTGATTTTGAGATTGTTTTTTCGTGACACATTGTACTTCAAATTAGTGGTAAATTTGGGTCGATACAGTCTGTGTTTTTTTGTGAAAAATACCAAAATGTCGTGAAAAAATGGAAAATTTAGCGATTTGCAAAATGTTAAATTTTCTGCTTGTGAGACAAATAATCATACCACTCAAAATAGTTAATAACTAACATAGACCATATGTCTACTTTATGTTGCCATCATTATTTCAACTTCCTTTTCATTTTTTTGGACACTAGGAGGCGTAAAATATGAATAGCAAATTCTCAAATTTTCAAGAAAATTTCAAACACTGATTTTTTTAGGGACCAGTTCAGTTCTGATGTGACTTTGAGGGACTTGTATGTGAGACACCCCCATAAATGATGCCATTTCAAAAACTGCACCCCTCACAGTATTCAAAACAGCATTTTGGAAGTTTGTTAACCCTTTAGGTGTTTCACAGGAATTAAAACAGTGTAGGTGAAATTTCAAAATTTCTTTTTTTTTGCAGAGTTTCAATTTTAATACATTTTTCTAACGAATACAGTAGATTTTACTAGAGAAATGTGACTAAAAATTGATTCCCCCAATTCTTTTGTTTTCAAAAATATCCTATATGTGGCCCTAGTGTGCACGTTGACCAAACCACAGGCTTCATAATAGAAGGAGCACCTACTTGATTTTGGAGCCTCCTTTTTATGAGATTTTTTTTTAGGCACCATGTAGGTTTCTAGGCACCATAAGATGCTAAAAGTTAGGAACCCCCCCACAAGTGACCCCATTTTGCAAACTACACCCTTCAGGGAATTCATCTAGGGGTATAGTGTACATTTCAAACCCCCAGGGGTTTCACCAATTGTGGTACAACTGGGCAGTGAAAATAAAAAAAATTAATTTTTCATTTTCACAGCTCAGTTGTATCAAAATTGGTGAAACCCCGGGGGGTTTGAAATGTACACTATACCCCTTGATGAATTCCCTGAAGGGTGTAGTTTGCAAAATGGGGTCACTTGTGGGGGGGTTCCACTGTATGGGTGTTTCGGGGGTCATTCAACTAGAATCTGTGCTGCAAAATCCAAAAATCACTCCTTCCCTTCTGAGTCCTGCCATGCACCCAACTGGTATTTTTTGGTCACACATGAGGCATTGCCGTACTCGGGAGAAATTGGGGCACAGATTTTGGGGTGCTTTGTCTCCTTCATTCCTTGTGAAAATGAAAAATTTTGAGCCAGATCTGCATTTTTGTGTAAAAAAATGTAATTTTTTACACAAAAATGCAGTTCTGGCTCAAAATTTTTTATTTTCACAAGGAATGAAGGAGACAAAGCACCCCAAAATCTGTGCCCCAATTTCTCCCGAGTACGGCAATGCCTCACGTGTGACCAAAAAATACCAGTTGGGTGCATGGCAGGACTCAGAAGGGAAGGAGTGATTTTTGGTGGCGGAATGAATGGTGGGTGCTATGTCGCATTAGCAAGACCCCCGAAGCACCAATACAGTGGAACCCCCCCACAAGTGACCCCATTTTAGTCACCAGCTTTGGGAGGGTGGCTGGCGCTGCGGCTGGCGGGGGGGTGGGAGGGGTGCTGGCGCTGCGGCAGCCGGGTGGGTGGGAGGGAGGGGGGCTGCCGGGTGGGAGGGGGGGGGGGGGCTGGCGATCGGTGGGGTATATACACACACACACACACACACACACACATATATATATATATATATATATATATATATATATGTGTGTATATATGTATATATATATATATATATTTATATATATACATATATATACACACACACATATATATATATATATATATATATATGTGTGTGTGTATGTATATATATATATATATATATATATATATATATATATATATACATATATTTTCAGTGCATATATTTTATTGTACACCTTTTTCAGCAGCTTGATGCTGCTGCTGCTGCTGCGGGGGGGAGGGGGGAGGAGGGCAGCGCTGCGTGCGCTCCAGACGCTCCGGGGGAGCCGTTGGAGCCGCTGCTGCTGCCGGGTGAGTGCCCGGCGGGTGCGAGGGGTGGGCTGCACATCGGTGGTGATCGGTGCTGTACCTGACAGCACTGATCACCACCGATCCCTGTGTTACCGAGCGGCTTAGCCGCCGGTAACACAGGAAACGCTGTGAATGGCTGTTCAGATTTGAACAGCCAATCACAGCGATCGCCGACCGGGGGGGGCACCCCTGCCCCCCCTGGGCGGCGAGGGGGGATGTCTGCTGTCAGGGACAGCAGACATCACCTAACTGTCACTGCGTCTCTAGACGCAGTGACAGTTAGAAGTCATGACGTACATGTACGTCAAATGTCGGGAAGTACTTCCCGACCATGACGTACATGTACGTCAAATGTCGGGAAGGGGTTAAGGGTTATGCCAACAGCTTGGAAGAATGACAAGGTGTAGGGATTTTGCTCTACTTTTTTAGATGTTTTCTCTAGCATGACTGAAAGCTGTGCTGCAGCATAGTGTGCCATGTAATGTTTCTATAGTCACTCACATAGAAACATTAAATATTACAAATACGGTTCCCTTATACTATTAGAATAATGCTGCCCATACATGGAGCTGTAAACTTTGCGGTTTAAACTAGATTGCATTGCATCTAGTTCAAAACGTATGCAAAAGGACCATGGGCGGGATGTTCTAACATCCGCACCCCAGCTCTGCCCCCCTTCGTCGCCCATCGCATACATAATTATCGCATATGTTCTAACATATGCGAGAATTATGGCAATGGACAGCTCTTGCATTAAGAGCTGGCCTTTGCGGTGAGTCAGCGGGTCCCATCGGGTCCCGGCGGCTCCCCCCTCCCTCCCTTACCCGGCACTGCTGCTGCGCCGGGCTCTCCTCCTCCCTGCACCTGGAAGAGGATCATAGTACAGGGAGGAGGATGTCACAGGTCAGGTCAGCACAGCTCTGTGCTGAGTGAACACAGGTGAGGGGGGATCGGTGCGGGACGGCGGTGGGTTGGGGTAGAAGCCCATAGGCTTCTTTGGGGCATTGCCAGATTTTTCTGGTGATGCCCCCCCGTCGCAGTAACCCGGCGGGGGATGATTTGAGCATCCCAAAATGCGGTAAAAACCCTGATAACGGGGTTTTCACTTTTAGTTTAGAGAATCTCCCCCCCATGTGTTTTGGACTAGATGCGATGGAATCTAGTTAAAAATGTACGGGCAGCACATACTTTATGTGCTGTGCGATGGCATGTGCACGGGAGCGTGCATCGCATTGCACATGTCCATTGTACCATGTCCCTCGCACAGTAGTAACCTGGCTTTTCTGTTTGAAGGTCCTATTTTATGGTCCATATAATGTAGCCCTAAATAAGCATACCAATAGCTACATACCTATATAAAGGTATAAACTTTATTAGAAAATTTGACCCATTACTAGATGTAGTTATTACTAGATGTAGAGATTTTACGCTCATACTTTACACTGTAATTTAACCCTTTGAGTGCCAAGTGAATTTTCAAAAAGAGGTGTGAAAATTGGCAAGCAAACATTTTGTATTTAACATAATAACATGTAGGGTGACATTCTATGATTTGCGGTTTTTTTTTTTTGTGTGATTTTTTTCGCAAAAACGGCCGAAATCGCATGTTTTTCCATTTCCGCATATTTAATGAGCTGCGAAAATGTGAAAAAAGTGCGATTTTGGCCAACAAGTTGGACACACTGGAAATGCAATGGCTGCTTTTCGCAGCACATCGCATCCAGATGTTTTCACATTTAAAAGTATACAAATCGCATATTTAATGGTATGCGATTTGTATAAACTGTCTATAATTCGCCCCAAAATCAGACCAGGTTCTGATGGGCGAATTAGCCAGAACCCTGCACAGATCATTGCGATCTGTGCAGGGTTCTGGTGTAAAAAAAAGTTTAAACAGTTAAAATAAAAAAAAAACAGCGCGGGGTCCCCCGCCAGAGCATAACCAGCGCCGGGCTCATTGAGCCGGTGCTGGTGACATAAAATCAGGGTCCCCGACAAATAGGGGTCCGGCGCTGGTTCCCGAAATACGGGGGGACAAAATGACTAGGGGTCCCCCGTATTTTAAGAACCAGCACCAGATCCAACCAGCCAGCAGGGTAATGCCACAGCCGGGGGACACTTATTATATAAGGTCCCGCGGCCAAAGCATTATCCCCCTGGCTGGTCAGCATGGGCAGGGGTCCTGGGGAAGTGGGGACCCCCCAATGAAGGGGTCCCCCCCTCCAGGACTTACCAGCCCATGCTGAAAGTCCGGGGCTGTCCCCGATGCCCCTGGGCGGTGGGCATCGGGCTGATGCAAAGTGTAAAAAAAAGATTAAAAACTATTGTTTTCTACTGTAGAACTATGAGTCCCAGCAAGCCTACCCCGCATGCTGGGACTTGGAGAACCACAAGTCCCAGCATGCGGGGCATTAAAGGGCCCGCTGGCACTTGTAGTTCTACAGTACAAAAAATAGTTAAATAAAACACACTGACACCCTGAAAAATAAAAGTTTAATACATACATAACACACACACTGATACTTACCTACCTTGAGCCCGTAGGTCGGTCCCTGGATCCTGGGTCCGGGGCTCCTGGACAGAAGAGTCCGGATCCGGGGCCTTGGTCCTGGTTCCGGGGCTGGTTTCTTTCTCGGCTCCTGATTGGCCGCTAGGCGGCCAATAGAATCATTTGGAGGAAAGGCGCGGAAGATGAAACATCTAAGCGCCTCTCCAGTCCGTGAGCGGGTACCAGCCGGGAGCAGCGCGTCTGCCGGAGAGGATGCCGAGGTCGTCGCCGGGGACCAGGTGAGTAGGATTTCCTTCCTTAGGAACCCCTTTTGGACTACTTCGTCTCCTGGACCCTGGAGACATCAGCCCTGGAGCCCAGGACCCCGGACCAGCCCCGGAACCAGGACCAAGGCCCGGTCCAGGAGTATCCCCTGGCTGTGGCATTACCCTGCTGGCTGGTTGTGTCTGGTGCTGGTTCTTAAAATACGGGGGACCCCTAGTCATTTTGTCCCCCCGTATTTTGGGAACCAGCGCCGGACCTTGAGCCTGGTGCTGGTTTCATTAAATCAAGGGGACCCCTATTTGTCGGGGACCCTGATTTTATGTCACCAGCACCGGCTCAATGAGCCCAGGGCTGGTTATGCTCTGGCGGGGGACCCCACGCTGGTTTTTATTTTTTTTTATTGCGATTTCCTGCAAACGTGCGATTTTCAGACCTGAAAATCGCACATTTTCAGGACTAAAGAATACGCACCAAATCGCACCTATTCGCACTATTTGGCCCGTTTTTCGCATCTCATTAAATATGCGAAAAATGGGCCAATCTTGCGATTTTCAAAAGTGCGATTTGGTGCGATAAAAAACATGCAGATTTTAGCATAGCATAGAATGTCACCCGTAATGTTTACCTTATATAGGAAATATATGGTAATTATTATTTTTTTACACATTTTTTTTTTTATTTGAACTATAACAAATGTGAGTGAAGTTTACAGTTTTAGTGGATATTTTGCACATCTCTCTAAAATACCTTTACTGTTAGTACTACCGAAGACCATTTTTTTGACGTGTTAATCTCAGTTTGTAACGGTTATTTTTTTACCAGCATGTATTGAAAGCCCTCTGATAGAAACAATTTGCTTCACTATACTAGCTGCCACCCTAAAGCCTCCATCTGCAATCTGCTTTATTCCAAATTGCTAAGGGTCAGACGGATTGATTCTGATCTGGACCAAGCAACCATCTAAACAGAGGGTTTGGGCATTAGAGTTATTAACACCCAAATCTGTAAAGTAAAATCTGGCTCCTCAATAATTCCATGGATTACTACATTCAATATGGCAATATCCAAGGATATTATCAGGGGTTACTCCTCAACAGACAGCGCTAAGAAATCTACCATACATCCCTTAGGGATCATGGGCGTCTCCTCTTCTCCGTAAATGACATGCAAATCGTAAGGGATCCCCAGGTACCAAGGAAGTTTTTTTCATTCACCAATATACTGGGTCCAGTGTTTTCCTCCCACGAATGATACAAATACCCAAAATGAAGAGGAAACGCGTTTCGGACACCTATGTGTCCTTTTTCAAGGAGAATGGCTGTGTTCCTCCTGTGTGCCCTCATATAGCAAAGTCAATCTGTATCCGGATACAGATTGACTGTGCTATATGGAGGTGCTGTGTTGGGACTGAACAAGTGTGTGTTAGTGGAACTCTCATCGGGATGTGTGTGGAACCTGCCCGGGCTGTGTCACCTTCTTGGTCCACTGTCATGCTTTGATGAGAGCCATTACCTGGTTCTCCAACTTTAATGGTAAAATCCACTCCACTACTTGATTCGGGGGACGTATCTGTCTACTTTTAATTTGTTGTACAAAATAAAAAGGTGGTATCACACTATATATCTCTCCTCTTCATTTTGGGTATTTGTATCATTCGTGGGAGGAAAACACTGGACCCAGTATATTGGTGAAAGAAAAAAACTTCCTTGGTACCTGGGGATCCCTTACGATTTGCATGTCATTTACGGAGAAGAGGAGACGCCCATGATCCCTAAGGGATGTATGGTAGATTTCTTAGCGCTGTCTGTTGAGGAGTAACCCCTGATGATATCCTTGGATATTGACTCTTGAACATTGTACATTTACCGACTAGGGAAAGTCGGCATATAGGGGCCACACCTCTGGCTAGCCGCTGTCAATTTTTTGAAATTTGCGCAATTCTTTGTCTGTTGTTGAGAAATTCCTTTCTATTATTCAATATGGCAAGTCCTAGTATTAATAAAGTGTCCAAAAAAACTGTGGACCATTGTCCAATGAGATCTTAAGTTGCAGTTTAAAAACACATGTTTAAAGCCTTGCTTTAAACGTGTTCACAATTTGTGTGACATACTTGTTAAAAGTAACATCCAACCAAAGTCTAACACCCAAGTGAAACATCTAGGTTGTGTAAGGTGTACTTGTGTCACCAGTAAATTCCAGATCCCTGGGTCAGTGTTTTATCATCCTCAGAGTGGTCACCCATTGGAGATAAGACATACACTGTCATGTGATTTACCAAATTATTTGCCCCTGCACGCAGTTTTCCTACAGCCTTACCTCCTTGAAATACAGAATGACTGATTTTGTACCTGAGAATATCAGGGGAGGTAATCGGGGTCTCCGCCTGCTCCAATGTGAAGCAAGGTGGATTATGAGACTCAATGCAGTATTCCCAAAAGGTTTACATGAAGCTGTTGGGTTAAACTGTTTAATTTAGGAGCTATGGGGTATATTACTACTACTATTTTAGCTAATAGCTCTCGTATATTTATTTCTGTACTTTAAGGTATCCATGACAATGTGGGTGAAATTTACTAAGATGTGAAATACCACTTGTTTACTTGTCCTGACGACGGGGGTCCGGCCCCCGAAACGTTGACCGGATAGACCAATGATGAAATAAAAGCTTAGTCTTGTTTCACCTGCTGTTGGAGTCCCTGAGTGCCCATTATTCCTGTTCTAACTACTAGCTCTCCTATATTTATTTCAGTACTTTAAGGTATCCATGACAATGTGGGTAAAATTTACTAAGATGTGAAATACACTTCACAGGTCATGTTGCTATGGGCAACCAATCAGAATCTACTTCTTATTTATTGACCATCCTACAGAAGATAGTAGACAGGATGTGATTGGTTGCCCATATCACCCTGTGTCTTTAAGATTGAGCAAAGGCCCTGGCAAAGGGGAAGAGTGAAGGTGACCACGTGGACAATTTGAGGGGAAATTATATAAACAGATAGGGGCATAATACACACATTTTATTCCTCAAAGGGGGGCAATAATATAGTTTAAATTGTATGTCGAATAATTATGTATTAGTTATAGTACAGGGTCACAATTGATGTATAGTACTATGGGCCACATCTAACATTAGAGCACTTTGATATTCAATTACAATACCCTTAAAACAAAATAAATCAATAATAAATAATGCATTACCCAGGATTCAAACCCATAACCTGTTGTATTCCAGATGAACACCCAATTTATTGGGCTATTAGCTGTTGAATAAAAACTGAGATTTTTAACCATGGGACTCATTCAGCATGGTTCTGTAATGTGAGTAATCGCAGTGGACTGCGAGGAGAAAGTCACCACCCAGACAAAAAGTAAACCTGCCCCATGTAAATTTGTAAATTAATATTAAATACATCACTAACCTCCATCGATTCACAAATCCATACACAATTGGAGAACTATCTGAAAGTTTTTGCAGTTTTTAAGTAGCTCTGATTTGCGACTGTGACACAGTGGAAGTAGTCAGTGCTGACGTCACAGACCCTCCTCAAAATCGCCTGGGAACACATGCGTTTTTTCAGTCCTACCCAGAAAACAGCAAGTTTTCATCCCCAAACACCAGCTTTCTGTCAGTCAATCAATAATTGCTTGATTTGTGACTACTCTAATTTGCGATTGAGTTTGAATTAGGCCCTATATGAAGCTACCTGTACTTTGAAAAACGTCCCCTTTACATTTGAGCCGCTCTATCTAGTGTGCAGCCACATATCCAATCCAGTGCAGCCACACACTACCTGGGTATGGGTCATAGGGTTGACAGCAGTAAGGTCGACATGCATTAAGTCAACCACTGAAGGTCGACATGGGTCACGGTCGACACCTGGGAAAGTTGACATGAGCTTAGGTCGACATGTTGTTAGGTCGACCCAAGCATTAGGTCGACATTAGGGATGCCAATCCCGGGTCCAGGATAGTCAGGATCCCGGGATTTAGGGCATTTTTGTCCGGGATATTAATGCATGCGTATTTCAATCCCTTACTGTCGGGCAGCACTGAGCTCGAGCAGCACTTGGCTCAGGCACTGCCCAGAAGACATGCAGTGCGGCTGTGCAGCGTGATGTTGGAGGTCACGCTGCGGCCGCCCCCATCACCACGTCTGTCGGTCCTCGACTGCACGGTCTCTAGCCACAGGTCCCCTTTTCCTTCCACCTGTCTACCACTCACCCACTCTGTCCACCGCATACGCCCACCCAGCACCTGGTAAGCCGCAAAAGGATTGCTTAAAAGGCCAATCCTGGGATTCCTGGAATCCCGGGATTTACAGTTTTTGAATCCCAAATCCTGGGATTGAAAAAATATGGCCCGGGATTGGCCTTCCTAGTTGACATGGGGTAGGTCAACAGTCAAAAGGTCGACTTGGGGTTTTTCACATTTTGTATCCTGAGTCGACATGGACATTAAAAAAGGGCACCAAGTCCCCTAGCGGCTTCGGGCACGATTGGATATTTTTACCCACCTCTTCCAGTTGCTGTTACACTATGGACTAACTAATACTGGAGATAAAAACTATAAGAGAATGAATGGTACAACTATTTCAAATAGATTAGAAATGGCTAAATACGATATATTAAACAGATCATTTGGCTAACCCCTAATTCTGGAAGCTATGCGAATGAGAAGAAATTCTGAATGGTATTTAACATACTGTTTTGCACAGAAGTAGCGCTGACAGACTCTATTACTCACAGTGTTGGCTACAATAGATGGGACTTCTCCAGTGGTATATGCTCGTTGTACCATAATATTTCCTGAAGTATTGGTACAAATATAAACATCATAATATCTCTGGAAGATACAATAGGATTAGATATTATACGTTCACATAATTGTATAGCACAAATGTGTTAGTTATACGAACATGACAAATGGTAATATATGTTATGTAGTCATCAATGTTGACAGTCAAAATGTTGAACACCAGAATGTTGACATGATTCAAATACTTATAGTGTCAACGTATGAAGTGATGATAACAGAAATGTTATGGTGAGTGATTGTGCTTAAGGTGGCCATAAACTGCTGCGATGTCTCACAGCAGTGTGCGACCAGACGATACCACACAAGTCGCTCGGGACCTTCCCCGGCTGTAGGGATGCATGCGCTCCATCACAATTTGTTGTGATGGATCACATGCGACCCTGCTTTCCGCCCGGCCTGCCGCAGGGAGGGAAGTCCAAAGTTGGGTGGTCGGACGGCCGACTCAGGTCCGATGCGCATGGGATTGCGCATCGGACCGGAGGGGACATCAAACTGAACCGATTTGGGACGATTTGATGGCCTGATTTGTTGGAATCAGATGAAATCAGTCGAAATTGGCCCAAGTTGGTATTTCATGACCTGGGGGAATAAAAAAATATTGCCGGAAGCATGGAGCCCTAATGACTGTTGACTTGCCGCTTTCTTTCTTTATCTATTTATTTATATAAGTTAAGCTCTGCCCCCCTGCCGCACAAACGCAGTGATTCACGGGGCTGAAATAGGGGGTGGGGATTAAGTTACGCCCTGCCCCCTCTCTGTGGACATGCAAATTTTGGTATGTGAGGTCACAGGGAAGGCAGTTGCGGGGGCTCTGGGAAGCAAGCGAGATACGTAACCAATTTTTAAGAGCCTCCCGTCCATTTCAGAAGGGTAGACATATATATATATATATATATATATATATATATATATAGACCCCAAACCACACTAGTGACTCATCATCAAAGCAGCTCCTCATGGGAGGATATCCTGTTAGACAAGGTCCAGTGATAGAGACAGAGAAAGGTCCCTGAGGGCGCTAGTATCAGGTCAATTTCAATTACTGGTCAATACATAAGTCACAACATTTTAAAATGTATTCATAAAATTCAGCATAAGACAATTCAAATGTACAATGATACGTCAACATTTCTTTGCATAAACAACCATGTGTTTATCAATCAAGGAGATGAAACCCAATGAGTTTAGTCAAACATGACTTCATCAGGGGTTATAGTACAGAGCCATTCAATAGGTATACATAACATTGGAAATAGATCAGCAGGTGAAAAGAAAAAGAAACAGTAAAATCAGAAGTCCTCTGTGACTAATTTTCTAACAGAAGTCCGATCAACAAGGGTATGCAAACAGCAATGTTTCCAGCACAGGAAGGGTAGAGGGCTTCCCCTAAGCTCTGCCAGTAGCCACTGTCAAAGCAGAGCCAGCCCTAGGCAGGCTTCCATGGCCCTAGGCATTTGCCTACTTTTCCTATGCCTAGGGCTGGCTCTGTTCCTCTCATGACTCCACCTTCCCCCACTTCCACCAAGAGTATGTGTCCACCAAGGTTCTGTTCTTCATTAGCTCTTTTGACTTTTGAAATTTCTATGATGATAATACTCTAATCCACTTTTCCACCCCTAACCTCTCCCCCACTCTCCTCACTTGTATCTCCAACTGTCTCTCTGCTAGATTTTCTTGGATGTCCCAGCACTTTCTTAAACTCAACTGGGGAAATTTACTAAGATGTGCATTTTACTTCATATGTGAAGTTGCTACGGGCAACCAATCAGAATCTACTTCTTATTCATTTAGCACACTCTAGAAGATAGTAGGCGGGATCTGATTGGTTGCCCATAGCAACATCACATGTGAAGTAGAATTCACATCTTAGTAAATTTCCCAAAATCATGTCTAATGCAAAGCTAGTCATCTCCCCAAGCTCCCTAAGTACCTCCCCTCCCCCAACTTCATTATCTCTTAATGGCACTACTATCTCCTCTAGCTCACAAGTACGCTGTCTTGGAGTAATCCTTGACTTCTCCCTCTCCTTCAAACCACACATTCAGCACATCTCACAAACCTGCCCTTTTCAAATAAAAAAATAGGATCAGACCCTCTCACCCAGGATGCTACTAAGATCCATATCCACCCAGCCTGGACTACTGCAGTTTTCGGTACTTATGTAGTATCTGGGCTGCCGATTTTGTGATTGTATGCCTTACCTTAAGGCATACAATCAGATGCGATGCGATTCGATGCGATTTTGCATAGGATTCAATGTTAAGAAGGTCCTGTTCATTTCCCCACTATCCAAGTGGGCATAGAGTTGATTTTATATAGCGTGGCGAGCGCAGCGAGCCACCGAGCCCGAAGCGTGGCGAGCGGACGCAAATTTCTTAAAAAGTATTCTGTGTCTCCTCGCGGGGCTCGCTACGCTTGCCACGCTTCGGGTTCGGTGGCTCGCTACACTCGCCACAGGTTTATATCCAACTCCATGCCCACTTGGATAGTGGGGAAAGGAAAAGGACCCCTTTTTCCCATTGAATTCTATGTTAAAATGGACTCAGACCATTTTAACATTGAATCCTATGGAAAAATCTTGACCATCGCATCGCATACGATTTGGTCGCATGCGATGCGATGCGATCCGATCCGATTTCTAAATCGGACGCCCAGATACTACATAAGTACCCAGTTTTCTCCTATGTATTATCCCCAACAAATACCTTTCTTCACTCCAAATCTATCTTCAGTGTTGCAGCCAGACTTATCATTCTAACCAAACGTTCTTCATCCACCCTCCTCTCTTCGAAGCTATTCACTGGCACCCCTTCCCATACTCTCAAAGTATCTCACACTTATTTACCTATCCCACTACTCTCCCATGTACATATCTGACTTTATCTGCCTTTAACCCCCGCCATTTGTATTTTCTCTGCTAATGCACGCAGCCTCTCCTGCCAATTGGTTATTTCCTCCAACTCCTATCTCCAAGATATTTCACATGCTGATCTCTGGAATTCTCTACCTCTCCCCATTGGACTCTCCACCTCTCTTCATACTGTCTCTCTGCCAAACCCAGCCAACTTTCATCCTAGCCCACTGTTCACTGTCTATTGCATCTGTGACACCCCTCTCTGTCTGCCCCTTCCCTTTAGTATGTAAGTGCTCACGAGAAAGGCCCTCTTCTCTGAGGTGAACTTCCTTATCTTACTTAAGGAAGATAAGGAAGAGCTGCTGGGAGCCTTGGTGTAGAGCAGTTGCTGGGAATGGTACCTCTCCAGCAGCTGCTCCTGGTGAGAGCACCCCTGGCCGCAAGTTTTACACTTGAGGTTGCGGACCCCCCTTCTGTATGTCCAGGACCCCTGACAACAGTACTGGCATTCCCTCACTGAGGGCCACCGTGTGAATCAATGTAGGCATAGATTTGTTAGAATATTTTATACACATTTACAGTATAAATATTGCATTATTTAAAAAAAAAATGCATCTACACTAAAATTTTAATTTGCACAAGGGAAGTAGTTTCTTTACAAAATGAAACGAAATACCTCATGCTTACCATTTTTGTGTTATTCAAGAATCCAATGGCCACATAACCTGTTGTTGCGCCGCTCATTTCAAATACGTAACCATCGGTAGAGGTAACTGAAGACATGAACAGACAATTCCTGTCACTGGGACTGCAGTTCTCAGGACTGGTAAGGCAATACTTCTGAGAACCACATGTGGTATTGGACATCTGCAGCTGTAAGGAGAGTATTGTAATTATACTTGTATATACAGTACAGATCACATTTATACTGTAGGCATGCAGTTTAATATTGCACACAACCTGCAAAGCTAATTGGACCCTGCAATATTTAGACTTACTGCAACTATGATGTCACTCTGCACACCAGTCCAGAAGGAGGAGTAACTACTTAAAATGGTTGCTCTGAAAATAAAGAAAGTGGTTTACAGTGTATAGATTTCAGTATAATGACTTATTTATAAGATGCCACAATCTATATGCACAATGCGTATAATGATAAACAATAGTTGTGACAGACAAAGTTATGCTGTAGTGTAGCTTGTCCACTTAAGTGCAGCTCCACCTGATATTGTAATCGGGAAACCTTTACATTCACTCACTGTTTTTTTTTTTCTTCTTTTTTTCTGTTTTTTTTAAAATACTTTTTATTGAAAAGTTTTCAGTAACAACATTCACACTATAATATCATGAGTATAATAATGTCACTTACACAGTATAATTAAATGTATCATGTTACAGTACCAATCTGCATAAATGGACCTTAGATGATAAACAATAAGTCCTGTGTAGTTCCAACTAGTTATTTCGTCTCCTTATTGCTTTAACCTTATTCAAAATCCACTATAACCTAAAGAAGGAGAAGCCTATGGTCTAGAAGACGTTCACTATTCTATACAAGGAGGAAAGAAAAAAAAGAAGGGGGTGCCCATATAATGCCACTTGATCCCTCTCCCTAACAACATATTATTTAACAGGCTTAAGTGGGCTTCTTCATTCCTATTTACTATATGTAACTATGGCCCTTATTCTGATCGGTGCGGGCCGATCAGAATATGCGGCCACTACCGTGCAGGCGAATCCCCGCCTTCCATACGGATCGCCACCTGCCGTCCGTACGCGGATATGTGGCGATCCGCATGAAATTGGACGGGGATACGCCTCCTCCATGGTGGGAGCAGCCCCTGCATTCGATGGTCGCCGAACATCGAATGCAGGGCCGCACGCTCCACCAGCTCCCGCAACACAAGACCACACGGACACTTGTCCGTGTGAAATCTTGTATGGGGGCGGGCAGCTGACATCCGGCGAAGTCAGATGCCCGCCCCGTACCCACGCGTCACGGCCTCATTACCATGCATACGCCCCGCGTTTGCATGGGAACGCCCATGAAACGCAGGGCGTATGCATAGGGTAATGAGGATAAGTAGCCCCTCACGCCCCTCTACGCCCCCTGTGCGGCGTATAGAGAATCCTTGCGGCAAAATCGCCTGCACATGCGCAGAGTGACCTCTGCACATGCGCAGAAGATAAACATCGGCGGCCCGTACGCAAGCGGGAATATCCGCATCGATCAGAATAAGGGCCTATGTCACAGAGCAGGTCAATATAAGACATCCAAACAAACTACTAGACGAAAGACAAGACATACAGGATAGAGCATGGGGCAGGTGGGGAGGGGGTGAGTATTCCTTGGGAATTGAGGTCTGTATAGGCCCTTCAGCCTTCTATTTTCCTTCAATAAAATTAGGATATGATAACCATATCGTGTTTATATCAAAATATCAAGAACAACCTTCATATTTATATAGATGTTCACACCACTATGTATCTATACTAGGTGCTCTAGACTTAATTTAAGCAGAATACAACCCTTCTCGATAAGCAAAAGTAACCTAAGAATACAGACATATTAACTGTTAAATCTCAAGCCGTGTCAAAGATTGAAAGAACATGTAACTTCGTATTAGAGTCCAGAGAGTCAATATATATTGTCCATTTTCCTGAGAATTTGGCGAGTCCATTCACCAGGTCCAACTTTGCATACTTCCTTTCAAAGTACAGGATTTGAGTTAATTTTTGTTTTACCATTCCCAGTTGAGGCGCGGTTTTCACAGTCCAATGGATGAGGATGCATTTTCTTGCAATGGTTAAAATCAAGATTAGTAGAGAAAGGTTTTGCTTTTTAATACCATCTATTTGCCACTTACGAAAAGATAAACCCATAAGAGCTAGCGGGTCTACTGATAACCGTACATGAAAAATTTCTGAAATAAAGTTTACAACCTTATTCCAAAGTCGGTTAATTTTGTGGCATTGCCACATACAGTGTGCAAAATCTGCTATGGCAACTCTGCACTTTGGGCATTCTCCAGTCTCCTCCGGGACCATGTATTTCCGTCTATGAGGCGTAATATATGCGGAAATAAACCTCCTGTAGGTACACAGATTGTAAGGCTCTTAAGGATTCGTCGCACAGATCAGTCAAGTCACCCATCTGGGCAATACAGGGTATATCTTTTGCCCATTTAGCCATCAAAAGGTGCCATTGAGCTTGATCCGCGCAACGCTTCCCCACCAGAATCCTATACAAATATTTTATTCTGTATTGTTTTTCTTGTATATAATTAAGAAGTAAATCAATAGACAAAATCTGTGGTATCAACACCGGTCGATTTAGGACAGGTGCAGGGGCCTTTATTGAAGTCAGAAAATGCCTGGCCTGAAAATACATGAACTGGTGTGTGCTAGGCAAGGCAAATCTCTGAGCGAGATCCGAGAAAGAAGAGATGGAGCCTCCCGGGTCGAAGATCTTATTTGAAGTTTCTAAACCCTTCTTTCTCCATGTATTGAAAAGAGCATTAGTCAATGAAGGGGGAAATGATGGGTTGCCCCATAAGGAGATGAATTGAGATAAGTGGGGGTTTCTATCACATATTTTATTCATATCCAACCAACTCTTATAAGTATCTTGGAAGAGCACGTGTGACTTTAACTCTGTCGGAATTTGCGTGGGTTTAGCTTGTATTAGTGCTCCAGGAGCATAAGGGTGAAAAATGGCACGATCTAGATCACAGTCAGTGTAAGTGGATTTATTCAGAACCCAATCACTAATATATCTAAAAAAAATTGCTGCTGAGTAACTCTCCAGGTCTGGCAGTCCAAAACCTCCATCTTTCTTTGGGGTTTGAAGCTTGATTTTAGCTACTCTGGGTCTTTTACCTTGCCAGATAAACTTAGAGAATAGGGATTCTAGCCGAGTTACATCTGATTTTTGTATCTTGATGGGGAGCATTTGCATGAAATAAAAAATTTTGGGAAAAATTATTGAATTAATAATGGCTATTCTGCCTAAAAGTGAGACAGGTAAGTCTTTTCATGCTGTCAGTTTAGTTTCAATCTTTGTTATAGCCTGGGAATAATTCAGCGAATAAAGTCTAGCCAGACTGGCACTTATTTGAATACCTAGATACTTAAAATGTGAGCTAGTAAATGAAAAGGGGATGTTAAGGTGTAGTAAGCTATTTTGGTTTGTGTTTCCCAAAAGCAAGATCTCCGATTTTGATAAATTCACCTTATAACCCGAGACCGAGCCAAAGGAGCCAATGAGATGCAACAGTGATGGGATGGACATTGACGGTTTGGATATAAAGATCAAAGCATCATCCGCAAACTATGCTATCTTCAGTTCCTCCGAATTGATCTTAATTCCATGGATTAGAGGGGACCTTCTTACTGCTACCGCCAGGGGTTCTATAGCTATTGCAAAAAGCAATGGTGAGAGGGGGCAACCTTGTCGAGTCCCCCTTCCCAGTTGAAATGGTGCTGAAGTAAGACCATTGCACGCTATCACAGACTTTGGGGATGTATATATTGTACGAATTATCGATGTAAATGAAGAGGGGAATCCAAATTGATCTAAAGTGTTATAAATATGTGGCCACAGAACAAGGTCGAATGCCTTCTCGGCATCCAACGTGAGGACCATTGACTGATCATCCCGAGAAGCCGAGGAGGCACTCGACTGCTGTATAGCCGCTAACACTCTGCGGACATTCGTTACCGAATGCCTGCCTGTGATAAACCCAGTTTGGTTTTTATGTATAATCCAGGGTAAAATTTGCTTCAATCTCTCTGCTAAAATTTTTGTGAGTAATTTATAATCCGTATTTAGCAGAGAGATTGGGCGATATGACCCAGCTAGGCCTAGGTTTCTGCCCTCTTTAGGTAATACCTTGATAATGGCATCTGAGAAATAGGCAGGAAGGTTCTTCTGTTCTATTATCCTATTAAAGCAAGCTGACAGTGATTCTGCAATGTGTTGCTCCATAAATTTAAAAAAACTCATTCGAATACCCGTCCGGGCCTGGTGCTTTAGCCAGTTTTAATTTTCGGATAGCCTTAACCACTTCCTCAGTCGTGATAGGGGATGTTAAAATTTCTATAGTATGTTCCGGGACTTGTGGTAGGGTATTCCAGAACGATGTAGGAATTTGGGTTCCCGTGTTTGAAGGACTAGAAGTTGCACTCATTGCCTCCGTCAGCCCGGCCCCCGGCGGCGAATACAGTCTTTCATAGAAAGCTTTTAAAACCTCCGCTATCTGCTCGTCTGAGTTCGTAATAGTGCCATCCTCTCTGAGCAGTGGATGTACTGTAGTTTTTTGTCTTGATCCCTGCAAGAGGTTCGTTAGCATGGCTCCTATTTTGTTCCCGAATTTATAAAATTTTGAGTTAATATGAAAAAGATACTTGTCCCCCTGTATTTGCAGATATTCTTCCACGTGTATCTTGGCAGACTGAAAAGCCAGCTTAGTTTCCTCAGAGGGTTGTTGTTTAAATTTTTGGTAGGCTTCCGAGAGCCGTGCTTGTAAGTCTAAATATTTATTATTTAAATGTTTTTTTGTTCTTGCGGTATATGCTATAGTTTCTCCTCTTATAACTGCCTTAGCAGCCTGCCAAAACAATACAGGGTCAGAGTCCCTTTCTAAGGCGTTATTTGTGGAGTATGTCTCCCATGATTTTATTAGCATGTCACGTAGGCCTTTATTTTGAGTTAGATGCGAGGGGAATTTCCAAGCTGCTTTCATGTGTTTTGAGCTAGTTAGGTCAAGTACTACCGAGACCATTCCGTGATCAGAGAGGTTTGGCGGATCGATTTTCGTAGATCTAACCTTTGGGAATAAGGGTTCGGCCAACAATATATAATCAATTCTCGAACAGGTTTTATGCGTCAAAGACACACATGTAAACTCCCTTTCTACCGGATTTAGGGATCTCCAAGAATCCACCAGGTTAAGAGTTTTTAATATGTATGGTACTCCTATTTTTGGTAATGGTTTTTGATGTTTGATTGGGGGTGTCATATCTAGGTAATTTGATGAAATGAGGTTAAAATTTCCACATAAAATTAGGTTGGTTGGATCATATGTATGAAGTTTTGCTAACAGTTCAAAAAAGAATGACTTTTTGTATTGGGTTGGGGCATAAATATTTCCAATGTTTAGACTCTGCTCCCCTATTTTAATATCTGGGAATAAGTACCTACCCTTAGGGTCTGAAACTGTGGACACTATCTTTACTCCCAAAGATTTTTTAGCCAATGTGACCACCCCGCAGGATTTAGTATTGAGTGAGGCCGAGCCTAGCACAACCCAGCCCAGCATTTGCAATTTTCTGACTTCGTCTGGCATCAAATGTGTTTCTTGTAAACATGTCAAATCAACAATTTGCTTACTTAGGTTTGTTAATAATTTTCTACGCTTAGTGGGGGTATGTATACCTCGTATATTTAATGTGCTAATAGTTATAGACATGGTATGAAGGATTTAGAATCGTCCAGTTACCTCGCCCACTAGGACAGGGGAGAAAGAAAACATATATACAAGTGCAGCAATTACTACTTTAGTTATGGACTTCCGCCAACACTTGGCTACGTGCAGATGTAGTTGCACATAGCCATATATAACTATGCATCTTAAGCTAAAGATTACCAACATAAACATTTGCGGCTATGCCAAGTCCCCCGCCTGCTCAAAAAGAAAAACTTCCAATGTGGATTAATTTGAAAGTCAGCAACAACATATTCAACAACAGCGATAACAGCTCCATTAGGCCTCATTCGCCTGTATTTCAAGCTCCTCCAGGCCTGCCGAGGCACCAACAACGATCGGCAGACACTCAAATATAGGTATGAGTCCAGTAAGGCAAACATAAAATACTTCACCCTGCTTTCTTACTGGTGTTTCCAGCGCTAAGGTCTTGACGTTTAATTAAGCCTTTTTTTAAAGAGAAAGTCTTCCGCGTCTTTAGCGGTAGTGAAGTCATGAGTCCCTGTGTCCAAGGTGATCCGCAGCCGGGCTGGAAATAGCATGTAAAATCTGCAATCCGCCTTTACCATCTCGGAGCATACATAAGAGAAGGCTCGCCTTGCTGTCGACACCTCATTAGAAAAATCCTGAAATATTCTAATTGTATGACTCTCCCACTTTATAGGATTTATCTTTCTTGAAGCATTCCAAATTATCTGTCTATGCAGAAAGTTGAGGATCTTTAAAATTACAACTCTCGGCCTCAGGTGGTCTTGGGGTGGCACAGCTCCTAATCTGTGGATCCTCTCTATCACTATGTCAGCACAAGCTGACTCAATATGCAGCAGTTTCAACAGCGTGCTACGGACAAACGTTTCCAGCTGGGGGCCTTTAATAGATTCTGGTATTCCAGTAATTCTGATGTTGTTTCTTCTCGCCCTATTTTCAACATTTTCCAGCCTTTCGTTTAGCTGCTTATTATCAACCTTTAGGGATCTCACAGCTTGTTGTAAGGACTGAATATCGTCCATATTTGCGCTAATCTGGTTCTCTGCATCTGTCATTCTGTCATTCAAGCGATCAATTTGGGTAGTGATGTCAATAACTGCTTTGTTCAGCAGAGGGGCCATAGAAGCCTGTATAACAGCAATAAGATCTCCGTGGGAGATGTAGGAGAGGTTGGGCATTATTGGGGTACCTGTTTCTGTTGGTGACGCTTCAGTAATCGGCTTCTTCGCCGCAGGTATTCCCGGGGAGTTGTCTGTAGTCGGCGCCATATTGTGTACTACCCGGCGCTTCTCCTGTCTCTGCGGCTGCGATGGCGTCGCTTGTTTGCCGGCTTGCGGAGGCTCAGGGTGCTGGTCCATGTTCTCTGTATGCCTCCGAGGAGAACGGGAGCGGGTTCTGTGCGTTGCTGACAGGTTGGCTTTGATGTAAGCAGGACGGGAGACGGAGCAGTGGGGAGACGCTGCCTACTCCTCCATGCCGCACCCGGAAGTCCTCATTCACTCACTGTTAACTAGGGTTACCACCACCCATCCTGATAGTCCATGGAAATACCTTAGGAGGATACCAATTTATTGTGTTTGAAATTTTATTTTATTTCTTTTTTTAAATTATTTTCATTACATACTGTACCTTAATTTACTGATCTATTCTCCACGTAAAAACTGTAAGCTGACAAAGATAATTATGTGGGGTGTGCAACAGAAACCCATCTGCTCAATGAAGTTAATGTCTTAATTGTCTTATATGTAACATTTTTATTATCCATTGCTTTGATACCCCGGGAGGTTTCTATGAATGTGTGTTTTGTTTAATACAGTTTATATTATATTTTCAATTGTTGGTTTGTATTTTTAGCGCCGCTTGATCTGGGTGTTTTTTTTTTACTTGGAAATTTACTAAGGTTCATATTTTTAAACATGGAGTTTTTCTGTGTAAAAGTAATGAAGCATAACCAGCCTTGGGCTCTTCGAGCTGACCAGTAGGTGTAACTAGAACGCTGTAGGCCCCTTAGCAAATTCTTGAAAAGCCCCCCTCCCACACACACACATTGCCACTACAATTCCCCTTAAGCTGGGTACACAGTGGGTGATTTATTATCGATAAGGACAATATCGATACCATTATGGATATCGCATGAATATCGCAGAGTGTGTACAGTCAATATTATTAATGATGTGCAATACCTGTTGTCTCTACATGCAGCTCAATCTGACATAGTCAGAGGCTGCATGTACAGAGCGCGTGATGGATGACATCACTGACCGATATTGTGAACAATATCGGTCAGTATGTATGCACTTTATCATTCTCCTGCGGTAATTGCAGCATGCTAGAGCAGGAAGACAGAGGAAACTTAGGGAGATAAATGCGTGGCTAAGGGTATGGTGTAGGAAGGAGGAGTCGGGTTCCTAGAGCACTAGACGGATTGCACCTGAACGAGTAGGGGGCCATATTGATGGGGGATAGGATGGTAAGAAGATTGGAGGAGTCTTTAAAATAGACATCAAGGGAAGGGAAACAGTAAGCAATTATTAGTTGTAACTGAAGTGTTGAGAGAAAACAAATAGTAAAAGACAGAATGGTGGAGAAGGGGTTTGAGAAACAAAATTTGATTACAGAAGGGGCTGCACTCATCTGTAGCACCATCGAGGCAAGCCAACCCGTCTCAGCATGCCATTCACTGGGGGAAATGGGATGCACGAGCATCTTACACACATGTGTGCCTGGGCGCATGGAATGGAGCGCTGAGAGCCGCTCAGATGAAAGTGATCTGTAGAAAGAAAAACACAGACAGGAAACAAAAGCCTCTCAGGTAAAATGGCCGAATTACAATTTCTGGCTACAAGGAACCATTATGATAGGAGGCATAACAGAGTGCGATGAGATACATGACTGGACTTTAAACATTGAGGGATATACCTTTTTCAGAAAGGATAGAGAGAAAAGAAAAGGAGGTGGAGTCTGCCTTTATGTAAGCTCAAATTCAAAGCCAAGCTTGAAAGATATGAGTTTCAGGAACAGTAAGTATTATATGGAGGCCTTGTTGCCAGAAATAGTTGGTAATAGTAAAGGCTCAAACAAACCATCATAACATGAAGAGACATTGCCAAACTGGAGCAAAGCTTTCAGCACACAATGGAAGCATTAGGGGGGACGAGGGGGGTCTGAGCTAAATGAATCGGAGGAGCCAGCTCGCCTGGTTACAGTTAGAAGGGGTAGTAAGGGAAGGGTGAGACAGGCTGTCACACCCAAGGCTTGGTTGGAACCGGGGCCAAGGGGATAGGGGTTGACTCAATAGAGGACTCTGGAAACTTTGAAGCATTAACCAGAATATGGTAATTGGTAGGATTGCCCAAGGGCGTGACCAGAATGGTGGAAGCAGGTAAGTACAGTATAAAACAAAGTCTTTATAAAACACGCAGGATGGTAAACAGCTGTGAAAAGACTAGCAATTGGTAACTTGGATGAATGCAGTAACGTAATAATATCACACTGTCATTGGCATGGCATGAGATGTCTATACATCTATGGTCAGAGGCAATGGGTGCAGTGTAAACACTGATGCAGTTATGTTGCAGATATTAACTGTGGAGCACAATCAACTGGAGGAGATGTTACTCTGAATACCGATGGAGTTGGTTCAGGAACTATGATGGGACATCGATGGAGGTGGGGATCGATGGTAGACCATCGATGGAGCAGGAGACTAGCTTGGAAGCTAGTAGGAGACTCGGGAGGTCAGCTGGAACTGATGAGGGTTCAATGTGGAATCGATGGTGAAACAATGCTGCTGAGTATTGATGGTGGAACACCAATGGAGCTTGGGATCGATGATGGAACATCGATGTTGTGGAGCTATTAATAGTGGAACACCGATGGAGCTTGGGATCAATGGTGGAACACTTACGGGGTGGAGATATCAATGGCAGAACACCAATGTAGCTTGGGATCGACAATGGAACATTGATGGTGTGAAGCAATCGATGGCAAAACACCAATGGCATCAAGGTATCGATGGTGGAACACCGGTGGAACACCCAATCCATATATGCATACGTAGAGCATAGCACTCTCCTCATAACGGGCCATCTGATGGGGTTAGACCCAATTCCAAATAGACAAAAGTAGATGGGTACACTCACCGGTCTTTTGCTTGTAGAAAATGTTTTTATTTGCATACCACAGCAGATTAATTAATTGGGTTAGCGGTCAAACTGCTAACCCACTGTTATACAATGAATTAATCGGCTGTGGTATGTAAATAAAAACATTTTCTACAAGCAAAAGACTGGTGAGTGTACACATCTACTTTTGTCTAGTTCCATATATGGAGAGATTGTGAAAAAAGATTGTGAATGCGGCAACTAGAAGCGTGGGTATGTACTGCTACATCTGAGAGGAATCTTTTAAAATGACTGCACATCCCCATTCAACCCACATTGCAGGCTTGGAGCATAGGACAAACACTGGTTTAGACAACCTAGTTCAGTTTTTCCTCTAATTCTCATTGAGTTCAATGGGAAATGGTGGCCATTTTTAAGAAATATATATCTCCAATACAGAAGGGGGCCATCTTTGATATACAGATTAATATTAAGCTGAATAGAAAAACGGACAGTTATCTGCATAAGCATGTGCATGGTGTGTGCCCAGGTACACCCTTATGTCTGGCACCCCCATCAACAGGGTCAGCATTCTCCCTGCTGCTGCTTACAACCCCCATGACTTCGACAGTGTATGCTAAAAAGGGGATGGGCCTACCTGCAGCATAGGGAGCAGAGCTACTGGTGCAGAAGGAGATCCGCATCAATGGTGGTGAGTATTATTATGTATATGGCATTTGGGTGCTTTAGGTATATGCACTATGGGGGACATTATGCATATGGCACTACGGAGGGCAGTACATTTAAGGGAAGCTAGCCCTATAAAAGCAGACCTCTGTTCCGGTGCCTGGTGACAGGATGCCCAATAGGGGGGGTGACACCATGAGTCCCTGCACCGGGTGACACTAACCCTAGTGATGTCTCTGATACCACTTTTACACCAAAACTGCCGGGTCGTTTTTGGACCCGGATGAGACCCGGCAGTTGTTCCCTTTTACACCGGCGTCCCCCGGCATTCATTTCGGGCCCTGACCCGCCGACTGACACCCCGCAACACCATCCGACACGTTGGGGGCAAGCCCAGCACAGAGGTAAGCTGCTGGGTTGCCCACAGCCTCCGTGTGCCCCCAGCCTCTGTCCATGAGGTGAATGGATGCCGCACACAGACATCCATTCACCTCCTCCCAGCCTTCGCTGCTGTCTGCATAGTACCGCAGACAGCAGTGGTGGCTGTACGCAGCTCCTGCCCAACCTCAGGGCGCTGCGGTCCACAGGTTTAGGCTCCCTGATTGGTGGAAATGGGTCCATGGGTTGGATGACCCGGTTTACCCATTTACACAGCCCCTGACTCCGGGTCAGACCCTGAACATTTGCTGGGTCGGACACTGGGTAACAGGACCCGGGTTATTTTTTTCCCCCCTTTTACACCAAGCCCTGGCCCGGACTGGAGAGGCAATAACCCTGGTGTAAAAGGGGTATAAGAAAGAGGATCTGCTCAGACAGGAAGTATGTGTGACGAGGAACCATGCTGCTGCTCTAAGGATCTGGGAAGAGAGAGTCCTCGGCAGTGCTGTGCTGAGAGCTGTATTTGGAACACACACCCTGAGCTGTGGAGAGTTGCAACAGAGGATGCAAGAGGTGTGAATGAAGTCCCAGAGACCGGGGTACAGCATCAGGTACAGAAAGAGGGAGACACAGAAGCAGAGGCTTGTGTGGGGCAACAAAGGAAAGCTGTGACACCTCTCTTACAACTGCAGCCCTGTTTAAGAAGGCCTAAAGCTTCGGCAGAGAGAAAGAGAGCATATCAAGACAAGCACATAACCAGCTTTATGTACAGCAGCTGCATACAGAACCCCAGCAGCAGGGCTACCATCACAAATCATGGGGCCTGGGACGGACCAAATGGACAGGGTCCCCATAGGGCTGGGTGCTACAGCAGAAGTGGCATACACAGGCTCTCCTCCTTGCTAGGCTCCGTCAGCTCATGCCGCCAGCTACCTAGCAGCTCCCCATCCTTGCCTGTTGGGCAGAGCCGGTGGTCACTATCGGCTCCTCCATGTGCCGCTGCCTTCCTGCCAGAGACGCTGACAGAGCCACCAGCAGCACCAGCATTATGAATAAGGCTCCTGATTGGCTGCCCTACAAAAGCCCGGGCTCTTGAGTGGTTGCCAATCAGTAAGCTTCTATTGGCTGGCAGCTAGTGCTGCTTCTACATTCATAATTTGCTAGTACTGCTGTCCATGTCTACGTCTCTGGCAGCACAGTACTAACTGCAATGGTGCCAGAAGGGCCAGGGACTCCAGTACCCCTAAACCCCCCTGTTGGCAGCCCTGCCCAGCAGTGAGAGGTCACTCTGCTACTAAAGTTACTAACACAGACACAGATCCATTAATTGAAAGATTTGGGACTATAAAAACAGGTTATAAAACTGCACATTCAAATTGGATACCAGCAGTACATTTTTTCTTTAAAAATAGTTCCAGGAACTCCAAATCTGGGGGTGGAACAATTAAATAAAAAATAGGGAGAGAGGGATAGAGAGAGAGAGAGAGAGAGAGAGAGAGAGAGAGAGAGATAGGGGGAGAGAGAGAAAGAGAGTGGGAGAGAGAGAGAGGGGGAGGAGAGAGAGAGAGAGGGGGAGGAGAGAGAGAGAGAGAGAGAGAGAGAGAGAGAGAGAGATTTGTATATATTGTTAGTAGAAATGAAGGCACTTACAGGTGACTTTAAAATAAAACTTATCTTATGGAAAGTACATTTTTCCCCAGAACAGGTTCAGCAACCCAGATGATTAATGAACTGAGTTCCTGCTGGTTCCTGCTGAAAAATAGCACTGGATACCAGTACTAAGTGGTGTACTCTAGGGTTCAGTGCTAGGACCTCTTCTATTGAACATAAAATGACATAGAGGTGCCCATCTTCGTGTACGATACTAAATTGAACAGTGGAAGAAAGACGGATCTGGATGTCTCCATGTTACAGAGGCACTTAAACTATAAATATGCTACTCTATAAGGCAATGGTTAGGCCTCATCTAGAATTCTGAGTGCAATTGTGGGCTCCACACTACAAAAAGGACATTTTAGAACTAGAAAAGATCCAGCAAATGCAACCGAGCCTGGGGCGGATTGGGACTTGAATCCAGGCCGGGAAAAACTGGCGGTGGTGTATGTATTGCGGTGTGTGTGTGTGGAAGAAAGACGGATCTGGATGTCTCCATGTTAAAGAGGCACTTAAACAAACTGTAAATATGCTACTCTATAAGGCAATGGTTAGGCCTCATCTAGAATTCTGAGTGCAATTGTGGGCTCAACACTACAAAAAGGACATTTTAGAACTAGAAAAGATCCAGCAAATGCAACCGAGCCTGGGGCGGATTGGGGGCGGGATTCTCTAAAATCCGCAACCCTCTTCGCCCGGCATCGCATTTCTAATGACTGCATATTCTCTATGACCCGGGAGTCCGTCTGCGCATGTGCAGACTGACGCGCCGGCCGCAGCACATGCTAGGAGGGATCCGTGACGGATCCCTCACACACCGCTGCGGTAAGAAGCCCATAGGCTTCTGCAGGGAACCGCCAGCTTTTTCTGGTGATTCCCTCCGCAGCGGTGACACTGCGGAGGGAGGTTAGAGAATACAGAAATGCGGTAAAAACCCAGATAACAGGGTTTTTACCGCATTTCTGTGATAGAGAATCTCGCCCTGGGACTTGAATCCAGGCCGGGAAAAACTGGCGGTGGTGTATGTAATGCGGTGTGTGTGTGTGTGCGGGGGGTAGCGGCGGTGTGTGTGTGCGGGGGGTAGCGGCGGTGGTGTATGTAATGCGGGGGGTGGGATGGTGGCAGCGGTGATGTTGTATGTAATGAGTGCTTCATTACATACCTGCTGCTCTCTGCTGCTCTGTGCCTCCAGATGCCGGGCGGAGGGGGGCGAAGCTTCTTCAGTTGGGTGGAGGGGGAAAGAGAGCTTCAAGGGAGCAGCAGCAACAGTAGGGAGGAAAAGGGAAAGGCCCATGGGAGGTGTTGTGTGCTGTCGCGCATGCGCAGCAGCCCTCCCGCGGCCATTATGGATTTGGGCAAAATGCCACGGCTGCTGCCCGCTGTTGCGTGGTCCGCGGCCCAGCCAGCCCAGGGGGTAGCGCGACCGGCCCGGTTTTAGTGAGTTTTGGGCCGGCCCACCGGGAAATGGCTCAGTTTCCCGGTGAGCCAATCCGCCCCTGAACCGACCTAATAATTGATTGGTAAACTCAGCAGGGACCTCCATTTGCCTGTGCACTTATGCAGCTTCCTAAGGGTAGATGTGGCCTTGCAGCTCAGACCACCTCCACACTTAGAGGCACTAGGACGCACAGACAAGTGTAAGCATAGAGTGGGGTATATGATTGAAGCATCATTTGGGGGAGAAGCAGTATCAGCACCACTATTGCTGCTTTCAGACCGCATAACTGGCTTTGACCCTGTATTTCAAAACGTTTCCAAAAACGGGTCTGCCAGATAAAACCCCTTTCACACCGCAGCTCTTAAACGGTATATTACCGTTTAAGTGACGATTTTTTGACACTGGCAGACCCGTTTTTGGAAACTTTCCAAATACAGGGTCAAAGCCAGTGCAGCCTTCAGCCCTCCCCTCCGTGCAGCTCCCCCCCCCCCCCCCGCGCGTGTGTCGACATCCACCCCCCCGCGCGTGTTGACGCCCCCCGCGCGTGTCGACGCCCCCTCGCGCGTGTCGACCCCCCGCGTGTCGACGCCCCCCCCTGTCGACCTACCCCCCTGCAGCCGGTACCTCCGTTGTGGATCCCGGCACTGCAGTTCTGTATGGTCGGAAGCACTTATGAAAAAAAGTGTCTTTCAGAAAATGGCTGCCCCATAGGAAAACCTGTTTAAAAAAACTGTCTTTCGTATGGGGGCAGCCATTTTCCAAAAGTCACTTTTCTTATAAGAAAAGTGACTTTTGGAAAATGGCTGCCCCCATACGAAAGACAGTTTTTTTAAACAGGTTTTCCTATGGGGCAGCCATTTTCTGAAAGACACTTTTTTTCATACTGTAAGTGCTTCCGACCATACAGAACTGCAGTGCCGGGATCCACAACGGAGGTACCGGCTGCAGGGGGGTAGGTCGACGCGGGGGGGCGTCGACACGCACGGGGGGTGTCGACACGCGCGCGGGGGGCGCGGGGCGGCTCCAGTGGTGTGAATATTTAATGAGCGCTCATTAAATATTCGCTGCGCTGCATTTAGGACCCAGCTCATTGGCTGGGTCCTAAATACCGTTTCAGAACCGATTTTGAGCATAAAATACCGGTTCTGAAACGGGTAGGACCCTGCATTTTAACCGGTTAGAAAAAAACGGTATTTTCTAACCGGTTAAGTCGTCCTGCACCTTTCAGACCGCACAGATTACCGTTTTAAAATGGTAAAAAAACGGCAATATACTGTTTACAAAGTGCGGTCTGAAAGGGGCATATGTGTGCTGATACCAGTTCTCCATGTATGGAGGATGAGAAGTATCCCCAATGAGAAAGGCAATATGCGCCCAAGGCTATAAAGATAGCATGCCAAAATTCAGCACAATGGGGCAGATGTATTAAGCCTTAACAAGAGATAAATGCAAGGGTGATAAGGAGAGATAAACGTGTTACAGGCTATGTTTGAAAAAAGTCAGTAAGGAGCTGATTGGCTGGATGTTTATCTCTCCTTGGGCCAGATGTACTAAGCTTCAAAAGTGATAAAATGAAAAGTGATAAACCACCAGCCAATCATCTCTTAACTGCCATACTCCATGCTGTGTTTGAAAAATGATAGGTAGGAGCTGATTGGTTGGTGGTTTTTCACTCTCCATTTTATCACTTTTCAAGGCTTAGTACATCTCACCCCCTATCACACTTGTATTTTTCTCTTGTTAAGGCTTAATACATCTGCCCCAAAGTTTGTCGACAGCTGTAGGTGACATGGTCCATAAACTGCAGAAGAGACAGCATCGGTAAAGAGCATTCTGCTTCACTTCAAAAAACTATTGCTGTGGCAACTGAGCTATATTCAGTCACTGAGGTGACACAGAACTGAAGTGGTAAATGGATATTTTACTGCTTTACTAATTGACCATTCTCCATACTGTAGGTGATTAAGTGAGTATTCTTAAATAAGAAATAAGTGTTTTGGCTATAACCCTTTCATGTATACTATGCAGTGAAGGGCATGTCAGGCTTCCATAAATAGGACCTCCAAGTCTTTAAATTGTACATTGTATACTCTGCAGCCTTAGATGTTCACTTTCCTCCTTTCATATTTCATGTGTATAACTTAGAAAACAAATGAGCTCCACTCCTCTACACACACACAAAAGATCAGTGATTACAGTAGGTTTCCACATTAGGTTCCCTGTCACGTGAAGGATATTGTGTTTCTGATAAGGTTATAAGGTTCTTAACAATTTAAACATGCTTGGGATAGGCATATTGATATCCTTACAAAAAAATAATGATCAAATATGGTTTGAGGTAATGTTTAAAAAAGGGGCAGACTAGATAGGCCAAGTGGTTCTTATCTGCCGTCAAATTCTATGTTTCTATGTACCTAAGGTTACTCTTTCATCAAAACACTTGTGTGAGTCAACGGGCCTCATGACCTGTGTTCCCTTTCAGCAATTACTATAATCTGACTGCTGACTGAACTACGTCTGTTTGTACATACTGTAGCTATAAAATGTTTTCAATATTTCCTTTACATAAAACAATGTTGCAAACATGATGCAACATTATTTTCCATTGAAGAAAGAAACAAAAAAGTACAGTACGTGAGAAAATATATAAAAGATGAGGAAAGTAAAAAGACAATTTTCATATTTGGCAACACTTGTTCAATAGATGTATTCTGAAAAAGTCACAATGAACCATAGCAACTATAGCTCAGATGAAGTTCCAATTTCCCTTGACATACCTGAAGCGTACAGGTCCTTCTCCTTCAGGCGCTGTCCATGAAGCAGTGATGGACGATTTTAAATTACGATTTGTGTGGCTGACAGCTGTGTTCTGCATAGGAGAAAACGTGATGTTCTAGTTTCAACAAATTGTGAGCTTCAGTTTCACTAAATATCTTAATTTTATAAAAAGGGGATGCGGTCGTATGGTTGACAGTAAAAAGGTCTACAGTCATTAGGTTGACCACTATTGGTCAACAGGCCAAAGATCGACACACCACAAAGGTCGGACTTGTTCATCCCAGTGGACATGGAGTGGCAATGTAATAGTAAGTAAGCACTTTCTACAACAGGACTCAAGGCGATTTACAGACATTAAAAATAACAATGCACATACTGTAATGCAAAGCATTATCAGTACAAGGAACAAGTAACAATGGCAGTACAGATATACATCACACATATACATCACATGTACAGATATGCATTCTAATAAGGGACAAGGACATGGGGAACATATTTACCGAGCTGTGCTGCACCCAGGCAGCCATTCAACGGCGCCACATAGTGATTGCACAGCCAGCTAGGTAGCCAGTAACAGTACGGATATATATATATATATTGTCACACCAGGGGGCTTAGTCGACGAGACTGAGACCTCTGGTGGGGACCTGGACCGGGGAGGTTGGAGAGGACCCTTGCGCATGGAGTGCGCGACGGTGCACCCAGAGCCAATAAGCAGTCAGAGGTAAAATACAACCGGAGTTTATTTGCAGATGGTTGTAATATAAACAGACAGTAAAGTATGCAGGAGAAATAACAGAGTTCATGCAGATTGCAATACTTTACAGATGTGATGTGATGTGGGATCGATGGTGGAACATCGGATGTGAAGACTGTGGGTCCGGAATGACGGACGGAAGACTTGAGCTTGACTGTGGGTCCGGAATGACGGACGGAAGCTTGGCTTGGAGATCCGGAATATCGGACTATCGATGATGATGTGGGAACATCGGATTCGGGTATCGGATATGGAAGGAGACTGTGGGTCCGGAATGACGGACGGGAGATGACTGTGGGTCCGGAATGACGGACGGAAGCAGGAGATCCGGAATATCGGACTAGCAAAGAAACATCGATGGTGGATGATGCTGGAGCATCGGAAGGACCAGAGTCCCGGAGCTAGGCTTGGTCGCTGGGCTGAGAGGCAGGATCACAGGCGGTGGAATAACCTGGACTTCACAGGAGATGGAACAACCTGGAACACACCGCAGCATGGAAGACAACACCAGCAGAGAATACACTTGTACAGAGACAAGGACAGCTGACCATACACTGGAGACAACTGAAGCACTAGCAATGGTTCTGAGAGCTCCCAGCATACTTATCCCCACTGGGTGGCCAGGATTGGCCGAGGAAGTATGACAGGGAGATCAGAACCAACAGGATTGGACAGCACAGACATGTGACTGGGAAGAACATGGCAGCCCCCATGTCTGCTATGGCGGGAAAGTGTGTTTGTGCACACCATGCTGGATACTGGGAGCAATGGCGGCGGACAGGTGGATTGCCGTGCACTGGGGACTGTCACTGGGAGACAGGACGCTGGCAGAGATGACGTCTGGACCGCAAGCTGAACCTGCGGATGCACTTAGCCGGTAAGAAAGTCTGTCTGACAGCTCGGATCGTGACAGCACCCCCCCCTTTAAGGGTGGCCCCAGGACACCTTTTAGGCTTGCGGGGAAACTTGGAGTGGAACGCCCGGATGAGTCTGGGAGCATGGACATCGATGGCATTGGTCCATGATCGCTCTTCGGGGCCGTAGCCCTTCCAATCGATCAGATATTGCAGACGACCATATCGGATGCGAGAGTCCAAGATTTTACTGACCTCATATTCTGTTCCACGCTGGGTGCAAACCTTAGGAGCCTTGGGGAGCTTGGAATGAAAGCGATTCAGAACCAGCGGCTTGAGCAGCGAAATGTGGAATGTAGCTGGCACTTTCAAATAGGGCGGCAACTTGAGCTTGTAAGCTACTGGATTGACGACTCGCTCAACTGGGAAAGGACCAATATATCGGGGAGCGAACTTCATCGATGGCACTCTCAATCGAAGATTCTTGGTTGACAACCAGACACGATCTCCTGGACGGAGGGCTGGCACAGCTCTGCGTTTCCTGTCGGCAAATTTTTTGTACCTGCTTGAAGCCTTCAGAAGTGAAGAACGAATGAGCTTCCAGGATTTGACGAATTGCCGGATGGTCGTGTCGACCGCTGGAACAGAGGACACAGGTTGCAGAGTGAAGTCAGGAACTCGAGGATGAAACCCATAATTGGCAAGGAATGGAGTGACATTTGATGAAGAATGTTATTGGTTATTATGGCAGAACTCTGCCCATGGAAGGAGTTGAGCCCAGTCATCTTGGGAAGAAGAGACATATGTGCGGAGAAATGCTTCAAGGTCCTGATTCACCCTCTCCGTTTGGCCATTGGTTTGAGGGTGGTAGGCTGTGGAAAACTTTAACTTGATTTGAAGCAAGGAGCACAGGCTTCGCCAGAACTTGGCTACGAATTGGACTCCTCTATCGGAGATGATTTCAAGAGGCAGCCCATGAAGCTTGAATATCTCTTTGATGAAGAGCTGGGACTGCTTGGAAGCTGACGGAAGACCGGTGAGGGGAACGGAGTGAGCCATCTTGGTGAACCGGTCAACAATCACCCAGATGGTGGTGAACTTGTCAGACTCTGGAAGATCAGTTACAAAGTCCATAGAGATATGCGTCCAAGGACGATGTGGCACTGACAGTGGCATCAATTGCCCAGGAGGAGACTGACGACTGGTCTTGTGCTGAGCACATTTAGCACAAGAGGAAACAAAGTCCTGTACATCCTGTTTGAGGGACGGCCACCAGTAGGACCTGGTGATAAACTCGTAAGTTTTCTGAATGCCTGCATGGCCAGCGAATTTTGAAGAATGCGCCCAACAGAGCAACTTCTTTCTTAGAGCTGGCTTTACATATCTTTTCCCTGTAGGGGGCGTGAGATAGACTGTAAAAGCCAGCTTGTCTGGCTGAAAACAGCATAAACTCACCTGGCTATTGGCAGGAATCCTTAGCTCACACACTTGATCTGGGCTTGAGGGTTCGGCTTGTCTTGATTGACGGGTTGGCTGATTTGAATGACGGTTCAGGATAGGCTGGTTGAGGTCAGAGGTGGAGATTGATGGGGTGATGTTCTTGGTTCCAGAAGATTCTGCCTCTTGCTTCAGGAAACGTTGAAGAGGACTGTTGAGTACAACATTTCTTATTTACAACTATTATTGTGATTATATATCTCCTTTTTCTTTCTCTCCTAATCTTTTTTTTTTTTTCTCTTACACTATCAACTTAATAAAGCTTAATTTCTTTTCCCTTCATTTCTTTTCCCTATTATCTTTCTTTCTATTCCTAACTTATTAAATGTCAGCGAGGCCTAAAAGATCAGTGGGGGCTCCCACTAGATATGCTGGGGCTGTTTTAGTCAGGCCCAGGAACAGGCCTCCAGCGCGCGGTGAGGAGAGGGGCTTATCCCCATCACCGTTGCGGAGAACGGGGGCTGAGGCGGCTGCTGCAGCCCCCATGAAGTATCCACAGTTAATCGCCCCTGCAGGGGTGCCGCGGGCTGTGGCTACGCCGCCCGCCCGCAGTACTCAAGCGGGTGGGCGGCGAGGAAGAAGCAGGGGGATGGAGCCGTCCGGCCGCGGCGCTCGGGCGGGCGGACGCAAGCGGGGTAGGCCGCTAGTACCTGATTCGCCCGCCCGGGTATTGCTAGCGGGCGGGCGGCAGAGGGGGAGAGCAGGGTATGCGCAGCGCAGGAGTGCGGATGCACCTCCTGCCGCGCGAGGCTCCCACGGCGGGCGGGGAGCTAGGACAGCTCCGGCGCGCGCAAGGGGGAGGGCAGCGGGGACGCAGGCAACGGAGCCTGCTTCCCCCGCTGCTACTTCAGCAGCCATCCGGGTTACCAGGCGGAGCGCAGGCACTAGGCCTGACGCTGCCGCCTCATCAGTTGAAATAAGGGGTGCGGGGGCCGAGTGTCACTCCGGTCCCGCACCCTTAGTTAAACATGGTCAAAAAGGTAAAAAAGGAAGGGCAGCGCGCACTAGTTATAGTAAGGGTGACCCTGTGCATATAAGCACTGAGGGTAATGGGAGGCAGGTCAGGGGAAGAGAGAACAGGGCTGATACGTACCACAGTGCAGACTGTGTTGCAGGCTCTTCCATGCCCCTAGCGCCCTCTGCTGTAAGGAGAAATAATGGCAGGAGGTCTCAGGGACAAAGAAAGAATATAAATGATAGAGCAGCGCCATCTGGTGGTATTAGTGATGTTAGCAACCCCAGGGGACAATTTATTGAAGATATGAGGCATAAGCTAACCGAAGCCGAATTCGCAATGTTTAAATCGGCCGTAGCTACGTGGCAGAACAATAGCGAGGATTCGGATGAATCCGTATCCTCATGCGGTGAATCAGATGAAGTGGATTCGCAGAGCTGCGAATCCGGGGCGCAAGAGCAAGCCCCCTTCGCTGGTTCTAGCGAAGAAGGTGGGGTTAGTGAATGGGACCAACAAAGTGGTTCAGAAATGAATCCGGTAGAGGGGGTTAAAAAATCTAACGCCAGATCTAGACGGACAGCGAGGAGAAGGTTGGTCGCGGAGAAAGCAAGGGAGACCAATATGGCGCCACAAGGGGCCAGGACGCAACCGGGTCGCTCATATGCGGACGCGGTTGCAGGGAGAAACACAGAAGGTAACACCGTGTCATTAGACACATCGGCGCTTACAGCTATATGCGCAGCGGTAGTGTCGGCAGTGGCTCCTCTGTTAACCACCGGGACAGGTGGGCAGGGGGAAACTGACCCTCCGGCAACTTTGGAGTCAGTATCTGACCTCATAGCCAAAGCGATAGCTCCGTCTATTACTGCGGTGCGTGGGGGAAATGTCGTTTCCTCTGCTGTAAGGGTATCGCCGAATGTCCCAACTGTGATGGGGGTTGTTAACGAACCTCTATTGACAGGTCAAAATTCCACGGAACAAGCCATGGAAGGAACATCGTCAAACCGAGGAGGAAGTGTACGTAGAAGAAGGAGGGCAGCATCTTCCGATACTGGTGAGTCCACGAATGATCCTGACTGGACTGGGGATGATAATGCAGGGTCCAGCAGTGGGGGGTCAGAGGATTCATCGGTAGAGAAGAAAGCTAAGCGGAAAAGATCTGCAAAGTCTCGTAAGAGACGGCGCAGAAATGAAACCTCTGATTCCTCATTGGCATCGACGTCTTCCGAAGATAAGTCATCTTCGGACGGCGTCGCGAGGAGGCGAAGGCGGAAAAGGCGTAGAGAATATAGATCCCATAGCTCAGGATCCTCTAACGTATCGGTCGAGTCCGATGCGGTCCAATGCGCAAACACCGCTGTTAAGCGGGGTTTGCGTCCTAGGGCTAGGGATAGGATCAGAAAAGGGCGCTATGTAGATATCTTTGCTTTAACAAGCAAAGATAGGCGGGCCCTTCTAGCCGCAAGGAAGAAAGGACCAGCTAGCGAGGATGCCTTTCGTACCTATAATAATTGGGTGAGAGGCATACTTATTTTTGCGGCCTGTTATTTAGAGACGCATCCGGATGAGTATGTGAACCTGGTAAGATACCAGTTCCTTATTCATAAACTCTACACCTCTTACGTCGGACCCGGTTGGCGGGTCTATGACGAAGAGTTTAGGAGAAAACAGCATGGCCGGGAGGTGTACGATTTTGGTAAGAAAGACGTGGAATTATACGGCGAAGTTGCCGAATCGGCTACACCTATTAGGGCTCCTGAGAATAAGGGGTGGGTAAGGCAGTATGGGAGCAGGCCTTACAATAATATTACTAAGGGAAGTAATACGAAACATGGCCATGGTAGGTGCTACTCATTTAATAATGGGCAATGCAACCTGGGTAACCGGTGTCGTTTTCGGCACCTTTGTATCAGATGCGGAGGTCAACACGCAATCAAGGATTGCACAAAACCTTCAACTGGAGGGGGAGGTGGGGCTCAATCCACGACAAAACAAAGCCGCGGTCCAGCGGCACCTGTCGTTGGATAGAGCCCCAACTCCAATTGTATTGGTCAGGATGTTACCATGGCTGGAACGGTATCCGGACAGAGATGGAGCAATATTTTTGCAGTCCGGATTTTCAGAGGGTTTTCAATTACCTGTTTCCGCTCCAATTAGTACGGGTAGTAAGGGAAACTTACGCTCGGCCATGGAACACCCTGACATAATATCACAAAAAGTTGAAGCCGAGGTAAAACTAGGTCGCATGGCAGGCCCGTTTGCAACACCACCAGTTGAGGGACTAATTTTGTCCCCTATTGGGGTGGTGCCCAAAAAAGTTAAGGGAAAGTTCAGGCTGATTCAGCATCTTTCTTGTCCTAGAGGGTCGTCTGTCAATGACGCCATCGATGATGAATTATGCACTGTTAATTATTGTTTATTTGAGGATGCTATAGGCATCATTAAAAAAATTGGTCCTGGTGCCCTCATGTGCAAATTGGACGTTGAATCAGCTTTTAGACTATTACCTTTGCATAAGAACGCATTTCGGTACATGGGATTTAAATTAAATGGGGGCTTTTACATAGATAAATGTTTGCCCATGGGTTGCTCCATTTCATGCGCTTATTTTGAGCGCTTCAGCACATTTTTGCAGTGGTGCCTGCAGGAAGTGTCGGGAGTTGACAGCATTACTCATTATTTGGACGACTTTCTTTTAGTGGGTCCTCCGAATTCTGACCTGTGCCTTACTTTACTAGAAGCTGCACTTGAGTTATTTAGGGATTTCGGGGTTCCCGTGGCAGGGGAAAAAACCGAGGGACCTACTACTGATTTGGTGTACCTCGGAATTGAAATTGATTCCGATCAAGGTCTGTGTAAACTTCCAATAGATAAAGTACACCGGTTACACGACGAAATAACTTATGCCATCGCGGCTGCTAAGTTAACACTTAGACAGGCTCAATCTTTATTGGGCCTGTTTAATTTCGCATGTAGAGTAATACCCATGGGCAAAATATTTTGTAGAAAGCTGCAGCGAGCGACCGTCGGGATTCGCAAACCCCACCATTTTCTACGTCTATCTTCAGAAATGAAGAGGGATCTGAAAGTGTGGGAAATGTTTCTGGATAAGTTCAACGGCATATGCATATGGCAAGCTCCAGCCGTTGCAAATGCGGAGTTGGAATTATATACGGATGCAGCAGGATCTTTCGGATTCGGCGCATTTTATGCGGGACGTTGGTGCGCAGAGGCTTGGCCCGAATCTTGGGCACGAGACGGCATGACCAAAAACATGCTATTATTGGAAATATTTCCAATAATGGTCGCCTTAGAGCTCTGGGGCGCGGAACTGGGAAACAGGGAGGTTGTCTTTTGGTGTGATAACTTAGGGGTGGTCCAATCCATTACACAACTAAGGTCAACCTCTTTCCCAGTTTTGCGCATTCTAGCACGGATAGTGTTGATGTGCTTGGCGAACAATATTACGTTGCGAGCCAAGCACGTCCCTGGCGTACTTAATGAAGTAGCAGATGCATTGTCCCGTTTCGAATGGGGAAGATTCAGGCAACTTGTGCCGCTAGCCCAGAAGTATGGTGAACAATGTCCATCTTTTTTATGGCAGGTGCCTCTGGAGGGGTAGAGGAGCTGGCCCTGCAGTCGCTAGCGCCAGCAACATTTAGAGCTTATCTGGCCTCATGGGAGCGCTGGAGCGAGTTCTTGCTGGAACAGGGTGGCACAGGTAAGAGCTATAAGCGTCTTATTAATGCCTATGTATGGAGCCTGTACACAGAGGGTAAGTCCAGAAGTTTTGTTGGACGCTCTCTGGCAGGCATATCATTCTTTTTGCGTCTTGGTGGGAAGAGAGACATCACCAAGTCTTTCTTGCTTTCCAGGATGCTAAAGGGATGGGCCAGAGCCAGGCCGGTTTTGCCCGACAGGCGACGGCCGATTGATGCCAGCCTGTTGCGTCGAATCTCGAGGTCCTTAAGAGTGATTTGCTCAAATGATTACGAGGTTCGGCTTTTCAGGTTGGCCTTTGCCATGGCTTTCCATGGGGCGTTCAGAGTAGGCGAGTTGGTGTCCGCAACCAGGGCATCTCCCTCGCCTATGCTGTTCGGCCACGTCGACGTGCACCACGACGGTTTATGGTGCAAGATTCAGCGCTCAAAGACCGACGTAGCGGGCAGGGGGCAGTGGGTCCATTTGGGTCGGAGTGGCGATCGCCGGATTTGTCCGGTGGCGGCGGCTCTGGCTTACGTGGAGTTGCGGCCTCAATTGCCCGGGGCCTGGCTGATGCACATCGACGGGTCCCCACTTACTAACTTCCAGTTCAGGTCGGTTTTCAGGCGCTGTATATTGCATCAGGGTCTTTCTCCAGCCGATTTTGGGACACACTCTTTTCGTATCGGCGCCGCTTCGGCAGCCGCTGCGGCGGGTTGGTCTCAGGTCGACATACGAGCACTCGGAAGATGGCGGTCTGGTGCATTTAAGCGATACATCAGGCCGACATAATCCAGTGAGCCCATTTGAGGAGTAGCCGCTCGCCCAAACACGCTTTAGTGTTTGAGGGGCCTTGAGGAATTTTTTGTGTTATCACCAGTCTTAAATTGGGCTCTAGCCAACTGGTGAAAGATTTGTGTTTTTTGCCTCAAGTCAAATCGGGTGACCCACCCCCCCCCCCTCCCACCGTAGATTAAGGTACAACAGGTAGGGATTATACATAATTCCAGTGGGTCAATAATCAAATTAGTCTTAAATAGATCACCTGAATCACATTCCTAATAGTTATCAACAATTTAATATAGAACTGCAAAATCACCTTTAAGGGAATCTCCCGGGCCCCCCCTTTAAAATGTTGCCAGATGTTTGCCATTATTTCAAATTTTCTAACGGTATATATCATTTCAACTTACAGGTCAACGCTTGGACACCAATATGATTTGGATGGTGGGACATTCATTTATTTATTGGTTGTCCTTGTCCCAGGTCACCACGGATACGGAACGTTTCCCTGAGACGCGATTTATCCGTTGGCTGGGACGTAGAGGTATGAGGTGGTCCGCGTTGAGGGGTCTCTTGGATGAGTCAGTTAGGGCGTTTGGTTACCCAATGTTTGTCATCATCCACTTGGGGGGCAACGACCTCACGCATAATTCCGGTCTCAATATTCGATTTGAGATTCGGAATTTATTGCTGGACCTGATCAGAGAATGGAGATTTTGCCGTTTCTTCTGGTCAGAGATTATACCTAGGAGGGTTTGGAGAGATGCACTCAGTCCGGGCGCCATTGATTTGGTACGTAGGCGGATCAATTCCGTAGTCGGCAGGGCGATAGCAACGGAGGGCGGAGTGGTCGTCAGGCACGAGGCCATTTCCTTTAGAAACGAGACCCTGTACAGGCCGGATGGGGTGCATCTCTCTTTAGTCGGGATGGATTTGTTTTTCCAGAATTTATTAGACGCATTGAGAAGTTTAGAGGTTTAGCTGAGGGAGTATTCGAAGTTAGGTTGGTGGCGGGTCAGTTCAAGCTGAACTGATATGGCGGAAAGAACGGTAATTAAATTAGAGCTGTATTTACACTTAGATGCTGGTTGATGTCGGGATCTGGGCATCACCGACCCAGGTGGGCCCACATCTGGACCTTAACGATCATCTACTTCGGATAGCGTAAATTCTGGCGGACATTTGTAGTTTAGGGCAGGTGGCCCAATTTTTTGATGACTCGGGCAGAGTGGTGAGCTCTGCCTTAGTGCTATTTGCGAGGTCAGGGGCAGAAGCAGAAGGTCAACCCCCTGGCCTTAAGGGCAATTGGCCCCTTTTGAAAAGTCCGCTTCATAATTGAGCCGTTGTCTTGGACGCTGGCAGGTGGCCGGTCCTTGGCAATTAAGGGCAATTGGCCCTTAGATCCGGAGTTTGTTATTTTTATTACTTTGTTATTTTCCAGCAATGTTATTTATTTTGCATGCCGTTCTTTGCCCGCCACCTTAGTTAGAGCAGGGACATAAATTTTAGTTAGATTCAAATAGGCCGCCCCTGCTCAAAATAAATAAGCCGTCCCCTTTAAGCCCATTCAGTTGTACGCGTCTTTATTTCTTAGATAAGTGGGGTGAGTGTGGATGAATGCCTATGTCTGTGTGGAGTTTATTGAAACTCTCGTTGCGGAGAAGGCCACTGGATCAATAATGAAATGTTGATGTGTGGACTTGGACTCACTTTCTTGCTCCCATGAGCGGGAAAGGGCATCAGCTTTTCGGTTTTGTGTCCCTGGACAGAACGACAGCTTGAAACGGAACCTGGAAAAGAAAAGTGTCCATCTGGCTTGACGGGGATTTAAACATTGAGCAGACTTGAGATACAGAAGATTCTTGTGGTCTGTGATAATTGTGATCTCATGAACAGCGCCCTCTAGAAGATATCTCCATTCTTCTAATGCCAACTTGATGGCGAGAAGCTCTTGGTCACCGATGGCATAGTTACGCTCTGCAGGCAGGAACGTACGGGAGTAGAACCCACAGGGATGAAGACGACCATCGGGCGCTTTCTGCGAGAGGACTGCCCCAACACCCACGGAGGAGGCATCAACCTCGAGAATAAAGGGCAAGGTGGTATCAGGTTGTCTTAAAACAGGAGCGGAAGTGAACCTCTGTTTCAACAGATGGAAGGCTTCGATGGCTTCTGCCGGCCACTTCGCTGGATTAGACCCCTTTTTCGTTAAGGCAGTGATGGGAGCCACAATAGACGAGAAATTACGAATGAATTTTCTGTAATAATTGGCAAAACCCAGGAAACGTTGAATACCTTTCAGCGAAGAGGGAATTGGCCAATCTTGGATGGCCTGCAGTTTTCCTGGATCCATTTGAAGACCAGAACCGGAGACAATGTACCCTAGGAAGGGTATAGACTTCACCTCGAAGACACACTTCTCCAGTTTACAGTAGAGATGATTAGCTCGCAGCCGGGACAGAACCTCTTTGACCCAATAACGATGTTCTGTGATGTTATTGGCATAGATTAAAATGGGTACTTCTTTACTTTCACGGCGCCAGCATGGCGCCGCGCGTCAGAGTCCCCTTGCGGGGCTCGCTTCGCTCGCCCACGCTGCGGGCTCGGTGGCTCGCTACGCTCGCCACGCTAATTAAAATCAACTCCATGCCAACATGGATAGTGGGGGTATGAACTATCCATGTTGGCATGGCGTTAACTCCGTTTATTTAACTTAATTAGTGGCGAGCGTAACCCGGAAGTACGCGCGGCGCCATGCTGGCGCCGTGAAAGTAAAGAAGTACCTTAAAATGTCATCGAGATATACAACTACATGACGATACAGAATGTCCCGAAAAATCTCATTGACATAGTGCTGGAACACAGCTGGGGCATTGCTGAGCCCGAAGGGCATGACGAGGTACTCATAGTGGCCGTCTCTGGTATTAAACGCCGTCTTCCACTCGTCGCCCTCTCGTATGCGGATGAGATTATATGCACCCCTCAGGTCGAGTTTCGTGAAGATGGTTGCACTGCTGACACGGTCAAACAGCTCGGTGATGAGGGGCAACGGATATCGGTTCTTTACTGTAATGTCATTGAGGCCGCGATAATCAATGCAGGGACGTAGGCCTCCATCCTTCTTCTTGACGAAGAAGAATCCTGCGCCAGCAGGAGAAGTCGAAGGACGGATGAATCCCTTTGCCAGATTTTCCTTGATGTAATTGGTCATGGCTTGAGTCTCTGGAAGAGAGAGAGGATAGGTTCTACCTCTGGGTGGTTCTTTGCCTGGGATAAGTTCGATAGGGCAATCCCACGGTCTGTGAGGAGGTAGGACATCAGCGCCAGACTTGCTGAATACATCTGAGTACTCTTGGTAGGGAAGAGGCGGAAGGTCTGCTGCATTGGCTGAAGAATGACGAGCTGGGAGTACCTTTTGGAGACAGGTACCGGAGCAGGAAGGATCCCAGGAAAGGATTTCCGATGTCTTCCAATCAAGACGAGGATTGTGAAGACGGAGCCAGGGTAAACCCAGAACCAGAGCATGAGTGGCTCGGGGTAAAACCAGGAAGGACAAAAGTTCAGTGTGCAGGACTCCCACTTTTACTGTAAGTGGCAAAGTTCTGCGGGAGACTGTCGCATCAGGAATCCTACTGCCATCCACAGCAGTAAGGAAGACAGTCTTGGAAAGACTTTCAGTGGGCAACCCCCACTTGCGGACCAGTTCTGCAGTAACAAAGTTGCCAGCGGCACCGGAATCAAGAAGTGCGGAGACAGTCTTGAAATGCTGACCAACTTGTAGGGAAACTGGAAGGACACAATCAGTTGCTGATGGAGAGGACTTAATTACTCCTAGCCTACCCTCTCCTTGACGGGCTAGGAGGAGGAGTTTTCCTGACGCTTTGGGCATGCAGAAATTTGATGTGCAGGATCGGCACAATACAGGCAGAGCTGTGCCAACCGACGACGTCGACGTTCTCCGGGAGACAAACGGAAGCGGTTTATCTCCATTGGTTCTTCTTTGGAATGGACTGCGGGAGCAGTGGGTAAAGAAGGTGGAGGAGTTGGCACTTTAACTGGAGCGCTCTTGTGACGTTCTACAGCCCTTTCTCGGAAGCGTAGGTCTACTTTGATACACAATGATATAAGGTCATTTAGACCTGAGGGTAAGTCTCTGGTAGCGAGTTCATCCTTAATACGATCGGATAGGCCATGCCAGAAAGCTGCGTATAAGGACCCATCACACCAGGAGAGTTCAGACGCCAGAATCTGGAACTGGACCAGATATTGCCCCACGGAGCGGGATCCCTGTCTGAGACGGAGGAGTTCAGTGGAGGCAGATGCTGATCGCCCAGGCTCATCGAAGATACGCCGGAATGTTGACACGAAGTCCTTGTAATTGGACAGGATGGCATCAGATCTTTCCCATAAGGGAGACGCCCATTCTAACGCTGCTCCACACAGGAGGGAGATGATGTAGGCGATCTTGACCCTTTCAGTAGGGAAGTTGCTGGGTTGCAGCTCGAAGTGAATCTCACACTGATTGAGAAAACCTCGACAGGTCTTGGGGTTCCCATCATACTTGGTGGGGACAGACAGATGAAGGCGAAGTGCAGCAGCCATTACAGGAGGATGAACTGGACTTGGAAGTTCTCTGACAGGCTCAGGGCCACTGAGAGTGGTCTGTAGCTTATCCAGCCGGGAAGACAGATCTTGCAGACAATGAATCACTTGGCTCTGCGCAGCCTCTTGCTGATCCAAGCGAACAGCCAGTTGCTGTACAGGGCTGGGTGGAGATGCTTGGTTTGCGGCTGGATCCATTTGGCTAGTGCTTACTGTCACACCAGGGGGCTTAGTTGACGAGACTGAGACCTCTGGTGGGGACCTGGACCGGGGAGGTTGGAGAGGACCCTTGCGCATGGAGTGCGCGACAGTGCACCCAGAGCCAATAAGCAGTCAGAGGTAAAATACAACCGGAGTTTATTTGCAGATGGTTGTAATATAAACAGACAGTAAAGTATGCAGGAGAAATAACAGAGTTCATGCAGATTGCAATACTTTACAGATGTGATGTGATGTGGGATCGATGGTGGAACATCGGATGTGAAGACTGTGGGTCCGGAATGATGGACGGAAGACTTGAGCTTGACTGTGGGTCCGGAATGACGGACGGAAGCTTGGCTTGGAGATCCGGAATATCGGACTATCGATGATGATGTGGGAACATCGGATTCGGGTATCGGATATGGAAGGAGACTGTGGGTCCGGAATGACGGACGGGAGATGACTGTAGGTCCGGAATGACGGACGGAAGCAGGAGATCCGGAATATCGGACTAGTGATGAAACATCGATGGTGGATGATGCTGGAGCATCGGAAGGACCAGAGTCCCGGAGCTAGGCTTGGTCGCTGGGCTGAGAGGCAGGATCACAGGCGGTGGAATAACCTGGACTTCACAGGAGATGGAACAACCTGGAACACACTGCAGCATGGAAGACAACACCAGCAGAGAATACACTTGTACAGAGACAAGGACAGCTTACCATACACTGGAGACAACTGAAGCACTAGCAATGGTTCTGAGAGCTCCCAGCATACTTATCCCCACTGGGTGGCCAGGATTGGCCGAGGAAGTATGACAGGGAGATCAGAACCAACAGGATTGGACAGCACAGACATGTGACTGGGAAGAACATGGCAGCCCCCATGTCTGCTATGGCGGGAAAGTGTGTTTGTGCACACCATGCTGGATACTGGGAGCAATGGCGGCGGACAGGTGGATTGCCGTGCACTGGGGACTGTCACTGGGAGACAGGACGCTGGCAGAGATGACGTCTGGACCGCAAGCTGAACCTGCGGAGGCACTTAGCCGGTAAGAAAGTCTGTCTGACAGCTCGGATCGTGACATATATATATATATATATATATATATATACATATATATATATATATACTAGATGTACTCTAATGAGGGACACAGACACGGGTAACATATAATTACTGAGCTGTGCAGTACCCAGGCAGCCATTCAGCAGCGCCACATGGTGATTACACAGCCAGCAAGTAGCCAGTAACAGTACTGATATACTGTATATATACTAGATGTACTCTAATGAGGGACACGGACATGGGGAACATATAATTACTGAGCTGTGCAGCACCCAGGCAGCCATTCAGCGCCGCCACATGGTGATTGCACCAGCCAGCGCGCTTCGCAGGGCCCTGAGGAAGCTTAACTGCGAAGCGCGCCGGTTAGCGGTGTGCAGGCAGCAGTGTCTTGCTGATAGATTTATTATTTTCTTTACAATGCATTTTGATTGATGTGTAGCAGTGTACAGACTCGATAGCCCTTATCAGGGCTTACAGTCCACTTGTGCTCATACTAGTGGTACCCTTCATTGGGACTCTAGTACATAGGGGTATTATTGCTGATTGGGCGATATTTAACACAGCAATACCCCCACTACCTTCCGACCACACACTGATCCATGTGTGCCAAGGTCTGTCTGATATAAGAGCAGACATACAGGAAGAGCTATAATCACCATAGCTGCAGTTCAGTGTTATATTATTGCCTGTGATTAGCATAAACACGGCAACTGTGTTAGTATAACTGAGCACACAATTGTTGATAAATTAGGGCAACCAGCCAGACTTATCAGCCGAGCTATATCAGAGTACCAGATATAAAACTGGTCGAATATTGGCCCTATACACTGCCATCCTTGCAGATATAATTAAATCAGAACATTTCAGCTCTTATCAGCAAACACCTGCCAGCCACCCCATTTTTATGTGTGTTTACCCACCCTTGTCTGTTATATGGTTTTAAAGCATCGCAGCCTTTTATAAATGTAATAAATAAAAGTTATATTTTAAATTCTTTCTACTAGGTGCACCTAATAAAAGGACATTCTTCTCTTTTCTTCATATATACTAGATGTACTCTAATGAGGGACACGGAAATGGGGAACATATAATTACTGAGCTGTACAGCACCCAGGCAGCCATTCAGCGCCGCCACATGGTGATTGCACCAGCCAGCTCTGTACATATAGAACACATTAGAACAGTTAGGGTACACAGAACTAGACATAACACAATTAAAGCACAATTCTTAGTACACAATACAGCTGAGAGTGCCAAGTGCAGCGAGGCTCTGTGCCTGATGCATGCTGAGTGAAGCGGTACACATAAACAGTGTCCATGTCTACATTTGCCAACATAGACACTCAAAAAAACTCATGTTGGCCTTTTAATGTCGACCCTTTCCATGTCAAAATTTTCCATGTCAACCTTTTTGCATGTGCTGACCTTTTGTCTATGTCAACCTAATGCATGTGGATTTTTGGTGTGTCGACCTTTGGCCTGTCGACTGTTAGTGGTTGACCTAATGGATTTATACCTTTTTATTGCTGACAAGTCGACCTATACCCTAACAAAAGTAGCCTGATTTAGAGTTGGGAGCAGAAATTATAGCAGAGCAAACCACATTTCTCTTCTTTTAGCATGCGGGGCTAATTAATACATGGTTGTGGTGGCTATCACTGTCGCTTCCTTGGAGGTGATAGTGCTGTATGGTAATGCAGCAGGAGGAGTCTATTACAAGTAGGTGCATTCTGCTTCAATATTGATCAACCTGCATCCTAGAACGTAGCATTGGATCACTGACGCCACCACGTGGCTTGCCCAAGCCACTAATCGTAGAGGCAAGGAACTCTCCATCCAATGATTTTGGATTCCTGGTCTCTTCCCTCCCCATAAACAGTGGCATCATGCCCCCTAATACCACTGTGGTACTTGTGTAATATCTGGGCGCCCGATTTTGTCATTGTATTGCATCGCATCGCATGCAATATAGTGGCATACAATTCATGCGATGCGATTTTTCATTGTAAAGATCCGATTTTTAATTGTATCGTCACCCATGGGTGATTTCATACCCCCACTATCCAACTACGCATGGAGTTGATGTTATATAGTTTGGCGAGCGCAGCGAGCCACCGAGCCCCGCGAGGGGACACAGAATACATGTAATGTAATCCGCATCCCCTCGCCATGCTTCGGGCTCGGTGGCTCGCTGCGCTTGCCAAACTAATTATAATCAACTCCATGCGTAGTTGGATAGTGGGGGTATGAAATCACCCATGGGTGACTATACAATTAAAAATCGGGTCTTTACAATGAAAAATCGCATCGCTTGCCTTAAGTAGTGGCATGCGATGAAAAAATCGGGCGCCCAGATAATATACAAGCACCACCCCTGTCACAATCCAAATCACGGGTCGCACTTAGGATTTGGATAGGTGAGCAACAAGACATTTGCAATGTTAGTCCCTCACAGTGAACCGGCAATAAGCTGGGATGCTGATGTGAGAAAGAGGGCGGAGTGGAACTTGGCACGTCATCAGGGTGGGGGAGGAGGCAGCGCTTTGGGCTGATACTGCCTCTTACCTATTGTGTGAACAAGACCTGGGTAACCTCTTTACACTGCACAGCAACCCGGGTCCGACCCGGGATTAATCCTTCTTTTTACCCGGGTTGGAGTGCTGAGTTGCTGGACCCAGGTAATTTTGAAAAGGCCCTTTCACGCAGCACAACAATCTGGGTCAGACCCAGGTTATTTGTGTAATGTGAAAGGGGTATTATTCACAAATAGAGGACCCCCCTGCCCTGCACCTGCTCTCAAAATGGCATCAAACTGTCAATTACTGATGCTGATGTGCTCCCTACATTAGCGGACCTGTTTGTGCATGCACAAAATATCAAACATCAGTACTTTGCGCATCAGGAAGCAGAGCGAATGGAATCTGAATGAGGGCCACTGTGCGATCTTGCATGCTATACAAACATATGTATTCATATTTGGGAGTATACATTCATTCTTTTTATTTCTTTTTAATGTATTGGGAACCTAATAGATTTCACATTGATATTTGGGAATTTTAACTTCTCTATCTACTTCATTCATGCATCACCATCAGATCTGTCACTGATGGTGAAGAAATAGTAGACCACCATCAATGGCAAAATCAATGGCCAACGTTAGATTAAAAAACTCTAATACAAAAACTTCTGCAGCACATAACTTTTGTCTGTGAATGCAACATGCCAAAATGTAGTCCTATGTCATTGCTTTCCCCTTTTTAAATAGTGTGTGACCAGATGAAATACCTTATAGTATATTGTGGGCTATATGCAAAAGAATAATATTTATCCTGCATGCAAAAAAAAACAAAAGAAAAAAAAACATTTGAATGCTTTGCACTGCAACATGGTTTGTACTATAGAATGGCTGCTTTGTTTTTGCATTGCTCCCAACTCTGAAATTATCCCCACTACTTGGACTTCCAATCAATTCTCTTTTTGTATTGGTATAGTCGTCTCCCAGAACCACCTCCAAATATCATATAACATAACGCCCATTATCTTGGGGGATTATAACATTTCCACTGATTATCCACCATACCCTTGTGCCTCCAAATTCTTTCTGTCCTTAATTGTGGACTGACACTTCTACTCAACAGTTTAGCTTGTGCCTGGATTTTGTTTCAGACACTACAATAAACTGAGACGGACACTGGAGAAAGTTGTGAAATGCCATTTTCTGTGTCCCCGCATTCAGTAGCATCAACATTGATTTTAGAAAGTCCATCATTAGCACATTGTTGCTTCAAAGACACTTGCACTGAACAGGTCTTTCTTGAATGCGTCAATGTGTCTTTGAATTCAACCCGCTTGCATTGACATGCCCACAACACTCCCATAGTACTCCCACAAGACAGAATTTTGAGCTCCATTCAGGCCACCTTCCACACACCAACCAGGAATGCCCATGACTTTGCCTCTTGAGTTCTAATACCAGCTATCCTACAGTACATTCAATAACAACTTTGTGCCTAAACTCAGGGCAACATATACGCTGTAGAGATTTCCAGAATATTTTTCACATGAGCAATCACAAATGATCACTCAATTGTGTAAACGTGGACATTGAGTGTAAAATTCGTATTGAAATAACCTCATTCTTCCAAACAATTATACTGTAGCTTTCATCTCTTCTCAGCTTCCAAACCATATGTATTTTAAAACACATTTGCTTCTCCTAACTGTCCCAAGCAAACCCCTGCAACTATTATAAATTCCTAAATCCTGCTAGTAGTCCTTGTTCCTTTGTTTTTGGAAAACTAATACAATATTTTGAATTTCACCATCATCTCCATAAGGAAAATACTATACTGAAGTGTATATTCCCTCTCTATGGGCTGGATTTACCTAGATGGAGGAGAGATTGCCCAATGTGTTTCTTCAGTGCATGTGTATGGGTGATTACTGTGCATGCGTCCCCATGGTTACCACCAACAGCACAAATTGGAACTGCATGGGTGGTGATTGTGGGGTGGGGTTTGTTGCCAATGTTGCTGACTGCATTGGAAGATGCAGTTTCACTAATACAAGCAGCCACGTTCTGTTGGAAAATTGAATACATTTTATATTAATATAAGATGCCGAATTTGTATAATTTAGCAGTAGCCAGTAGGTGCTGTGACTACACTGTGTCCATCTCTGAATTAGCCCTTAGGTTGTCCTGGAAACATAAGATAAATGGTGTTTGCAATAAGGTTGTGCTCATAACGATGATGAGCTTATGTGTTCCTGCAAATGTGTTTTTAAGATTAGGTGCACAATTATTTTACCACCATCCTTTAGCTACATCTCAACTATATGCATTCATTGCCACTGTATAAGGGTGGATAATATTTTGCCTGAATGTAAAAAAAAATGATTATATGCTGCCACTCTCATGTAAAATAGATGCTCCTGCTTAATAGCAATAATAATCAAATCATTACATCTGTGTATATTAACTTACGGCTCCCGCACTGCATGTCAGTGTTTGAGCATTGCCATCTGTGGTGGAAAAGCTTCCAGTAATCCTGTCCCCTCCCAACGATCGAGCCTCCAGGAGGAATCCTTTAAAATGGTTGCCAGGTGTGGACTGTATGGTAACTAAAAGTAGAAATAAATACAGAAATTAGTGGACACTAAGACATGACATTTATTAGATTTTTACATAGATTTTTACATAGATTTTTACATAGATTTTTACATAGATTTTGCATATTGCAGTGCACAAGTTCTATATAGCAGGACTCAGTTATACAGACAAGAAGCAGAGTTGGAGCCAAGAATACAGCAGATCCATCAGTCATGTATTTTAGCAGGCGATATTAGGGTCCACCATGGAGCAGAGTACTACACACCAATGTTATACTGTAGAGATCAAACACTGTGGCAAGATGGAGCCTTCAAGTAATGGAGCCTCATGGAGAAAGCACAGTACAGTCAATCCTTATACAACACCCCCCTTAATTTTTTTATTTGATACATGACTTTCTTGCAGGGCCGGTGCAAGGCTTCTCAGCGCCCTAGGCAAATCTTCAATATAACCCCCCCAAAAAAACAACCATGCCCCCAGGTGAAAAAGTGTCAAAATGTTCTAAGTTCCCCAGCGATCGCTTGATAAATTTGAGTTAGCGCTGCACCAACAAAAATGTTCTCCTCTACCTGCACCCCTGCTGGTCCTGCACCTGAGTGCTCCCCCTCTCAGACAGAGAGTGCTGCCACTGGCCCCTACATTGCCACGGTCAGTTTACAGAACCGCTAACTCAACCCTGTGTACCGCCCACTCAGCTCCGCCCTCCAAGTTCCGACCCCCCATAAGCAGCTGCCTAAACCTGCCTAGTGGTGGCGCCGGCCCTGCTTTCTTGCAGAAAACTGTACTTAAGGTATAAACAAGTAATATCCAGCAGTGGCTTCTACCTCATCTCACCTCTATGGTGTCTCTGATCTGCCAGCACCCTGTGCAGGAAGCAGACGGGCAGCTGATATCCGCTGATGTCAGCTGGCCGACCCCTGCACCCGTGTCACTGGGCGATAACCATGAAACGCTGGGCTTTCCCATGGGCTGTGCCCCCACATCACCGCCTTACACCCCCCACGGCCGCACTGCTAGGTGCAGAAATGTGCCTGCGCAGACGCAAAACATCACAAACGCGCGGGGGGAACAAATTGATTAGAATAAGGGCCTTAGAGAGAATGATGCTTCAGTTGCAGCTATAATGAAACACCAGACAGTAACCCACTGCAGTAACAGGTAGATGAACGTGGGCTGCACATCTGCCTGTAAGATAGCTGCAGATCTCTTTATAAAAACAAAATAGAGACATTTTCCCAGAGACCTGCACATGTGTAGGTATTCTCTGGCTACTAATGCTAGAGCAGCTACAATAGAAGGGATGGAACATGGACAGAAACTGCACACGGGCCCCCTCCTTTCTTTATATGGCCCTATTTGGATTATCATATATAATAGGTTTAAAGGCAATACAGCTCTTTGGAGGATCTTCCACTTTTTGTTTAGTGTAAAACAATACAAAGAACATATTTTCGAGGACAAATGCAAACATATTTCAACTCTGTGTCAGTGGGAAAGCCCATCTACTGTATTTTTTTTATGTTAAATCTTTTTATTGAAGAAGCAAGTCACACAATGAATGAAAGAAAGAGGTAAAGTAGAATCTACGCACATTAATCAAGGAACAACATAGTCATCAGCTGGTTCAGGACATATCTCGCAATAAATCCATCTCGATAAATTTCTGTAGACATGGTGAGCAACATTACCATAGATTTGTTCATACAAGAAGAGGAAGAAGCTAAAGTAAATGACTATAAAGCTTATCTACCACATTTTGTTCATCTTTTATTTATTTTTTTGATAGGTGTGAACAAGTATATAACTTCATTTTAAATCATGAATACCATCTACTGTATTTACCAGTGACCACAAACACAGGGCTATCTTAGTGCATGAGCTTGATGTGCAGTTGTCCAAGGGCCCCATAACCCTGGGGGCTCAATTCCCAAGCCTTCCAACCCTGGACTAGGAAAGCCCCCCCCCCCCCCTCTAATATGCAGCGCTGTTCGCAGTTTCAGGCGAACGAGCCATCAACTGCATGGGGCGCCGACCAGCTTGTCCGCTGTTGCTATTGCCACCGGGAGTCCTCTTCTGCTTAAAGTTGCCACCCGCCCGCCTGTGCTATGTGCAGCTGACTATTCCTATGATGCAGCTTGCCAGTTTCCACCGGAGTACGTCCCCGCCCCTGAACCTCTGCATTACACTAGTGCCATCCTGAAAGGGGCCTTGTTGTTCGGAGCGCTGGAAGTGGGCTTGTTCCCAGCTATTCCCGCCAGCGTCGATTAATGCTGCAGCTACTACACTGCCCGCCCCTCAGAGGTTCCAGCAGCTCCTGATAGCAATAATGGAGAAGGCATCATGTCCAGGATGAGCTGCTATGGTGCACAGCTTCTTAAAGCAGCCTTAAGGTGAGGGGGGATGAAGGGGTGCAGTTCATAATCTAAATAACTCAGTGATTTCTTGTGAGTGGTTATAAATAAATAAATAAATATATATATATATATATATATATATATATATATATATATAATCACACAAATGGAGCTGGTCCCAGCTTTGCAGGGGATGGCGGAAGAATCGCCAGCCTCCATCCCCCGTCAGCCGCCATCTGATCTGCGAAAGGGGACGCGTGCGCACGTCCCCTTCCGACGGCGCTTCCCCCGGGTCCCCGCCGGCTTGCCGGCAGTCACCCGGGGTCCCCACCGCCTCCCCGCTCTCCCACCTAACCCTGTCCGTCTCCCTGAAGTGGAGACGGACAGGGTTCCCGTCGCCCCGCTGCCCGGAAACTGAGACACGTGTGCGCGATTCGCCAGCAAGAGGGAGGCTGGCTCCATCTGTATATATATTGGGTAGGGCCCACTGCACTGCTTTGCTTGGGGCCCCCTAATGCTTAAGATGGCCCTTCAAAAACATGCAGGACCAACTGCTAGCTACAGTAGCAGGGTTGAAATGCCTAGACAAAGTCCCGGGATATTGGCTATGTGAACATCAGTCACTGATGGATGCATCATATCAGAGAGTCTTGAAATGTATATTAGGTACTCTTTACTTAGAACGGCGCCCACGATTTTGATCGTGGGCATCGTTAGTAAAAAATCGCGGGCATCGCGGGCATTGAATGCACTAAAAAATCGGGTGACATGCGACCGAAGCGATGCCCGCGATTTCCCATAGGGAACAATGTTAAATGTCTCAATTGACCCGATTTCCCTGTTCAATGCCTCAATTGACCCGATTTTTCTATAGGAAACAATGTTAAATGGCCCACAGAGGCCAAATAGGCACCCTGAAGTGTGAAATGGCCCCCACAATTGTTAACGCCACCCCACGATCAACGTGAACCCGAAGCGTGGCGAGCGCAGCGATCCCGCGAGGGGCGGCGGTACGCGTCCTACGACCTTTTCATACCCCCACTATCCACGTCGGCGTGGAGTTGAGAATAGAAAGTGTGGCGAGCGCAGCAAACCACCGAGCCCGAAGCGTGGCGAGCGCGCGCGGACAGCTGTGAAGCCCACGAGGGGACGCGGATACCTGTGAAGGTATCCGCGTCCCCTCGCGGGGCTCGCTGCGCTCGGTACGCTTCGGGCTTGGTGGCTCGCTGCACTCACCACACTTTCTATTCTCAACTCCACGCCGACGTGGATAGTGGGGGTATGAAAAGGTCGTAGGACGCGTACCGCCGCCCCTTGCGGGCTCGCTGCGCTCGCCACGCTTCGGGTTGACGTTGATCGTGGGTTGGCGTTAACAATTGTGGGGGCCAATTGGTATGGTGCGGCAGCATAGCATGGATCAGTCAGATCTGTGCGATGCTGCCCTGTGTAAAAAAAAAAAAGGTTGAATAAATAAATAATTTTTAAAAATGGCGTGGGGTCTCCCTGCCCGGCTATAACCAGCCCAGGGCTCATTGAGCCTGGTCCTGGTTGCACAGATACAGGGGAAAAAAAAGTTGGGGTTTCCCTGTATTTCTGATACCAGCACCAGGCTTATGAGGGCCACGCCCCCATTTTGCCGCTATGGGGGCATGACCCAGAGGCTCTGTGAGCCTCTAGCCATGCCCCCAGCCCCCTAGCTGCGGGAATAGACGCTGTGTGCATGCGCACAGAGTTTATTCCCTGCTGCTCAGCAGCCAACAGGGGGACTCCCAACAGCCCCCCCTTGCTGCGGGACACTGCCGGCCGCGGGAGAGCGCGGGAATGTCCCCGAAAACCGGGACATTCCCGCGGTAATCGGGACTGTTGGGAGGTAGGGGGATGGCCGGGATTGAGGCAGAGTAACACAAGGGGGATAAACTCATGGCTGGAGATGGAGGGACATGGGGCATATGGACGGAGAGTCATAGGAAGGGATGAGGCTATAGAAATGGGGGGATGAGACAATGGGCAATAGTTCTGTAACTATTGAGGAGGGATGAGGAGCTTTAAAAACATGTACAGTATATCAGGCCCCAAGGTTTCTGTTGCCGGCCCTGCATACATTAGAATTGATGAAAAGTGATAAAATAGAAAGTGATAAAGGGGGTTATTTTGGTTCACTCTTTCTGACAAAATCCTCCTGCAAAACCATGTGCACTGAAGGGGGGCAGATGTAAAATGTGCAGAGAGAATTAGATTTGGGTGAGTTATTTTGTTTCTGTGCAGGGTAAATACTGACTGCGGTACTCTTTACCTAGAAGGGTGCCCATCGCGGCCATCACGGGCATCGCATGCACTCAAAAATCGGGTGCGATGCGACCGACGCGATGCCTGCGATTTCCCATAGGTAACAATGTTAAATGTCCCAATTGACCGGATTTTCCTGTTCAATGTCTCAATTGACCCGATTTTTCCATAGGAAACAATGTTAAACGGGCCACAGAGGCCAAATAGGCACCCTGAAGTGTGAAATGGCCCCCACAATTGTTAACGCCACCCCATGATCAACGTCAACCCGAAGCGTGGCGAGCGCAGCGAGCCCGCGAGGGGCGGCGGTACGCGTCCTACGACCTTTTCATAACCCCACTATCCCCGTCGGCGTGGAGTTGAGAATAGAAAGTGTGGCTAGCGTAGCGAGCCACCGAGCCCAAAGCGTGGCGAGCGCAGCGCGCCCCGCGAGGTATACGCGTCCCCTCGCGGGCTTCACAGCTGTCCGCGTCCCCTCGCGGGGCTCGCTGCGCTCGCCACGCTTCGGGCTCGGTGGCTCGCTGCGCTCGCCACACTTTCTATTCTCAACTCCACGCCGACGTGGATAGTGGGGGTATGAAAAGGTCGTAGGACACGTACCGCCGCCCCTCGCGGGCTCGCTGCGCTCGCCACGCTTTGGGTTCACGTTGATCGTTCAGGGTGCCTATTTGGCCTCTGTGGCCCATTTAACATTGTTTCCTATGGAAAAATCGGGTCAATTGAGACATTGAACAGGAAAATCGGGTCAAGTGGGACATTTAACATCGTTCCCTATGGGAAATCGCGGGCATCGCGTCGGTCGCATTGCATGCGATTTTTTAGTGCATGCGATGCCCGCGATTTTTTACTAACGATGCCCACGATCAAAATCGTGGGCACCCTTCTAGGTAAAGAGTACCCTGACTGCTTTATTTTTACACTGCAATATAGATCTCACTTTGAAGTAAAACCCCACCCAAATCTAATGCTATCTGCACATGTTATATCTGCCCCCCTGCAGTGCACATGGTTTTGTCCATCTAAGAAGGATTTTGTCAGAAAGAGTGAACCAAAATAACCCCCAAAGTAACAGCCAATCAGCCCTAACTGCCATGCTACAGGCTGTGTTTGAAAACTGACAATTAGGGGCCAATTGGTTGAGAATTTATCCCTCTCCACTTTAACTCTTTTCAAGGACATCTAACCCAGGGTTAGATAAAATGTTTGTCAGACCATCAGATATCTGATAGTATAATATTGTGGCCACACTGTGAGATATTTCACAGTGTATGACAGCTCAATATCTGAGTTGGACGATATCTCATGACTAATCGTTCGATCCCGATTAAATTAGGATCAATTCAGGATTAAATCGAGTGGTACACAAAATGCATTTGATTTGACTATATAGCACAGATCTGTACAATATAGTGTTGCCTGACAAGACTATTTTTATATTCTATTTACACTACACAGGAGCGCGAATTGGGATTGAATCTGCATCAAATGTAGAAAAACCATTCAATGCCTATTCGATTTTGCTTCTATAAGCAAAATGGAATAGAAAAATACTAGTGCATATCTCACCGTGTGTACCCTGTATTACATCTAATCATCTCTGATTGGTTGTGTGCAGACATGCAGCATTTTATAATGGAGTGTTTGTGTGTATGAGTGTGTGTGTGTGTGTGTGTGTGACAGATTATGATAAACAAATGAGATATCCTAGAACTGCTGTTTTCAGATACCATACACTCAGCAGAGATCTACAGTACATATCATTGTTTTTTTTTTAATTTTACAGCTTTATGACTTCAGTCCTTACCTGTTATAACATCACCAGCATTAAACATCATTTTAGATACTTTGATGATATAAGGGGCTGCAGACAACTGGGGGATATTGCCTGAGTGTGATGGAAGCATGGTGTCACATGAAGCACTTATTGGTCCATTAGGGTAGCCTGAGACAGCCACCAGACATCCAGCAACACAAAAGAACAGCATTAAATGATTTTCCATTTTCACCTGAGGAAACACAAATAGAATGTGATGAGGTCGCTGTATATACATAGAGTAGAAAGCATTTTGATGCAAATATAGAAGTGTAAGGCAGTTAATATGACACTTGTACTTGTACATACTTATTGCAGTAGGTCATTGAACATTTATTGCAGAAGGTAACCGGAATGGATTTAGTGACTAAGTGGGATATTATTGATGGTTCGTAAGGCTGCGAATTCGCCGCCTTGGGAGTCCACAAAACCCCACTTTGTGAATGGTTGGCAGGCGCCACCCATTTTCAAGCCTGATTCGCACGCAGGGCATGAGAATGGATGTTACACAGTAACATCCATTTGCAGGCCAGGGGGAACCTCCCACATCTTTCAATGAGGTGCATGCATATGTAAGGTTGCTCTGAGCAACCTTACATACCTATATGCGTGCACGTTCAGGGGGAAGTGGGCGGGCAGGTGATATCAGCTGCCCGGCCCCTGCCTGTCCGTCATGCCAACATTAGCATGAGAATGCCCAGTGCTCTCATGGGAACGCCCATGAAACGCTGGGCATTCCTAACTGCGAATGGACCAGAATAAGGCCTTAAGGCCCTCATTCTGATTGCTTCCCTATGAATTTGGGGACTGATGCCAACACACTGCGCATGCGCATGTTCACGTATATGCATGTGCAGGGCTTCTGTACGGGCACCTTAGGCGACTTGCATAGTAGCATTTGCACAGGGGGGGGGCAGGAAAGAGGCGGGCAGGGATTGTTCACATTTGCAAAAATGGTGGGTGCGCCCAGGAAACCACTGGGCATCTCCATGCGAATGCAGGCAGGTGGCTGATGTCATGGGACGTCAGCCACCCGACCCATTCTCGGACCTGGATGCCGCAAGTCTAGCTCAGTCTAGACTGACTTAGATTCGCAAACAGGTTAAAAATCATTTGATTGTCAGCAACCATCGAATGATTTTGGCCCCTTATGCTACCCTGCCTCTAGGAACGACAGTATGGCTACCCCTGCCGTCCAGTTTTATTATTCTCATTGTTTGATTAGAAAACCTCATATTGGGGAAGATGTATTAAGTCCTAATAAGAGATAAATGCAAGGGTGATAAGGAGAGATAAACGTCCAGCCAATCAGCTCCTTACTGACTTTTTTCAAACACAGCCTGTAACATGGCAGTTAGCAGGTGATTGGCTGGACGTTTATCTCTCCTTATCACCCTTGGATTTATCTCTTGTTAAGGCTTAATACATCTGCCCCATTGACAATTAGTAGTTTAGTACAATGTAAGCTTATAATAAAATGAGTCATGAGATATGACATTGCATTTAATAAATAAGTATACAGAATTAAAAATAAGGACAGCATATAGGGCAACCTACCCATGTCCTAGTCACACTCCACTCAAGATTGCGTGCATTATGTTGTAAATATTATGAAATGACTGATCATTTTGGGCTGACTGTAATGTAGCATACATCCATGTCCCGCACATTGGCATGTGCCTAATGGGAAGTTCATTACTGAAGGGTACAGCTTTCATCAAATAGTATAGCATTGTATGCAGAGTTCATACAAGCTGCCCATAATTGCACCCACATTGCCTGCTTTGAACTTCGATTATGACAGTTTTACAATGCAGTTTTGATTTCAGTTTCAACACATCCCACTCAAAACTAATGGGGCCGACAAACGGAGCGATGTAGGGGCATTCTCAAAGCAATCTAGTGAGATCGCTTTGAAAATGCCCTCAGATTGCCCCGTGTGTAGGCCCCATTAGATTTGAGGGAGGTGTGTTGAAACTGAAATCAAAACTGCATTGTAAAAATAAGCGGCCAGTATTTACCCTGCACAGAAACAAATTAACTCACACAAATCTAACTCTCTCTGCACATATTACATCTGCCCCACCTACAGTGCAGCATGGTTTTGCCCATTTTGAGAACAAATTTGTCAGGTCTGAATTAGGCCTTAAATGTGGATACTCCGCTCCTTTTATGTGCACTCTCTCACTAGCTCTAACTTTGGAGGCAAAGATCAGTCTGAAAACGTGTATTTACACTATGCACAGCTCTGCATACAGTAGCTCATTCCATTGATATGCCTTTGCTATATTTAGCCTGCATGCGAATATCCTGGTAAATCCTGCAGATGCAAGTGGGGCTGCAACTGAGTTGTGCACTATTCAGCATTGTCCATAGTTGTCCCCATTTGGCTCTGGATCATGTAGAGTCCAAAACCACAACTCTTTCCACTAGCATGTGCTGGGCCGCCCAGCAGAGGACAAGGCTTCCCAGCAAGCCAGTTCCCTCCCCATGACTCGGAATACATGTAAAAGTAATCCGCTGCGCTCGCCATGCTTCAGGCTCGGTGGCTCACTGGGCTCGCCACACTATATAAAATCAACTCCACGCCAACGTGGATAGTAGGGGTATGAAAAGGTTGGAGGACGTGTTCTGCCGCCGCCACTTCGGGGAGGTTTGGATAGTGGGGGGGTGCCTACAACCTCATTGTATGTCAATATTGTATACCTAATGGCATTGTACATTACATAGGAAAATCGGATCGCACCGCATTGCATCGCATCGCACGGCCGTTACAATGGACCATGCGATGCGATGTGATTTTTCTACAGTGCCGTACATAAGAAACATGGGCGCCGTGATAATACACAAGTACCGCCAAATGTAATAGGGTGGGACTGGGAGTATCAGAAAGTGAGAGATTTTGGGAGAGTTTTCTCATTTTTTTAAAGCAGCAATCAATTACATGGCAAAATCAACCCGGTTTTGAAGTGTCAATTATTGCCAATTTAAAAAGATGAGAAAACTCTCCCAATATCTCTCACTTTTTAGATTCTCGCACCCTATTACATTTGGCCCTAGGTGTGAAAATTGCCAAGCAAACATTTTTATTCATCATAATGACCTGTAATGTTACCTTATATAGTAAATATACATTTGTTTACACATCATTTTTTATTTGAATTTATACAACAAATGTGAGCAATGCTGGCATTTTTAGCAGATATTTAGAACATCTCTCACAGAGATGTTGTCACTCAGGCCCTTATTCTGATTGAGTCGGATATCTGCGTGTTCGGTTGGATGGCCAATGTATTGTGTTTGCGCATGTGCAGAGGCGTTTCTGCGCATGTGCGAATGCCTCGCCCGTCCGAACACGGCGTGAATTCCGTGCAGAAAAGTATCGTACAGATCCATCCGAGCAGGGGGTGGAGAGGGCGTGAAGGGCTGTTTGGGCTCATTACCATATGCGTACACCCCGCGTTTCATGGGCATTCCCTTTAAAACGCTGGGTGTACGTATGGTAATGCGGCCGTGACGCACGTGTGGGGGGCGGACAGCTGACATAGCCGGATGTCAGCTGCCCGCCCATATCCCTGCTTTTACAAGAAAAAATGTCTGAGTGGTCTGGAGTACTCGGGGCTGCCTGACCGCTCGGTCCATCATTCGATGGTCGATGACCATCGGAGGATGGGGGAGGTTCCCACAGATGAGGGAGGTGTTCACATGAAACATCCACTCACGGTCCATTCGTTCGGCGTCTTACCGCATTCGGATGGTGTGAGCGATCCGTACGGTAGGCGGGGCTAAGAACACTCTGAAATACGCATCTGTCCAAGTCAACTAGAATAAGGGCCTCAGTGTGTTAATGGGTTGCGCATGCACAAAAGTGTGAATATTGCTGAATAGTGATTTCAGCACTTTTGCAGGGATAACTAAATTAGCCCCTAGATACGTCAGTAAAATGGATTTGCATTTAATTTTGCATCAGTCCCATAATGAGAAGGCAAAGTTTATAGTTAATACATACATTATATTGCACGGTTTAATTTAGAAAACATCAAAATAAAAAAGGTACTTTTTTTTTATATGATTATTCTAGTCCAAGCAATGACAAAACATTAAATAATAGATGAATTAGTCAAGATAAAGAGCTGAAACAAAAGAAATCACACACACAAAAAATAAGCTTACAAGAAAATGGGGTTTTCATTAATGATAGTGCATACTTTCCCACTTTTGAAAACTAGTTTCAGGGAGATTATAGTTGGTAGCAAAATTTTGCACAACACCCCATTGAGGGGACATGTCATGCTCCACCCAAAGGGCGTATCTAATTCCATATATGGAGAATTGTGAAAAGAGCTTGTGAACATGACACCTAGAAGCATGGATGTGTACTGCTACATCTGAGATGAATCTTTTTTTAAATGACTTATATCCAAATGTAGATGAGCCCCAAAGCAGTTAGTAAGAGATACTGTACTTGGTATAGTGCTGAGAAATGGCGCTGATGATTTAATGTAAATGTATCTGTCTCTCATTCCTTTTTTACCCAAAAATGTAACAGTGTAATGTGGGCTAGGAGAAATGGGGGAGATTGCTAGACTAATGAGGGAGAGAGGGAGATTACTGTTATTTCAGGGAGTCTCCTGCAGAATGCAGGAGGGTAGGCAGCTATGTGATAGTGCTCCTTGTCACATCACTTGGAGAGTATTGGTATACAGTAGCTAGAAAACTACATGTGCTAGAAAAATGACAGGAGCTGATACTTTGTTGATAATTGTTACTTTCTCGTTTATTGATAAAGCTGGAGGCAAGGCCCTACACAATTTTCAACTCGCCACCCAAAACCTACTGCACTTCATACTCCACCCCCAACCCCCATTTAGCAACATTAGCCAAATGATAACAGAAAGAAAAGGTAGGGCAATGTATTCACAAGCTAGGTCCCTATAACTAACAATTAACTAAAGAATGTGTGCAAACATGTCTTTTCATAATCAATCAAGGACTGGCAATACTCACATTTAATATTTTACACTATATTGTGTGCACTGAATATTTCAGAAGTCATTAATATGCTATTATTATTAATTAATATATATATTAATATGCTATTTCTTTATTACATCATGTCATATCCTTAAACTTGAATAATTTCATTAGATGTGGGGTGATTTCATTTGTGCCACTCACCCTACAAATCAGATAAATGTTCCGATGCTCTGAGCAATTTTCTGGTTAGCAGATCAGTGTGTGCCTAGCATGTTCTTCAATAGACGGAACATCAGGCATCTTATGTTTTAAGTTGTTCATAAGATGTGACTTCCTGACCATTTGCAGGAGGGTAATGATAGCATTATTTGCTAAAGCTTCTGAATACACAATAATCGTGGCTGATCAGCCAATTTTGGATTGTATAGATGTTTAATTACTGTAGCTTAAGTCACATGTGGTATTTCTCTTATATTAATTTACAAATAATTTTAATAAAAACACAAACACAAACACACACACACACACACACACACACACACACACACGAAACAACACATTACATTGTGCTACTCACGAGATAAGCCTTCACAGCTGAATCCTGCACACTCCAGTACAGAGAAGCACAGGTAAGAGGCAGGGGTGATGTGTTCCTGTTATACAGTCTGCAGCTCCACCTACTAGGGTGCAGTGTATTTATATAATGATGTAGAGGGAAAATGCTCTCCACGATTCTTGGTAAAATCCCATTGTTGTATATTTTTCCAGCACCCTCCAACATGACCCCTTTCACCAGGTGGAAAATGCTCTGCTCCTGTACTTTCTATCAAAGAGGTAGAATGTAAGCCTATTATAGTGAATCCTCAATAGGACTTATTAGACCAGATAATCCTCATATGAATCCTCAAGACACCCTCATGGTCCATGTGTTAAGGACAATAAAGCCTGGGTTTTGGGTCTGGATTTCCTTCGGGTTTTGGGTTCTAATGGGTTTTGCCAAAAACACCCTTCTGGGTTTTGGGTCTGGATTTTTTTTTTTTAAGCATAAAAAACGCTAAAATCACAGAATATTTTATTTTTATTTACATTTTTTGCTCCTATGCTATTATTAACCTCAAAACCATTAATTTCCACTAATTTCCAGTCTATTCTGAACACCTAGTACCTCACAATATTGTTTTTAGGCCAAAAGGTTGCACGAGGTAGCTGGAGGACTATGATATGCGACACAAGTTGCCCATCTAGGAGATGCACTGCAGTGGCAGACAGGATGGCAGATTGAAAAACTAGGCCCCAAAGAACACAATGCAAAGAAAAAAAGAGGTGCAAGATTAATTTTTCCTTGCACCCTACCACCCACCCTTATGTCGTATAAACAGGACATCCGGTTTAACAAACCAATCATTCAGTGCCAGGGACTGCCACATGACTGTGGCTGAAATCATTGGTTCGTTTGGGCCCCCACAAAATAAGCTGGCATTTAATCTGCACAAACTACCTCTACTGAGGCAAGATGTCGTGCTCCTTCTCATCCACCAATTCCTCACCCCTTCAATGTCATGTACATCCTCATCCTCCTCACAGTATTAATTTGTCCCTGTTGAAATGCACCACCACAGGTCTCTGTGTACTTTGTGGACGCTGGTATTCTGTAAGAATTGATAATTCATTTTGATGAACATCATCTTCTCCACATTTTGTGGACGCAACCTCCTACGTCTTTCGCTGACAAGGTTTCCGGCTGCAGTAAAAACTCTTTCAGAGTACACACTGAAAGGGAGGCAACTGAGGTAATGTAGAGCCAGTTTGTACAGGGGCTTCCAAATTGCCTCTTTTTCCTGCCAGTACAAGTACGGACTGTCTGACATGCCTACTTGTATGCTGTCACACATATGTCTCCATCATTCTGTCAATGGGGACAGCATCATATGCAGTGACAGTAGACATGTCAGAAATTGTTGCCAGGTTCTTCAGTCCGGACCAGAGGCGTAACTAGATATTCATAGGCCCCATAGCAATAGTTTGTAAGGGCCCCCTATATAGCAACTGATGGTGAGAAAATGTATGCAAAACATATTAGTTTGACAGCATAGATGGGCCCCCTTCAGCTCTGGGCCCCATAGCAGCTGCACCCCCTGCACCTATGGTAGTTACGCCCCTGGTCCGGACCAAATGTCCAAACTTGGTCCTGCCTGCCCTGGATCACAGCCAGCATGTTGTTGAGGATATCTCAGTTGTTTCCTGGCAGCCCCAGTTGCGGGAGGAAATGAAGGAGATGCTGCTGCCGAGTCAATTTCTGCTTTCGATGACAACTTTTTCACCAGCAGTTCTTTGCACTTCTGCAGGCTTGCGTCCACCGGAAAGAGTGACAATATGTAGACTTTAAACCGAGGATCAAGCACGGTGGCCAAAATGTATTCGTCTGATATCAATACTTTGACCACCCTTGAATTCTGGCAAAGTGACTGAAGGGCTTCATCCACAACTCCCACATGCTTAGCGGACTCTCTCCCTCTTAGCTCCTCCTTCACTTTCTTCAGCTGCTTCTGCAAAAGCCTGATAAGAGGAATTACCTGACTCAAGCTGTCATTGTCTGAACTGACTTCACGTGTGGTAAGTTTGAATGGCCGGAGAACCTTGCACAACATTGAAATCATTCTCCACTGCGCTTGAGTCAGCTGCATACTCCCTTCTTTGCCTACAGATGGAGCGCCTCTAGTTCAGCGCCAGCTCTCTCCAGATCCCCTCCGCTGGTGAGAGATGTCAGAGGGGTGCTCCATATGACGGGGACGTGCGAGCATCTCACATGCACGCATGTCCCCATCACTCAGCAGCGGGGAGCAGAATCCCTGCCCGTCTCCGCATCAGGGGGCAGTGGGAGGTGGCGGTGCACTCAGATGAAATGGGGCACATGTGCATCTCATGTGCGCGCCCCTTCCTTCTGATGGAGGGTCCTGGTGATTTGCGGTAGAATCGCTAAGACTCACACTACAGAGAGGCGCTACATCTGTATGTCATAGGTGGATGTATAAGCTTGAATGGACTTTTGCTGCTCCTTCCTCCTCTGAAGGATAGAGGGTTTAGTTCCACCGCATTACAACCTCTTGCTTCAGCTGATGACGGTGCAGGCTCAAGAGTTTTTGCTGGTGCTCCAGTCTTCGACACGCAGTCACTGAATGGCAAAAGTGCCCCACAATTTTTCGGATCACCGAAAGCATCTCCTGCACGGCCCTGTTGTTTTTTCTAAGATATTGTGCACACAAATTTATTGTGTGAACAATATATGGGACATACAGAAACAAGGAAATATATATAAATTTGGGACATGCTGGATTTCACCCAGACATAATGCTTTCACAATATTCATGGTGTTGTCTGATATAAAAAATCCCTGGGAGAGTCTAAGTGGGGTAAGCCATTAGGTGATGATTTTATTCAGTTTCTCTAAGAGGTTCTTGCTGGTGTGGCTCTTACTGAAACCAGTGATACACAGCATAGCCTGCCTTGGAATGAGCTGGCACTTCCAAGGGGTGTGGTATAATACACCGACAGTCAGAATTCCGACAGTCATTACTCAGATGTCGGAATCCCGGGAGCGCAATGAAGCCCCTTGCGGTCTCGCTGCGCTCGACATGCTGCGCTCGCCACACTGCACTCATCATGCTGCGGGCACCTATTTTATTCTCCCTCTATGGGGGTCATGGACCCCCACGAGGGAGCTGTCGGGATTCCGACATCGGAGTAATGACTGTCGGAATCCCGACTGTTGGGGAGCCGTCCGGCACCCCTTCCAAGATGCTGTGACTGGTGACACTGCTGTTGTTGCTTGCAGAAATCCATTTTTATTATTATTAATGACAATAATGATGACGACACACTGCCTGGCTCATTGCACTACAGAGATGAGCACCTTGCCACCTCCCCTTGACCTCCATCCTCCTCACGTATACATTCGAGGATCCAGGGGGCTCTTTCATACTTCTCTTCGCCAAATGTGACTGCCCTGTCATGACTGTCGTTTCATCTCCTGTTGCGATGAGAAGGCAGGGCAGAAGGCAGCCATAGAGCGTGGAGCAGATCACACAGTGGGGCATGAGCAGACATGCGGAGCATCATATGGGGCAAAGATGGACAGACAGACAAATGGGAGGGGGCACTGATGGCCAGAAGGGAGGGGGCATAGGCTGACAGATAAAAAGACTTAAAAAAAATTATATGGGGGTGTAGACGGACAGAAGGTGGCATAGTTAGATGGATGCCTGGACCCTCTAACTATGAGTGTGCAGCTGCTATGGGGCCTGATGTATTAGGGGGAGTCCCAAAAGCAATCTGACTATACCCTCTAAAAAAACAAAAATTACTTTTAATGACTTCTGCAGCACAGGTTTTGGGGCCCAGCAGCAGTCAGTAACAGTAATGATTTGATGGTGAATTGAGAGGGGAAAACAAAGAGAAAAAATGGGCACAGGGAATGGTAGGTTGTGGGGGGCACAAGTAGGGGTGAAGGGGGCACAGAAAAAGTTAATGGTGGCACAAAAAGAGCTAATGGTGGCACAGGGAAGGCTAAGGGAGCTCTGGGGAGTAGGGGTATCTGTCAGGTGTCCCATCACTGAGAACAATCAACCCCCATTCCCAAGAATGAGGGGACACACCCTGGTGCTCTATCATCAGCAGCATCACCCCATGCACAGTGCACTACTGACCAGTGTGCCTTTTGCAGCTACGGCGCTAGGGATGAGCCGAGACCACCTCCAAGCAGTACCATCACTAGCTTATAAAGTGCAGTCCAACTCCGCCCACTTGCAGTCCACCTTCTCCTCAGGCGCAGTCCAACTCTGCCCACTTGCTATCAGGTCCCGGGTTGCGGTGCCGGAAGTTCCCCCATCCTCCCTGCACAGCAACGAGTAGCTGCCTGCCAGCCCTGGAGAAAGTGCTTGCTGGGGGCGGAGTTACAAGAGAGTCAGCCTGTAGGAGAGACCTGGCAGCGGCGCGCTGCAGACTAAAAGGCACGCAGAGGGAGCTCACAGACAGGGGCTGGACGGCACGCATAATAGACGGCCGCGGGGGTAACACATGTCACACACTGAATCTATACAGCTTACAGATGGGCCGCGACTGGGCTCTGGGGCCCGTTAGATCACCGGGGCCGCCACACATGTCCCCCTTGACCCCCCCTGTCGCCGGCCCTGTGAATGACTCCCAGCAGCAACAGCAGCAGCAGTAGGCATAGCACTGTAGGATCCTCCAGAGGAATCCCAGATAGGAGAGGAGGAGTCAGTCATGCCGGTGACATGACCTGCAGGACTACTTCCAATTCAGATGGAGGAGGATATTGACGAGGAGGGAGTTGCTGGTGTGGTTTTCAGGTGCTTGGATACAACAGGACCAAGGGATTTAGGTGTCACTGGACTGCTTATGGTCCTAGCCACAGTTTCTGAACTAAACCGTGAATTATTAATGGTCTTCAGGTTTCATATAAGGGAGGATGTACCCCTGCTTATTGCAGCTTTACTTAAGCTACAAATGGCAATACAATTGCTGATCAGACTTATATAAAAATTATTTCATACCGAAGAGGTGGATTTATTGGTCTTCTGCCCAGGCATGATGATGAGCTTTTTCATCATATGGACAACAACTGTCTCCTCCCCGGAGACTTCCTCAGCTCCAGTTACACCCATATCCACCTCATCATGGTGTACTTCAACAGTCACATCTTCAATTTCAATATCATCAGAAAGTGGACCATGTGTGCTACTTCCAGCACTTGGAGAGGGTGTGCAAATGGTGAAAGGAGCCACCTCTTCCCATATACTGATGGGAAGGTCAGGCATTGCAACCACCAACACCCTTTGACTCTCCTTGGGTATTTGAAATACCATGTTTTTAGAAGGCACACTTGTTTGCTGTGTTTTTGATGACAGATTAACTCTCTTAAAATTTCTAGTGGGGGAGGGGGGGGGGCTTCGATCATTGTATGTAGTTGAACTACTAGTCATGAACATAGGCCAGGGCCATGGCCTTTCCTTGCCATTCCGTGTCGTAAATGTCATATTGGCAAGCTTACGTATCTCCTCAAATGATTTACATTTATTTATTTTTATTTATGTTACTGAACTTTGGTATTTTGGATTTTACATGCCCTCTACAATGACATTGGGAATTGGCCTTTGCAGATGATGTTGATGGCATTTCATGTTCTATGTCATGACTAGTGGCAGTAGCTTTAGGACTAGGAGGTAGTGGTTCTTGTTTTTTTTTACTACTTTATCCTCCAATATTTTGTTCTCCATTATCTTTCTGGAGTTCTAATAATATGCAGCACAAGAGTTTGTGCATCTAAACCAGTGGTTCTCAACCTCAGTCCTAAAGGACCCCCAACAGTGCATGTTTTCCATGTCTCCACACGCATTCAAATGTGAAATAATTAGCTCCACCTGTGATCTTTTAAAAAATGTGGACTTAATGGCAGTACTGGACTTAACGGCAGTATCACTGGACTTATATGGCTGTCGGCTGTACCACTGGACTTAATGGAAGTACCATTGGACTTAAAAGGCTGTTAGCTGTGCCATTGGACCTAATGGCAGTACTACTGGATTTAATGGTAGTACCACTGGACTTAACGGCAGTTCCACTGGACTTACAGTAATAGCAGTACCACTGGACCTAACGGTAGTACTGGACTTAGCGGAAGTATCATTTGACTTACACGGCTGTTGGCAGTTTCACTGGACATAACGGCAGTACTGGACTTAGCAGGAGTACCACTGGACCTAACGGCAGTACACGACTGTCAGATCTGGGGTTAGTGATGTTCCCGGTGTTGGTGCTTGTGGGTCAGTGGTGGAAGGAAGGATTAGTCGTGGAGGCGAGATGAAGTTTCTGCGCATGTGCGCTGGTATTTATTATAGAAGATGCAGACAGGCAATATGGCAATTGAAACAAATGGTAGGAGCAATGGAAATAATCAGCGTGGAAGCTGAGAGTCCAAACAGTAAGGCAAGCAGTATAAGTCCAGTAAACAACACAGGAAATGCCAGTAATGCTGCAGCAGTATAAACCAGGTTTGCTTGGCAGGAGACTTACACTGATAATCTTCAGCACCAGATGGGTTAACAGGCTGGATAGCTCAGGTTGTTGCTCAGGTGCTTGCTGGTGATTACACCTGCTGGAAGTCTCTGCTGCATTTGGAAATGGCAGCTTGTACTGCAGCTTGGAACCTGGAGTCTGGTTGCTGGGAGCAGTAGTTCCACGGAGGGTAACTGGAGCAGAGAATCAGGAACTTGGAAAAACCAGCAGGAGATTATTGACTGGAGGAATCACACAGGGAGACGAGCAGGAACAGGTAACTGTGTCAGAACAAGGGAACTGAACTGAGACAGAGCCAGGATACTTGTTGCCGGTAGCGACTTGTAGTCCAAGGCAAGGCTAGCTGGGAATAGCTGATCTTTGTACCAGAGGGTTTGCAGTCATTGGTGGAGCGTATCAAGGGGGGCGTGGCCATGCTCAGCACCTAAGCAACAGGGACACTAGGAAGCAGGTGAACTGGAGTGCTCCAGCGTGAGAGAGGTAACAGTGCTGTATGCCGGTTCATGACAGTACCCCTCCCTTTAGGGGTGGACACCGAACACCCACGCGGCTTGGAAGGATTAGACCTGTGGAATTCTTTCACCAACCTGGGGGCGTGGACATCTGTAGCATCAACCCAACTCCTCTCCTCAGGACCATACCCGGACCAATCAATAAGATACTGAAGGCGACCATACCGGATCCGAGAGTCTACCACCTTCTCGATCTCGAACTCGATGCCCCGTTGAGTTTGAACTTTGGGACCAACAGGAAGAGTTCTTTGGAAGCGGTTGAGTACTAGAGGTCTGAGGAGAGAAATGTGGAAGGCATTGGGTATCTTTAAGTATTGTGGTAACTGAAGCTTGTATGCCACCGGGCTGATTACTCTAACCACTGAAAAAGGCCCAATGTATCTAGGAGCGTACTTCATTGAAGGCACTCGGAGACGAAGGTTACGGGTGGACAACCAGACTCTATCACCGACTTTTAGACTGGGGACTGCACGTCTCTTGCGATCAGCGAATAACTTGTAACGCTGGGAAGCCTTTTTGAGGGAAGTATGAATCTTCTTCCAAATCTGAGAGAAGTGCTGGAGAGCAGAAGAAGCAGCTGGAATATCGATGGCTGGAAGGTCTTGAAAATCAGGAACTCGGGGATGTTGACCATAAACAGCAAAAAAGGGAGTGGTCTCAGTAGCAGAATGATAGCGGAAATTATGTGCGAACTCAGCCCATGGAAGGAGGCTCACCCAGTCATCCTGTGAAGAGGAGATATAGTCTTAGAAAAGTCTCAAGATCTTGATTCACTCTCTCTGTCTGCCCATTCGTCTGAGGGTGATACGCAGACAAGAATTTCAACTTAACTTGCAGCGCAGAACAGAGAGCTCTCCAGAATCTTGCCACAAATTGGACTCCGCGGTCAGATATGATTTCTCTGGGTAGACCGTGGAGACGGAAGATCTCTTTAAGGAAGACTTGAGCCAACTGAGGAGCTGAAGGTAGACCTCGGAGAGGGACGAAGTGGGCCATTTTCGTGAATCTATCTACGACTACCCAAATGGTGTTGTAGCCATCGGATGGTGGAAGCTCAGAGATAAAGTCCATAGATAAATGAGACCACGGGCGAGTTGGAATGGACAAAGGTCTTAATTGCCCAGCAGGAGCCTGACGTGAAGTTTTATGCTGAGCACACTTAGGACAGGCAGCAATAAAGTCTTGTACATCTGCCTTCATTTTCGGCCACCAGTAGTTTTGAGACAGGAACTTATAGGTGTTCTGGACCCCGGGATGCCCATTGAACTTGGATGTATGCGCCCAAGAGAGGAGACTGGAACGGAGATCAGGAGAGACAAACGTTTTCCCCGGAGTTGGAACTAGAGATACTTGAGTAGAGGCGAAGACAATTGGATTCAGGATGGGGTGTAGGACTGAATCGGAAGATTCTTCATCTGGAGCCATTGAACGAGATAGAGCATCTGCTTTAACGTTTTGTGAGCCTGGTCGGAACTGAAGCTTGAAATTGAAACGAGAGAAGAATAATGACCAACGAGACTGACGAGGGTTGAGACACTGTGCGGTTTTCAAATAAAGTAGGTTCTTGTGATCGGTGTAAATGGTCACGGGGAATTTAGCTCCTTCCAAGAGATACCTCCATTCCTCTAGAGCTAGTTTGATAGCCAGGAGTTCTTGGTCTCCTATGGCGTAGTTCTTTTCTGCAGGAAGGAACTTGCGTGAATAGAACCCACATGGATGTATCTTGCCATCGGTACCCACTTGTGACAAAACGGCACCAACTCCAACTGTGGAAGCATCCACCTCTAGCTCGAAAGGCTGGTTGACGTTAGGCTGAGCAAGGACCGGAGCCGTAATGAAGGCGTATTTGATCTTTTGGAAAGCAGTCAGGGCCTTCTCCGACCAGTTGGTAGGGTCTGCCCCCTTGCGAGTGAGATTGGAGATGGGAGCGATCAAGGTGGAAAAACCTTTAATGAATTTTCGGTAATAATTGGCGAATCCAAGGAATCGCTGGATGGCTTTCAGGGTATTTGGAACTGACCAGGACTCAATGGCTTTGAGTTTCTCAGGATCCATACGAAGATTTGTACCGGAAATTATGTACCCTAGGAAGGGTATGGATGGAACTTCAAAGACACATTTCGAAAGTTTTCCATACAATTGGTTCTGGCGAAGACGTCGCAGAACTTCTCGGACATGCTGTCGGTGGGACTGGAGATCTTGAGAGAAGATGAGGATGTCATCAAGGTAAACGACTACATACTTATACAGCACATCTCGAAATATTTCATTTACGAAGTGTTGAAACACTGCGGGTGCATTACTCAACCCGAAGGGCATGACCAGGTACTCGTAGTGACCGTCACGGGTGTTGAACGCGGTCTTCCATTCATCACCACTACGGATACGGATCAAATTATAGGCTCCCCGAAGATCTAACTTGGTGAATATACGAGCCCCTTTTACCCTGTCAAAGAGTTCGGTAATGAGCGGCAGTGGATAGCTGTTCTTAATAGTCACATCATTTAGACCCCGATAGTCAATGCAAGGGCGTAATCCTCCATCCTTCTTTTTAACGAAGAAGAATCCCGCTCCGGCAGGAGAAGAAGACGGACGGATAAACCCTTTCTGGAGATTCTCTTTAATATAGGTACTCATAGCCTCAGTCTCTGGTACTGACAAAGGATAAGTTCGTCCACGAGGAGGATTTTTACCAGGGATGAGATTTATAGGGCAATCCCACTCCCGGTGAGGAGGCAGGTTATCAGCTGCCTTTTCACTGAAGACGTCAGCGAAGTCTTGGTAGGCTTCTGGGAGACCTGATGACAAGGACGTACCGGAAGATCTCACTGGAATAACTTGAGCTAGACAGGTATGGTAACAGGATGGAGACCAGGATACCAGCTGAAGAGTTGACCAATCAAATCGTGGATTATGTCGCTGGAGCCACGGCATCCCCAGAATGACCTCATGTGAAGCTTTAGAGATGATGAGGAACTCAATGAGCTCAGAGTGAAGGATTCCTATACCCAGTACGACAGATTGTGTTTGCTGAGTAATTGGGCCCTCTTGGATGCGACTTCCATCTACCGCAGTTATGTAAATTGGTTGGGACAGTTTTGAAACTGGAAGACGGAGACGGTCTACTGTAGACTGCGTGATGAAGTTGCCGGCAGCACCACAGTCGACTAAGGCCGACACAGAGTAAAGTCCAGAATTGGTCTCAATAATAGCTGGTAGAACAAGATCTGAAGAAGGAGGAGATTGGTGGAGTGAACCTAACTTGAGTCCCCCATTACAAGTTAGGCCCGGTCGTTTCCCGAACGTACAGGGCAGGAATTCAACTGATGACCAGCAGCCGCACAATATAGACACAGTCTTCCCTGTAGTCTTCTTGATCGCTCCTCAGGAGTGAGTCGAGACCTATTTATCTGCATAGGCTCATCCGAAGTTAAAGACTGGGACTGTGCCGGAGGCATAGGCCGCAACGGTGTGCGGAGATCACTGCGATTCTTCTCACTGTTCCGTTCACGTATACGGGAATCAATTTTAGTACACAAGGAAATCAAATCGTTCAGCTGCGGAGGAATATCTCGAGTGGCAAGTGCATCCTTAATGCGATCTGAAAGACCATGCCGGAAGACAGTCACCAATGCCTCGTTATTCCACTCAACCTCTGATGCCAACGTCTGGAATTGGATAATGTATTGACACATACTCCGGTTGCCTTGTCTGAGTTGAATCAAATCTGAAGAGGCCGAAGTTGAGCGCCCAGGTTCATCAAAGATGCGCTTGAAAGTTGAGAGGAACTCTGGGTAATTACTAAGCAAAGTGTCTGCACGCTCCCACAAAGGAGAAACCCAAGCCAGGGCAGGACCAGTCAGCAGGGATATTATATAGGCGATCTTAGTCCGTTGCGTTGGGAAGTTGTGGGGTAGCAGTTCAAATTGTATTTCACACTGGTTAATAAACCCTCGACACAGCTTGGGATTGCCATCATACTTGGCGGGTGCAGGAAGATGCAGGTGAGAGACTGGAGTCAGAACTACTGGAGGAACGGACTCGGAAGAACTGAAAGCTGGCACTGGAGTAGACACTGGAGGCACAGAAGCAGTAGGAAATGATTGTTGCAGACGATCCAGACGCGACGACATTCCTTGCAGAAACTCGATAACTTGTCGTTGGGCGGCCTCCTGACTGTCTAACCGAGAAGACAAGCTCTGGAAGGCCCCTGTACCCACATTCTGACCTCCGTCCGGGTCCATGTGCCTTGGACTAACTGTCAGATCTGGGGTTAGTGATGTTCCCGGTGTTGGTGCTTGTGGGTCAGTGGTGGAAGGAAGGATTAGTCGTGGAGGCGAGATGAAGTTTCTGCGCATGTGCGCTGGTATTTATTATAGAAGATGCAGACAGGCAATATGGCAATTGAAACAAATGGTAGGAGCAATGGAAATAATCAGCGTGGAAGCTGAGAGTCCAAACAGTAAGGCAAGCAGTATAAGTCCAGTAAACAACACAGGAAATGCCAGTAATGCTGCAGCAGTATAAACCAGGTTTGCTTGGCAGGAGACTTACACTGATAATCTTCAGCACCAGATGGGTTAACAGGCTGGATAGCTCAGGTTGTTGCTCAGGTGCTTGCTGGTGATTACACCTGCTGGAAGTCTCTGCTGCATTTGGAAATGGCAGCTTGTACTGCAGCTTGGAACCTGGAGTCTGGTTGCTGGGAGCAGTAGTTCCACGGAGGGTAACTGGAGCAGAGAATCAGGAACTTGGAAAAACCAGCAGGAGATTATTGACTGGAGGAATCACACAGGGAGACGAGCAGGAACAGGTAACTGTGTCAGAACAAGGGAACTGAACTGAGACAGAGCCAGGATACTTGTTGCTGGTAGCGACTTGTAGTCCAAGGCAAGGCTAGCTGGGAATAGCTGATCTTTGTACCAGAGGGTTTGCAGTCATTGGTGGAGCGTATCAAGGGGGGCGTGGCCATGCTCAGCACCTAAGCAACAGGGACACTAGGAAGCAGGTGAACTGGAGTGCTCCAGCGTGAGAGAGGTAACAGTGCTGTATGCCGGTTCATGACAATGACTTAGCGAAAGTACTACTTGATTTAATGGCATTACCACTGGACTTATATGGCAGAACTACTGAACTTTGGTATTTTGGATTTTACATGCCCTCTACAATGACATTGGAAATTGGCCTTTGCAGACTTAGCGGCAGTACCACTGGACTTTATGGCAGTACTGGACTTAATGGAAGTATCATTGGACTTATACGGCTGTTGGCAGTTCCACTGGACATAACGGCAGTGCTGGACTTAACAGCAGTACCACTGTACTTAACGAGAGTACCACTGGACTTATACAGCTGTCGGTTGTACCACTGGACTTAATGGCAGTACCACTGGACTTAACAGAATAACAACTGGGCTTAAAAGCAGTACCACTGGACTGTTACTGGACTTATACTGCTGTTGGCAGTACCACTTTTCTTAACAGCAGTACCTCTGGACTTAATGGCAGAACCACTGGACTGCCACTGGACTTATACGGCTGTTGGCTGTACCACTGGACTTAATGGCGGTACCACTGGACACAACGACAGTACCACTGGACTTCACAGCAAAACCACTGGACTTCACAGCAAAACCACTGGACTTAACAGCTATAACTCTGGACTGTCACTGGACTTATGCAGCTGTTGGCTGTACCACTGGAATTAACAGCTGTACCACTGGACTTAACAGCAGTACTGGACTTAGCAGGAGTACCATTGGACTTATATGGCAGAACTACTGAACTTTGGTATTTTGGATTTTACATGCCCTCTACAATGACATTGGAAATTGGCCTTTGCAGACTTAGCGGCAGTACCACTGGACTTTATGGCAGTACTGGACTTAATGGAAGTATCATTGGACTTATACGGCTGTTGGCAGCTCCACTGGACATAACGGCAGTGCTGGACTTAACAGCAGTACCACTGTACTTAACGAGAGTACCACTGGACTTATACAGCTGTCGGTTGTACCACTGGACTTAATGGCAGTACCACTGGACTTAACAGAATAACAACTGGGCTTAAAAGCAGTACCACTGGACTGTTACTGGACTTATACTGCTGTTGGCAGTACCACTTTTCTTAACAGCAGTACCTCTGGACTTAATGGCAGAACCACTGGACTGCCACTGGACTTATACGGCTGTTGGCTGTACCACTGGACTTAATGGCGGTACCACTGGACACAACGACAGTACCACTGGACTTCACAGCAAAACCACTGGACTTCACAGCAAAACCACTGGACTTAACAGCTATAACTCTGGACTGTCACTGGACTTATGCAGCTGTTGGCTGTACCACTGGAATTAACAGCTGTACCACTGGACTTAACAGCAGTACTGGACTTAGCAGGAGTACCACTGGACTTAACGGCAGTACACGACTTAGGGGCAGTACTACTGGATGTAACGGCAGAACCACTGGACTCAACAGCAGTACCACTGGACTTATATGGCTGTCAGCTGTATCACTGGACTTGGCAGAACTACTGGACTTAAAAGCAGTACCACTGGACTTAACGGCAGTACCGGACTTAGCGGCAGTACCACTGGACTTAATGGCAGTACTGGACATAACAGCATTACCACTGGACTTAATGCCGTACTGGACTTAGCGGGAGTACCACTGGACTTAACGGCAGTACTGGACTTAACGACAGTAACAATGGGACTTAACAACAGTACCACTGCACTTAATAGTAGTACCACTGGACTTATATGGCTATCGGCTGTACCACTGGACTTAATGGCAGTACCGCTGGACTTAATGGCAGTACCACTGTACTGTCACTGAACTTATACGGCTGTCGGCTGTACTACTGGACTTAACGGCAGTACTACTGGACTTAACAGCAGTACCACTGGACTTAACAGCAGTATTTGACTAAGTGGCAGTACGACTGGAATTTATGGCGGTACTGGACTTAACGGCAGCACCACCGGACTTATATGGCTGTCCACTGTAACACTGGACTTAAGGGCAGTAGCACTGGACATAATGGCAGTAACACTAATCTTAAATAGCTCTCGACTGTACAACTGGACTTAATGGCAGTACCACTGGACTTAACAGCAGTACTGAACTTATTGGGAGTACTGGACTTAGCGGCAGTACCACTGGACTTAACAGCAGTACCACTGTACTGTCACTGGACTTATACGGCTGTCAGCAGTACCAATCAACTTAGCAGCAGTACCACTGGACTTAACAGCAGTACCACTGGACTGTCACTGGACTTATATGGCTGTCTGCAGTACCACTGGACTTAACAGCAGTACTGGACTTAGTGGGAGTACTACTGGATTTAAAGGCAGTACCACTGGACTTAACAGAATCACTGGACTTAACAGCAATACCACTGGACCTATATGGCTGTCAGCAGTACCACTGGACTTAATGGCAGTACTGGACTTAACAGCAACACTAGACAGCACAACACCACTGCATTGGACAGCAGACAGGACACCAGCCCCAGCAGCAGACAGTACAGTACCACAGGTCAGGACTGCATAGGACACCACCACTGCTACAAGGTCACCACCCCACGCCAGCTTCCCACAGAGACACAACCTCCCTCAACCCCTTTCCAATGCCGGAGTGAAGATGGTGGCGCGTTGCAGGGAATAATATGTGTTCGGATCTCGTGAGAATACAAAGCCGGGATGATGACATTTTCCCTAGTTCTGTGATCCGAGCCTGGCGGGAAACACCGAACAGTGCTCGGATCGGAGCTTGGATCCGGATGTTCTGTAGTGTCCATATTGCAGAAATCCAGACGCATTCATCACTAATACATACTCGATGTATGACAGTACCACTTAACTTAATGGCAGTACCACTGGACTTAATGGCAGTACCACTGGACTTAATGGCAGTACCACTGGACTTAATGGCAGAACCATTGGACTTAATGTCAGTACCACTGGACTTAATGGCAGAACCACTGGACTTAACAGCAGTATCACTGGACTGCCACTGGACTTATACGGCTGTTGGCTGTACCACTGGACTTAATGACAGTACCACTGGACAGAACGGCAGTATCACTGGACTTAACAGCAAAATCACTGGACTTAACAGCAGTACCACTGGACTGTCACTATACTTATGCATTTGTCGACTGTACCACTGGAATTAACAGCAGTACCACTGGACTTAACAGCAGTAGTGGACTTAGCAGGAGTACCTAACGGCAGTACACGACTTAGCGGAAGTACTACTGGATTCAGGGCTGGACTGGGACCAGAAATCGGCCCTGGCATTCTGAGCACACAGGCCCACCCTAAGGAGTCAAAAAAGGGGGCGTGTTCTCGTGGAAATGGGAGGTGGCATCAGAAAAAGGAGGCGTTACACATTATGGAACACACCGTAATGCCCATTACTGAATATAAAACAATCACAGGCTGCTCCCCTGCACAATAACAGAACACCACAGGCTGCTCCCCCTTCACAATAACAGAACACCACAGGCTGCTCCCCATTGCACAAAGAGAGTGAAAAAGAGAGGAGAGCGAAAGGTGAGCAGTAGTGAAAGTGGGGAGGGGGAAGCGAGAGAAGACAGAGGCAGAGAGAGAGCAGGGGCGAAATGTAATAGGGTGCGATTTTTAGACATGTGCGATTTTTGGTCAAAAACGGCTGAAATCGCACATTTTCCGAAAATCGCACATTTAATAGGTTGAAAATCGCTGTAAAAAACGCACTTTTTACCGCGAAATCGCACTTTTGGAAGTGGCGATTTTTAGTCACATTTCAAATCGCATCCAGATGTTTTCCCATTATAAAGTATACAACTCGCAAATGTAAGAGGGTGCGATTTTTGGTAAACGTTACCAAAAATCGCAAAAAAAATAGACCAGGTTCTGACAGTCGAATTTGACAGAACCATGCACAGATCATTGAGATCTGTGCATGGTCCTGTTAATAAAAATGTGTAAAAGTGTTTTTATAAAAAAAAAAAAACGGCGTGGGGTCCCCCCTCCTAAGCATAACCAGCCCCGGGCTCATTGAGCCGGACCTGGTTCCAAAAATTAACGGGGGACAAAAAGCATAGGGGTCCCCCGTATTTCTGAAACCAGCCCCGGACTCTTGGACCGGTCCTGGTTCCAAAAATACGGGGGACAAAAAATCTGGGGGTCCCCCGTATTTTGAAACCAGCACCGGGCTCCAACAGCCCGCGGTGTCATGCCACAGCCGGGGGACACTTTTTATATAAGGTCCCCTGGCCGAAACATGAGCACCGTGGCTGGTCAGCCTTGGACGGGGTACCTGGAGGAGTGGGGACCCCCCCAATAAAGGGGTCCCCCCCCCCCCAGGCTTCACCCGTCCAGGGCTGAAGCCCGGGGCTGTCACCGGCGTCCGTGGCCAGTGGACGCCGGCCTGATAGGGTTAAATCGATCATACGTTACGTTGCTTTATACCGGAGAACTACAAGTGCCAGCAGACCTCCCCCGCATGCTGGGACTTGGAGAACCACAAGTCCCAGCATGCGGAGCATTAATGGGCCCGCTGGGACTTGTAGTCCACCTGTAAAAAGAATGTTTATAAAAAACACACACACAGAGAAGTAAAAGTTTATTACACACACACACCTCACTTTTACACCAGCGTTACTTACCATTCCTGGATCCAGAGGCTGAGAGCGCGATTGGCCGATACGTCTCCATGGAGACGCATAGCTCAGTCCTGATTGGCTGAGCTATCCGTCTCCATGGAGACGGATAGCTCAGCCAATCGCGCTCTCAGCCTCAGTGTGTGTGTGTAATAAACTTTTACTTCTCTGTGTGTGTGTTTTTTATAAACATTCTTTTTACAGGTGGACTACAAGTCCCAGCGGGCCCATTAATGCCCCGCATGCTGGGACTTGTGGTTCTCCAAGTCCCAGCATGCGGGGGAGGTCTGCTGGCACTTGTAGTTCTCCGGTATAAAGCAATGTAACGTATGATGGATTTAACCCTATCAGGCCGGCGTCCACTGGCCACGGACGCCGGTGACAGCCCCGGGCTTCAGCCCTGGACGGGTGAAGCCTGGGGGGGGACGACCCCTTTATTGGGGGGGGGGTCCCCACTCCTCCAGGTACCCCGTCCAAGGCTGACCAGCCACGGTGCTCATGTTTTGGCCGGGGGACCTTGTATAAAAAGTGTCCCCCGGCTGTGGCATGACACCGCGGGCTGTTGGAGCCCGGTGCTGGTTTCAAAATTCGGGGGACCCCCAGATTTTTTGTTCCCCGTATTTTTGGAACCAGGACCGGTCCAAGAGTCCGGGGCTGGTTTCAGAAATACGGGGGACCCCTATGCTTTTTGTCCCCCGTATTTTTGGAACCAGGTCCGGCTCAATGAGCCCGGGGCTGGTTATGCTTAGGAGGGGGAACCCCATGCCGTTTTTTTTTAAACTTTTTTTTTTTTTTGCACAAAATCGCATTTATGAAAATGCGCACATTTTCATGACTGAAAATGCGCACATTTTCATGACTGAAAATGCGCACATTTTCATGACTAAAAATCGCCCGAAATCGCGGCAAAATGCGATTTTTAAAGGTGCGATTTGGTGCGATTTTTTTTAGTCTAAAAAATCACACCCTATTACATTTCGCCCCTGGGGTTTAAAAAGCTTGAGATCACTTTATAGTACCTCCAAATCCCAAAAGTGCAGAGTTAACTGTGTCCTCCTCTTTCCCTTCTATACGCTGCGCTGTGTAGTTATTGTGGTATTCAGTCCACTATAAAATACTGTATCCCGTATAAATACTGTATACTGTATAATTGGTGATCATAATATCAATGTCCACATTGGCTCGGGCTGGATCATTAGTGATGTGATGCACTCGCGAAAATTGAGAGAAGGGAAGGCCTTTAATGGTCGACACTGCGTGTTGACTACTGGCATGTAAGGTAGCGTTCCGGTCTGTGGGTTTTTTGAAGAGACCCGTACTGATTCCATTTTCATTTAACGAGATTTCCACATCCAAATAGTTCACTTTCGTATTCAAAATGTTATATGTGAATTTAATGGTGCATTATTGACTGTTCACCTTCAGCATCAGGTCATGGAACATAGACACCTCTCCCGTCCAAATCAGAACCAGGTCGTTTAAAGAATATAATGTTCTTAGCCACGTTAGGATCCTGAAGGAAAGCCTCATGCTCTACTGCGAACATGTAGGCATTCGCGAATGCCGTTGCCACGCATGATCCCATAGCACACCCCTGCTGTTGGAGGTACCATTTGTTATAAAAAAGGAAGTAATTCCTCTTTAATGTTAGTTCCAGCAATGACATGAAAAGGATCAAGATCTGGCCCTTGATATAGGGGGCTGTTAGTCAGCAAGTTGCGTACAGATTGCAGTCCAGCGTCATGCGGAATATTGGTATACAATGAAACAACGTCCAATGTGCAAAGGTGACAGTTATTGAATGGTTGTGGCAAGTTGGACAATTCGATAAGCAGGCTTGTAGTGTCTTTCAAGTAAGTTGGTTGAGCCTGTATTACTGGCTGGATGAGAGAATCTAAATAGTGTAGTATTTGTGTATTTTGCTCTGTGACTAACAATTGTCCTTGGTTGTCCTATGTTTTCAAGAGCTCAAGTCTCCCTATTTGGCGTATTATACAAAGGAGGAAAAATACGCCAAATAGGGAGACTTGAGCTCTTGAAAACATAGGGCAACCAAGGACAATCGTTAGTCACTCTTTCTGGACATACAAACTCCACCAGAAGACCCCAACGGATGGTAATATACCAATTAACATCACCTCAACTAAAGCCATTTAATATGGTGATCTCAACCACTTAATATATATCCCTGTGGTATCACACCCTTATTGCTCAATTTTTATTTTTTATCTTTTATTTTATATTTCTTTGTTGAAGTTTTATAATTGTGATTGATGTATATCAGTATGTATTTATTAATAAATGTTTTTTATTGAGAACCGTCTTGTCTATATCCTTGGAACAGCCAGCGCTGGCACATTTTCTTGTCATAAAGGGGATCTGCCTAGGCTATCCTGTGTCAGTGCAAAGAGTCTGTTGGGCAGTACACAGCTCTGGAAAGATCCTGACTCCTGCTAGTGCCTCTGCTCACTGTGTCCTGTCAGTCAGTAGTCCCTGCTGGCCTCTGACCTCATCTCAGCCTCTTCCTGGTATCCAGTCCATTGATCCACCTCCATTCCCGGGGAGCCACTGGACTATCATGGTATCCTCCCGTTCTACCTCCTGATTCGGATCCTATCTTCAATCTTCAATCGTTCAATCTTCCAATCGCCACATGGGTACCTATGGGCTGCAGCCTCCCCAGGTAAAATATGCAAATGTAGTGAAGCCAGGCTTCACTGTGACTGGCAGTGATTTCTTATTGGAATTCCAACCTGCTAGTGACCAAGGTAGTCCCATTGGTCGGTGTTCCCTCCACTCTGGGATGCCTCTCTACAGGCTGCCAAGCGTAAGCCCCTAAAACCTGGGGATTGCTCATGCGCAGGTCCCAGTGCCTGTCATCTGTATTATACAGGTGCCAGGACCATGATTCCCCTTCTATGAAGCAGCCCATAGAATCTGCCACATGGGCAGTACAGAGGTATGTACTGCGCAAGTGCCAGTCCCTGTGCCTGTCATCATTGTACTGGGAGGCGGATAGTACAAATATAATTAAAAAATTGCGGATAGACACGGGATATTCAAATACATATTAGTCATGGAATACCTACAGGTAAGTAGTAGTACTTACCTGTATGTCTTTCATGACTAGTATGTATTTTAGTAATTTGTGTCTATCCACGATATGCTATTTATATTTGTTTTTTAGGTTGTATATTCTATGCATAGGCATGCGCAGCACATTTTATTAGGTGGTGCACTGTCAAAGCAGTGTGCCTAGCACCACCTATTGGGCATGTCTAACACCGCCATTGGGTCTGTTTAACATCGCCAATCAGGCGTGCACTTATAAAACGTCTCTCAGCCACACCATTATATCCTGCCTATTTCAGTTTTAATCTTCTAATTACTCTGTGTAACAGTACATGCAAATAAAGTCAAAATCATATCTGGATGACACAGATATGTAGTGATATGAAAATGGTGTAATACAATTAATAATGCATAACACACATAATTGATTGATGGTCGCTTATTTAAATGGAATACAGGTCTAAAAAGTCTTTGGTAAAAGGTATTGCTGGTATTACTAGCAGCAATAAATGTGGGGGTGGGGCAGGGCCGGTGCAATGCATGGGAGCGCCCCAGGCGGGGGGGGGGCACCCTGGCGCTCACCCGCCCGGCGCTGGCCACTCACCCGCTCCATGCCGCGCCCGACGCACCAGGGGTGATGCAATGCGGCCGCCGCGGTCACTACATAGGGGGTGGTAGAGGAGGCTTGGGAAGGACTGCCGTCTAGCGCGATGCGCCACTGTAAGGCACCACGGGGGGGGGGGGGTGTTTGGAACGGCAGGCGGGGGTGAAGCGGCGCTGTGTCGCTGGTAGCAGGGGGGGGAGAGGAGTGACAGCTGCTCACCTCCATCCAGCGGGGTCCCGGCTCCCAACTACCGCCCTCCAGTGGCCGGCGTCCTAGGCCTAGAGCTGCCTAGTGGTGGCGCCGGCCCTGGGGTGGGGGCACAGTATTAGGGGGTGCCTGTGCACCCATAACACTCAATGTGCGCATGCCTATGATTCTATGTGATATTGTTTGCACATGTCCTCTTATTTACTTGCACTGGTTGCCTTGGAGATGTTGTTGGCGTGATGATGGCCGCTATCAAGGTCTCCAAGACATCCAGCATACATGCTTCCCAGCACACTAGTGATGATGTCACTGATCGTGCCGCTGCCCATGTCTGGATTAATTCCCGCGGCTAGAGCGGCGTCTGGGGTTATTAAGGGTTGGTCTTTTGCATTTGTTTATTAAGCTTGATGACAACACCCTGCTGTTGAAACGTTTCTGTATCTGCCACATTTATTTCACTAAAATTGAATTAGAAGTGGGAGTGCTGCATTTTTCTCTTCTCTATGTGACGCTGCTGCATATTGCAGGTACCCGCTGTTGTACTTTCCTCTCAGGGGCCATCCATATAGTCAGATCCATAAACATCCAAAGCAAGCAGAGAGCACTCACCAAACCAAAGTTTAATTCAGTTCATCTTTAAAATCAGGGTAACAGCCGACGTTTCAGTCCACTAGGGCAGTGGTTTCAAACCCTGGTCCTCAAGTACCCCCAACAGTGCACATTTTCCAGGTCTCCACACAGAATCCTCCACCTGTGGATCTTTTAAAATGTGTCTGAATAATGAGTGCACCTGCTGGGTGACCTGGAAAACGTGCACTGTTGGGAGTACTTGAGGACCAGGTTTGGGAACCAGTGCACTATGGGACACACACTATGTTTTCTGTCCTGGAGTCTTGACAAAGGTCCCCTAGTGGATCGAAATGTCGGCTGTTACCCTGATGAACTGAAGTAAACTTTGAATTTTACAACTCTGGTGAGTGCTCTCCGCTTGTTTTGGATATATATATATATATATATATAGACTTTTGAGCATAGCTGTCAAAGATGTTCTGATCAACAAGGACACATACAGTCATCTGATGGTGGACCACCCGGTGGTTCCACTCTTTTACGTCATCCCAAAAATTCATAAGGACGTAAAAAAGCCCCCAGGTCGGCCCATCGTGGCAGCCATAGGATCACTGAACGAAAAAATTGCAACATATGTGGACACATATTTACAACCCTGCATACAAGGCACTTTTACTCATCTTAAGGACTCCTCCACCTTGCTGCGAAAACTTGACTCCATGGGGGAAGTACCTGATAACACCACCCTTATTACAGCCGATGTGGCAAGTTTATATACTTGTATTCCACATGGAGCAGGTATCACAGCGGTGGAGCAGTTAATTACGCACAATGCACTTTACCCGGGCCCTGATATTACTTTTTTTTCTGGCTTTATTAAGGTTCACACTGCAGCATAACTATTTTTATTATGATGGGAAGTATTATAAGCAAAGAGTTGGATGTGCGATGGGGTCGCCAGCCGCACCATCGCTGGTGAACGCATACATGTGGGCTGTTGAAAAACAACTATTTTTCGAAGATCCATCATTTACCCTGTTTGTTCATCTATATTACCGCTATATAGATGACGTATTGTTCTTTTGGACAGGGAACATTGAACAGTTAATTGAAAGTCAGAATGGCTTAGACCATCCCATTAATTTAACAGTAGCCCACAGTAAACAGCACATCAGCTTCCTTGATATTAACATATCTATCGAGAACAAAAATATTGTTACGTCTATGCATACGAAACAAACCGATAGAAACACATTTCATCCCCGGTCAACTGTAAATTCATTACCTTATTCCCAGTATGTAAGGGTGCGACGATGCAACAGCGACCCTGTAATTGCAGAACAACAACTGGATGAAATGACTAATAAATTTAGTGAGAGGGGATATCCCATACAGGTTCTTACACAAGCCAGACAGAGGGCATGTAAAGTGTCACGCAGTCAATTACTAGAAGAACGCACCAAAAAGGGCAAAGCATTAGCGGTACCCTGGGTCCAACAATTCCACACACAGAGCAGGGCCCTTAATAAGCAAGCAAAGTCATTATGGCCTATGATCACATCTGACCCTGACTTGAAGATGTTTAGAGACCACAAATTGATGCCCAGTTATACCAGGAGTCGTAGTTTGAGAGATTGGGTTGTTAAAACCGATGTCACGCTTCTGGGTAAACCAGAGGCAAGAGGCAGCAACAGTGAGTTCCTGAAGCACGGTAATGGGTGCTTCAAGTGCACTGGTTGCACGACATGCAGCCACATGTCCATAGGAAAATTCATAGATCATCCCCACGCAAGCAAAAAATTTCAAGGTTCGGTGTGTACGTTCTGTTTTGCCCATGCGGGCTCTATTATGTGGGCAAAACAGAGCGACAATTCAAAGAACACATGGCGCAGCACAGGGCGGCCATCAGGGCAGCACTGGGTAGTGGTACCAGTGACCAGCCAGGGGCTCGCCACTTTGCCCAACATAGACATACTGTTGCCACATTACGTCATAAAATAATAGATCAAGTGCCCCCATCTCCGCGAGGAGGGGATAGGGGAAAGAAATTGGTTCAGCTTGAAAATAAATGGATCTACAGGCTGGACACGGTGACGCCCAGGCGGTTAAATGACAGCCTATGGCTGAGTTGCTTTTTATGATCTATATTTTATTTACAATCTCATTTACAGCCTCTGCTGTGTTTGTCCACTAGTGTGAGTCTTGTGATGATTAGGGTGTCAGCACAATCTACATAGTGAGTTATAGTATATTAGACATAGATAATAGAACATTTAAGACATCACCATGCATTTTGCTAATATTAAGTATGTCCATTTAAGAGGATTTCCTCTATAATAAATGACACCCTGAGTGGTTTTATAGGAGCACATCACTTAGATTTTTGACACATAGGGGGAAATTTACTAAAGGAAATTTGTAAAAAATAGGTGTATTTGTATCCAGAAATACACTTATTTTTGACATTTACTATCCCGAAAATACTGCAATTCGTATTCGTATTGATAGCACATCAATACGAATACAAATTGCCGTATTTTCGGGATAGTAAATGTAAAAAATAAGTGTATTTCTGGATACAAATACACCTATTTTTACACCTATTTTTTACAAATTTCCTTTAGTAAATTTCCCCCATAATGTCTTTTAAGAGAAATGAACAGGAGGCATGTGCACTTGTTAGTCACAAATACACCATAATTAATGGCATGCATAATGGCTGGCCACCTCTTAATTCCGCGTTATAGACGAGGTCTTAGATATATGTTTGTATAGTCTGCACATATTTATAGTAATGATATATAGATTTTAAGTAAATAAGTAATGTTTTATCGTATGTATAAGTGTATTTGTTGTATTTGTTGGCTTGATGTTTTTTTCACAGCCGCGTCCCCAAGGCAACAGGATGCTGTCCTGGCTGAGCGTACCACGGCCGCAGACTCCCGATACGTCACATCCGGTTGCCGCACTTCCTGGTAACGGAGGGAGCGTCCCCGGATGACGAGGAGGGAGACGGAGGCCGCAGGAGACGCCAGGAGGGAGGAGTTGATGGTTGTTTGCCGCATCTTGTGAGTATATATGTATGCACTGTTTTCATTTGTATCACTTGTGTGTGGCTTGAGAAAGGGTTGCAAGCCCCGAAACGTCGCTTAATAAACCACAGTTTTCCACGATATTGCAAGTCTCCGAGTGCCGCTCCCTACCACTGTATGCATTTGCTGCTGGGTCTCGACCAAGTACTGCTATAAGAGAAGGCACCTGAGCAAGGTAACTAAGAAGGACACTGGTTTACCCCGTGAGTGCCGTTTTTCTGGGACTGTATATATATATATATATATATATATATATATATGCTGCGTAAGCCGGCACTCCCAGGTGGATGATGCAGTCGATACTGACCCGGTGCCTTCCAGCATGGACTGGCTGGTCCTTGTATAGGGTCAATGAATCAGGCGGCACTCACGGATTTGCAAAACGTGAACAAACTTATTTATTCATCCAACATGTTTCGGGCACTCGGCCCGTCCTCAGGGATAAACAACAGTGACTTTACAACACACTTTTATTCTGTAACAAGTGAAAAACTCCCTCCCCCTGATCAATCAACGCCGCCCCTCTTACCTGTGTTCACCAGATTGTGTCCCCGCTTCCGCTCACCTCCAGCATGTGTCTACCTGTATTCTGCCATTGAGGAGGCTGTACTTCCGTGCAGCACTTCCTCTGATGTCATCAGGCTTCATCCATGCTGTGGTTCAGCTCGATAGCCAAGCCTCTCTCTGGATTCCACAGGGAGGTCAGTTGCTAGGTGACCATACAAACATTAGAAACGTGATCTACAAGAGAAATAATTCATGTGATGAATACAAATACATTAAAAACGTGCAATAAGAGGCTGTATAACAACCATTTAAGAGGCAATATAATGCCAGTGCTAGGTGTAAAACAAAATAAATGTAATACATAAAAAATGCATACATTAAAATACATAAAATAATGAATAGACAATAGACAATTTTTAAAAATCTGCAGAGGGATGCTGCATCTATTGGGTTCCATGTGACTAAACAGTTTTTTATTTATGTTTTTATTTTATTTTGATTTATGTTGTTATTAATCCAAAAGATTATCACTATGGTAGCCTGATACAGCATTGTATATCTTACTTATAGATGTGTGCATCCACTGATGGTAGGCTGTAAATTTGAGCAATATATTTTTAAAAAAATTATTATCATATTAGATACTGATTTATCATGGATATAGCCTAGATTAAAGAACTTGTTACCCTACAGGACATAAAATGCCTATAGGAAATGGTACAATCCATGTTGCTCGTTCAGCCCCTTGGGTGCGAGAGTGTCGAGCTGGTGTATCCACCTCGCCTCCGCCTGCAGGAGCTGTTTCTTTCTATTGCCACCTCTTGCTGGGACAGGTATGTGGTCTATAATTTTAGATCTTATACTGGACAAGTTGTGCTTTCTTTCTGCACAATGTCGTGCCACTGGTTGTTCGCTCTGGCCGGAGGTTAATGATTGCCTTATGGCAAGGCGGTGGTTCGCCATCCTTTCTTTAAATTGACACTCTGTCTTGCCCACGTAGTAAAGTCCACATGGACAAGACAGAATGTACACAACATACCGGCTGGAACAAGTGACAGAGTGCTGGATTTTAAATTTTCTACCTGTGTGTGGGCGACTCACCGTATCTCCTGTAATCATGGAGCTACAGGTCGTGCACCCCACACATTTGTAGCATCCCTTGGGGCGAGATAAAAAGTGGCTAGGTTTGCTGATTTTAGTTATTGCACGTTTTTAATGTATTTGTATTCATCACATGAATTATTTCTCTTGTAGATCACGTTTCTAATGTTTGTATGGTCACCTAGCAACTGACCTCCCTGTGGAATCCAGAGAGAGGCTTGGCTATCCAGCTGAACCACAGCATGGATGAAGCCTGATGACATCAGAGGAAGTGCTGCACGGAAGTACAGCCTCCTCAATGGCAGAATACAGGTAGACACATGCTGGAGGTGAGCGGAAGCGGGGACACAATCTGGTGAACACAGGTAAGAGGGGCGGCGTTGATTGATCAGGGGGAGGGAGTTTTTCACTTGTTACAGAATATAAGTGTGTTGTAAAGTCACTGTTGTTTATCCCTGAGGACGGGCCGAGTGCCCGAAACATGTTGGATGAATAAATAAGTTTGTTCACGTTTTGCAAATCCGTGAGTGCCGCCTGATTCATTGACCCTATATATATATATATATATATATATATATATATATATATATATATATATAAAGGAATAGTCCTGCTGAAATGCCCCAGAGCAAACAGAACAACCGGCACCAGTCACTTGATGAAATTCAATGTAAATTCATTTAATAAGAAATATCCAGGCTCAGTAAAATGAGATAATCATCATAGACACCCATCAAGCAGATACAACTAGGCAATACGTTACACGTCTCCTCGACGGCCGTTTCGGCGCAAACAGCGCCTTCATCAAGAGGGGTCATCAAGACACTGAGCCAGAGACCTAGAATATAAAGGGTGTGCAGAGCCATACTCACCTGCGCATCGTCAGCTCAATCACAGGAGTCCGGCATCCACAATCAATCACCTCCTCGCGCGTCACTGCAGTCAGCACCCGCCGCACGTATGGACAGGAAGTCCACACGGCGGTGTGGAACTAAAATGCAGCGTCTGCCGCGGGGGGAAGGAAATGTGGTTCCCGGTCCCAGGAAGTGAGCCGGGTCACAGGGTGTTGCCATGGGGATCCGACGCCAATACAGATATCACGTATGCGCCGCAATGTGGCCATACAGATAGCAAGAAATACTAACACACAAATATGTATACAAGAGAAAAATGCATGCAAAAAGGTGGCATAACATTAATTTTGCCCACAAATAAATGATACCAACATGAAGCGTAGGTATGTGTAACGCTAAGTGAATCACTAACTCATTGAGGACATCGGAGACGGTATACAAAAAAAGAAAAAACAACACTATAATTACTTAATAAAGGGCAAAAGGAAAACTCTTCATTTAAGCCAACTGGTCTCATACAGTTGAGCTCATAGATCCAATAACATTCTTTTTTCATCAAAAGGCCATGTCTGTCTCCACCTCGCCTCAACGGAGGCACATGCTCTATGGGCATAAAGGCAAAGTCCTTAATAGAATGGCCCATTTCGACAAAGTGCCTGGCTACCGGAGGGGTGCTGGCATCCACTTTTTGATAGGCCTTCTTGATTGAGGACCTGTGTACTCCAATTCTCTCCTTTAGCATTCTCATCGTTTTGCCGACGTACAATTTGTTGCATGGGCACTGGATTAGGTACACAACGTACCTTGTTTCACAGTCCATAACATGCCTCAAGTTGTATCTTTTGCCTGATATAGGGTGTATTAATGCATTAGATTTGATTATGTATCGGCAGTTAACACATCCGGTACACTTCTGTGAGCCAACAGGCCTGAATAGCCAATTTCTCTGATCGACTTTGGGACTAATGTCCGAGTAGGTCAACTGTTGTTTAAGATTTTGGCTTCTCTTGAAGCAGAACAGTGGAGGGCTTTGGCACACCTTCCCCATAACTGGGTCTGTGCGCAAAATGTGCCAATGTTGTAAGAAGGCTTCTATAATGGCCTTAGACGCTATCGAATAGGTGGTCACAAAATGTAGCCTCTGTTCTTTTTCTTCCTTGACCTTAGGGATCAGCAAATCAGACCTTAGTAAATTCAGGCATTTGGATCTTGCTTCGTCCACTTCTTTGTGGTCGTATTGGCGATCAGTAAACTGCTTACACATATCATTCAGGACACCGTCTAGTGCTGTTCTGTCAGACGTGATGCGTACGGCTCTCAGCAATTGAGAATACGGTAAACCGCGTTTCAGCGGTTGGGGATGAAAACTGGATGCAAGTAAAAGAGTGTTTTTATCAGTTGGCTTTTTGAAGAGTGACGTAACAAAAGACCCATTTTTGATGGAAATCAAAACATCAAGGAAATGTAAGGACACAGGGCTGTAACTAGAGGTAAATCTGATTTTCCCTGGAATGGAATTCAAAAAAAGTACAAAATCATTGAGAAGCTTCTCAGTGCCAGTCCAAACAAAAAACAAATCGTCAATATAACGAACGTAACAACTAATGAATTTGGAAAAAATAGAATGGGAAAGCAAATACCGTTTTTCGTATTGAAATATAAATAAATTGGCATACGATGGGGCCATGTTAGACCCCATCGCCGTGCTACGGCGCTGCAAAAAAACCCCATTATCAAACAAAAAATAATTTTTGTTAAGAACCAATTCAAGCAAAGTTAACAGAAAATCAATCGGTGGACCTGTATAAAGTGGACTGGCACTGATACACTCTCGAACCGCTCCAATGCCCTCATCATGTTCAATGTTAGTGTAAAGCATGGGTCCTCAAACTGCGGCCCTCCAGATGTGGTGAAACTACAAATCCCAGCATGCCTTGCCACAGTTTTCCTATAAGGGAGTGTTAAAACTGTGGCAAGGCATGCTGGTAATTGTAGTTTCACAACATCTGGAGGGCCGCAGTTTGAGGACCCATGGTGTAAAGGCAAGTGACATCTAAGGTCACCAGCAAACACCCTTCTGTTGGTTGACCAAATTGGCCTAGTTTGTTTAAAAAATCGGTAGTATCACGCAGGAAAAATGGGCTAGCCTGTACTACCGGCTGCAGAAAAAAATCTATATACTGCGACACCGGCTGGCTAATCGATCCCATGGAGGAAATAATTGGTCTCCCACGTGGGGAGACCAACGATTTATGTACCTTAGGAAGGCAGTAGAGCAAGGGAATAACTGGAAATTTTTGACAAAGAAACTCGCTAGTGGGCTCATCGATCCAGTTGTTACTTAATCCCATCTGGATTAAGGAGTCAAACTCCTTCTTGTATTTTTGAGTGGGATCATACGTGAGTTTAAGATAACAACTGGCATCACTCAACTGGCCTTTGATTTCATTGATGTAGTAATCCCTGTCGAGAACTACCACGCCCCCGCCTTTGTCGGCGGGGCGGATGATGATATTAGAGTTGTCACGCAGGGATTTTTCGCCTTGGGTAATATTGGAATAATACCTGACTGGCTTTTTAACCACCGGTAAGGCATCACGTTTGACAAGGCGCATGAAAGTATCGATGGATGCATTTGGGGAGGGGGGGTCAAAATCACTTTTAACTCGAAAGGGAGATGGATTAATATTAGGAGCCTACGGTTGCCTAAGAAAATAGTCTTTTAGGGCGTAATTGTCTGTGAAACCGAAAAAGTTCGGTCTCACATTCAAACGGTCTTTGTTTGTGGGTTTGCACAAAGGTTAAACCCTTGTTAAGTACAGACATTTCCATCTCTGAGAGATTATGGGCTGAGAGGTTGAAAACCATTATTTCTGATCCCCCCTCTTTCCTCTTCCCTTTTGAGTATTTGTGCCTGACGCCCCCTCTCCTGCATCTCGTATGCCTCTTTTTTCTTTGTTGCGGTTGCTCACTCTGCTGCCTAAAAAAAACATTCTTATTTGAATGATCAGAGTCACTGTGAGAAGTCTGCGACTCAAGATCAGTAAAATTAACTTCTCTGCGCTTTCTACTGGCTGTGTATTGTTCACGCCAGGGACGTCTGGAATTTTGCCCGGTCAGCCAGGGGTACACACGTAGCTCTCTGTAATCATCCTTTACTTTTTATATTTGCCTTTTTGAAGGCTAACAGTTCGGATTTAAATGTAGCTACTGAATCTTCCAGTTTGGTCAACCAGTCAGTTGAGGTGTCAGATTTTAGAATGGCAGTGCCCTCCTTTTCACAAGTCACAATCTCTCGCTTAACAATCTCTATGTCATAGTTAACCTGCTGTACAACCAAAACAATTAAATCAAAACTGCATTGATTGAGGATGGCGCACCAGTTTTTACAAAAATCCTTATTGGTGCGGCCAATGGTTGGCTGTTTTTTGATGCGGAAGCCCCTAGGTATAAAACCTTCCCTATGGTACTGTGACAGGGTTAATCCGTGGAGTTCTAATTCCACCAACCTCTTTCGAAGTCTCAGTAGGTCAGTATGCACCTCTAGGGGACTATCCACATCAAAGTCCAGCTCTTTAGTGTCTGCAAAGAGGATTTTATTGACATCCTTATCCAGGAACCTCTTTGTACCAGTCAAATCATTGGCATCAAAATCCATGACAACAGAGTGTGACACAGTCACCACAAAACATACAACACTTAACACAAAATATACGGACAATGGTAGATGTCCATATAAGGTGGTGTACAACCACATGAATGATAATGGCGGTGCAATTGAAATGTTCAGGTGAACCATGTATAGTCCAAAGAGCAGTCGCACCCGCTGACTTGAATGAATGAAGCGTGCCAGGTCACAATTGAATAAAGGAATAGTCCTGCTGAAATGCCCCAGAGCAAACAGAACAACCGTCACCAGTCGCTTGAATTGGTTCTTAACAAAAAAAATTTGTTTGATAATGGGTTTTTTTTGCAGCGCCGTGGCACGGCGATGGGGTCTAACATGGCCCCATCGTATGCCAATTTATTTATGTTTCAATACGAAAAACGGTATCTGCTTTCCCATTCTATTTTTTCCAAATTCATTAGCTGTTACGTTCGTTATATTGACGATTTGTTTTTTGTTTGGACTGGCACTGAGAAGCTTCTCAATGATTTTGTACTTTTTCTGAATTCCATTCCAGGGAAAATCAGATTTACCTCTAGTTACAGCCCTGTGTCCTTACATTTCCTTGATGTTTTGATTTCCATCAAAAATTGGTCTTTTGTTACGTCACTCTTCAAAAAGCCAACTGATAAAAACACTCTTTTACTTGCATCCAGTTTTCATCCCCAACCGCTGAAACGCGGTTTACGTATTCTCAATTGCTGAGAGCCGTACGCATCACGTCTGACAGAACAGCACTAGACGGTGTCCTGAATGATATGTGTAAGCAGTTTACTGATCGCCAATACGACCACAAAGAAGTGGACGAAGCAAGATCCAAATGCCTGAGTTTACTAAGGTCTGATTTGCTGATCCCTAAGGTCAAGGAAGAAAAAGAACAGAGGCTACATTTTGTGACCACCTATTCGATAGCGTCTAAGGCCATTAAGGAAGCCTTCTTACAACATTGGCACATTTTGCGCACAGACCCAGTTATGGGGAAGGTGTGCCAAAGCCCTCCACTGTTCTGCTTCAAGAGAAGCCAAAATCTTAAACAACAGTTGACCTACTCGGACATTAGTCCCAAAGTCGATCAGAGAAATTGGCTATCCAGGCCTGTTGGCTCACAGAAGTGTACCGGATGTGTTAACTGCCGACACATAATCAAATCTAATGCATTAATACACCCTATATCAGGCAAAAGATACAACTTGAGGCATGTTATGGACTGTGAAACAAGGTACGTTGTGTACCTAATCCAGTGCCCGTGCAACAAATTGTACGTCGGCAAAACGATGAGAATGCTAAAGGAGAGAATTGGAGTACACAGGTCCTCAATCAAGAAGGCCTATCAAAAAGTGGATGCCAGCACCCCTCCGGTAGCCAGGCACTTTGTCAAAATGGGCCATTCTATTAAGGACTTTACCTTTATGCCCATAGAGCATGTGCCTCCGTTGAGGCGAGGTGGAGACAGACATGGCCTTTTGATGAAAAAAGAATGTTATTGGATCTATGAGCTCAACTGTATGAGACCAGTTGGCTTAAATGAAGAGTTTTCCTTTTCCCCTTTTATTAAGTAATTATAGTGATGTTTTTTCTTTTTTTGTATACCGTCTCCGATATCCTCAATGAGTTAGTGATTCACTTAGCGTTACACATACCTACGCTTCATGTTGGTACCATTTATTTGTGGGCAAAATGAATGTTATGCCACCTTTTTGCATGCATTTTTCTCTTGTATACATATTTGTGTGTTAGTATTTCTTGCTATCTGTATGGCCACATTGCGGCGCATACGTGATATTTGTATTGGCGTCGGATCCCCATGGCAACACCCTGTGACCCGGCTCACTTCCTGGGACCGGGAACCACATTTCCTTCCCCCCGCGGCAGACGCTGCATTTTAGTTCCACACCGCCGTGTGGACTTCCTGTCCATACGTGCGGCGGGTGCTGACTGCAGTGACGCGCGAGGAGGTGATTGATTGTGGATGTCGGACTCCTGTGATTGAGCTGACGATGCGCAGGTGAGTATGGCTCTGCACACCCTTTATATTCTAGGTCTCTGGCTCAGTGTCTTGATGACCCCTCTTGATGAAGGCGCTGTTTGCGCCGAAACGGCCGTCGAGGAGACGTGTAACGTATTGCCTAGTTGTATCTGCTTGATGGGTGTCTATGATGATTATCTCGTTTTACTGAGCCTGGATATTTCTTATTAAATGAATTTACATTGAATTTCATCAAGTGACTGGTGCCGGTTGTTCTGTTTGCTCTGGGGCATTTCAGCAGGACTATTCCTTTATTCAATTGTAACCTGGCACGGTTCATTCATTCAAGTCAGCGGGTGCGACTGCTCTTTGGACTATATATATCAGGGCTGGGCAACACCGGCCCGCCAGATGTTGATGAACTACACATCCCAGCATGCCTTGCATCAGTTTCAGCATGGCCACATAGCAAAACTAATGCAAAGCATCCTGGGATGTGTAGTTCATCAACATCTGGAGGGCCGGTGTTGCCCAGCCCTGATATATATATATATATATATATATATATATATATATATATATATATATATATATATACACTGGTATCCCTTTTGGCTTGTGGAGGAGCCTTGGAGACAAAGAGCGACACTCACGGATTTGTAGAAATAGATTTTATATCATATTGGTGCAGTACATCATAGTCTCAATCTAGCGACGTTTCAAGGCAGGATGCCTTTTCATCAGGAGAGACCTAAAGTGCTGGTAGTGCTGGTGGGGGATGTAGGGAAGACAAGAAAGTGCTCTGTGCTTACCTTATGTAGCCCGTGTGCGTGGCTCAAGTTCCTGCTGCGGCGTCTTCGGGTCCCACTTCCGGGTTCCGGGTGGCGAGTCCCACTGACGTCAGACCGTTGCCCGGCAACCACGGACGCTAAACATCCCTGTTACGCCGCGCACCAGTACTGAGCTGTGTAAACAAAAAAGAAAGAAGACCAACTTAATGCTGTTGGATATTTATGTGTATAAAACAAATTGAAAACAGTGCAAAACTTCTATGTGGTTGCCGGGCAACGGTCTGACGTCAGTGGGACTCGCCACCCGGAACCCGGAAGTGGGACCCGAAGACGCCGCAGCAGGAACATGAGCCACGCACACGGGCTACATAAGGTAAGCACAGAGCACTTTCTTGTCTTCCCTACATCCCCCACCAGCACTACCAGCACTTTAGGTCTCTCCTGATGAAAAGGCATCCTGCCTTGAAACGTCGCTAGATTGAGACTATGATGTACTGCACCAATATGATATAAAATCTATTTCTACAAATCCGTGAGTGCCGCTCTTTGTCTCCAAGGCTCCTCCACAAGCCAAAAGGGATACCAGTGTGTACCAATGCCAATGAAGGCACCACGGTAACATTCATCTGTTTGTCCGGAGTGCCGAGCGTATGCCACTATATATATATATATATATATATATATATATATATATATATATATATATATTTGTAGGTGAAGGGCACTCCCAATCCACTTGCCAGTTAATGCTGGGGTATCATCCCAAGCTCCAAGTCCATACAATACAGTCCTGGGCCACCAATAGAATTTGCAAATCAAGGAGAACTCACCAGACTTTTCTTAAAAGGGTAAAACAGTAATCTTTATCTTACGTCATCATGTCATCAAAACTGTATGTCGACGTTTTGGGCAACGCAGTGCCCTTCCTCAAGACAAGCCACCAGAGGAACAGGAGGCAGCAGGTAAACATTACAACAGAACACAGCCTTTATATACCAATGCACCCAGCTGTGACATGTAATCCCCCAATCACAACCGAAATCCAGTCAAACTTAGCTTAATATACCTCTAAAACAACTGTTTACATACCTAGAATACAGTACACAGGGGCGTATTGGTTGGAGGCATAAGTCCCCATTCTTATAATGCTTTAAAGCCAGTTTAAACCACCAATATCCTTGGCGTGCGTTCCACTTCAGTGTCTTCTGCACCTTGATAAAGGGCCCGCAAGGGCTTGAAACGTTGGGATACCCCTGGCAGTTCGTGTCATTTATTTGAGTGCCGCCGTCACCACGCTATATATATATATATATATGAAAAATATAGGGTGAAAAAAGCGCCTCCTAGTGTAGCATTAATGGGTGTTCAAACACCATCACCATAAACACAATAGCACCCCAAATCATATAGGTGTACCATTAGAAGTGGTATCCAACCACTTTGTTCAAACGCATGAGATCAATCTCACAGGCACTTCAGCACGGCCAGTTCAAATTCTCAACCAGAGTTATGCATAGAAGATATAGAGAAAAGAAAAAGAGAACCTTGCGTAATATTGTAAAACACAAGTATTTATTCAAATGAGGACAGTAAATTGCCCGTACATCAATAAAAACAAATGGAGCTTATCTGAATGCTTTCTCTCCAAAGCACTGAAGTTCTGGGGTATCCGCGGTATAGCCCCCACTCTGCTCAACGCGTTGCGTCCACTGGTAGTATCCTAGACTTCCTCAGGAGCGTAACTGTAACATGTCCTCCTTCCCATATTTATACTACTACTGATTGCGGTGATCGCGGACCCCTGTGCCGCGTTTAGACTTCCGCATATGTCACTTCCGGGTCCGGCTATTTGGAACGCAACTTTCCTATACCGTGACACGCACGGCCATTTCTAGAGGAGTCTTCTTACGTGAATAACTATGGAACGCAGCGTCCACGCTGTGTTCTTTCTGGTGACACGCACCGTCATGTTATTGTTATATGGAACGCAGCGTCCATGCTGCGCTCCTTTCGGTGACACGCACCATCATCTTTTTACGAAATTGAATGGATTAATTAATTTTGTAGGGGTCCGGAATTTCTATTCAACCCTGAAAGGGAATTGCGTCCAGTCACAGTGCTGACGCTCCCCTCCCCTGGTATCATAGACAACTCCTCCCCCATTAATACACTTGTTTCTAGGACGCCATGTTTCTAACTGGCTATTTGCCCTATTCATGGTATGTTCCCATAATGTACTATTACACACAAATTCATAAATCTAAAAACAAAAAACAGTATACAGAAAACTATAGAAACAGTCCCTATTACAAGTATTAAAAAACAGGTTAAAAATATTAAAAATATTATAAATATTTATAAAAAATGTTCATTTATAAAAAAGGAGCAATTTCATAGTTATCATTGAGACCTTTGGGGTTTAAAGTGTCCAGTGCATAAATCCAGTACATTTCCCTTTTCGACAGGAGATTCTCTCTGTCACCACCTCTAGGCCCTAGATTCACTTGTTCAATGACTTTGAATTTAAGATCTTCCACCTTGTTGTTATGATATTTACTAAAGTGTCTAGGGATCGTATGTGTCTCAACCTTGTTCTTTATGCCTCTAATATGCTCCTGTATGCGTATTTTCAATTGTCGTTTGGTTTTTCCTATGTACTTCTTCTTGCAAGTACATTCCAACATATAGATGACCCAACTTGTATTACAGTTAGTTAAATGTTTACATTTGTACTCTTTAGAGCCGCTTGAGTTGCTGAAACTTTTAGATTCATGATGTGCAAATTTGCATATAACACATTTATTACATTTATAATATATATATATACAGTGGTCGAAGTGGAAATTTTGAAGTGGGGGTATGGAAATTTTGAAGTGGGGGTATGGAAAAGTAAAGAGTGAATATAGTGCGCACCTTCGGACACCCCCCTGTCCATCAACGTCCCCTGCCAGACTGCCCCGTTGTACAGGGGTATTACAAATGCACAATATGTGCTGCTGAGTGATCAGAGAGCATCCTGAGGGGGAAAAAAAACTTTTTTTTTATCATCTTCAGATTAAAGTGGGGGTATGCCATACCCCTGTATACCGCCCCACTTCGACCACTGTATATATATATATATATATATATATATATATATATATAATTAGAGGCAAGCACACCAATTTGCAAACAAATATTATTTATGTGAAAAAAGTGGATTTATCCATAGGCAGTACATACAGTACAGTCCATGTAACAGACAATTCAAGACATCCAAATACTTATCAGCAGAGAAACTGGATTACAGGATGGTAACATGGTGAATAGCATGGAGGTACTGCTCACTAGGACATAGTCAGGTCTGCTCAACAGCTGTTTCGGAATGAGTATCCGTCATCAGGAGCATGCCTGACTGACCCATAAGACCAGGTATATATAGCAGCCGCAATAAAGAACTAAATGCAATAAGTGTACTCACCTGTGATCGCTGGTATGTGTAAAGTGGGAAGCGTACGTCTAGTCCGACCTCCACCAGTACTAGTGCATCACTTCCTCTACAATCTGATAGGGCAGTGTTTTTCAACCACTGTGCCGTGGCACACTAGTGTGCCATCAGTTGTTCTCAAGTGTGCCCCCAGATCTAGAGATGCCCAAACCAGTTTACAGCAATCACCAGTTCAACTGTTATTTACTGGTCTTTTCATGTAAAGGGCCAATGTATTTTATTTTGTTACCAGTGTGTTTGTTTTTTATATGGGGGCCAATAGCTTTGTTTTTTTCCTGTGGGGGGCAATGTGTTTTGCCCTGTGGGGATCTCATGGTGTGCCTTGGTAATTTTAAAATCGTATTTAGTGTGCCGCAAGGTAAAAAGGTTGAAAATCACTGTGATAGGGTGTAGAGCCGTGCACTGCTCACATGGGACACGATGCATGACGCGGCTTCCGCCGGCCAGACAGCAGTCACCATGGAGACCGAACACAGCCCTTACTTTCGACCTCATCCGTAGGAGTGAGACGCATGATAGGTTATCACCCCATCAATGCGTCCACCACCATAAAGACGCGTCTCTGGCCGCCGGACCTTAATGCAGAGCAGCAGCTAACACACTAAGTGCCAGCTACTTCTCCATTCCGGACCAATTGCGCACCCAGTTTAAACATGAGATACAGGTCACCGATCCCGCACCACTTCGAGGTACGCCGATCTGAACCTGCATCAATTATAATGCTATGTATATAATGCGATCACAGGTATCAATCTATTGTTAGAAATTGCATTAATCCACATATACCTGGTTTACATTGGACAGAGTCATATGTGAACAAAATATGATACATAATCATTCATAAAAAGACAAGAATATACATAAAAAACAGTTAAGAGAAAATTCCTCATTTAGACCTAATGGTGACATAGAAGTAAGTTGGTTAATCCAAAAACATTCTTTTTGCAATAATAATTTATCACGATCTTCACCCCTACGCAGAGGTGGAATATGATCTATTGGTTGAAAATACAAATCTTTAATTGTGTTTGGCCACTGGAGGTGTATCTGAATCAACTTTATATATGGCTTTTTTGATGGACCCCCATAGGGTGAGAATAGAATTGGTGGCTCGCGTAGGGGCTTAGTTGCGCTCACCATGCTGTCTGGGTCCAGCCAGTCGGGATAATGACTGTCGGGATCCGGATACCTATACCACACCCATCTTGAATCTTCTGTTACATGGACTGTATGTACTGCCTATGGATAAATCCACTTTTTTCACATAAATAATATTTTTTTGCAAATTAGTGTGCTTGCCTCTAATTACCAGTTTATTGCAACCCATATGTGGCATTGGCACCCAGATGATGAAACCATTGGGAGGTGTGCGGATTTTCTAATTGTCTTCTCTCACTCTCTCTCTCTCTCTCTCTCTCTCTCTCTCTCTCTCTCTCTCTCTATATATATATATATATATATATATATATATATATATATATGATACAGAAGTACCAACACACTCGCCATTCCTAAGAATGAGGTGCAAACAGCACCCTCTTCCCAGGATGGGGTGCATTGACCTGTGACCACACACTCTAGTAAATACAAACACAAGGGGCCCAGCACTCACTACAACAAACTAACTCACCTTAACATTCAAATAATCAATTAAATAAATAATGGGGTTTTATTTCATGAATTGATCAATGCATTTAAGCTTGCAGCCCATCGCCAAGGGACCCCATTTCACTGCAAGTCCTACACTAACAACTGATTTTCATGGGAACCTGGCAACTGTTTACACATCATAGCTAAAAAGAACATGTGTTATTTTCCTGGGTTAAAGCTCAACTGCCATGTCCTTATGGCTTTTAAAGGTGAGACCATCCCAAACACAGCACCTGAATTAGTAGTAAAGGGGCAGCTGTCACAGGTTTCAGGTAAATGAGCTTATCTAGGGTGCATGAGAAAGCTATGATCACAGTAACAGAGGTTAATTAAAACCTGCAAGCTTAAATGCATTGATCAATTAATGAACTAAAACCCCATTATTTATTTAATTGATTATTTGAATGTTAAGGTGAGTTAGTTTGTTGTAGTGAGTGCTGGGCTCCCTGTGTTTGTGTGTGTGTATATATATATTAGAGATGTGCACCGGCCACTTTTCGGGTTTTGGGTTTTGGGTTCTGATTACCTTGAGGTTTTGGGTTCTAATGGGTTTTGCCAAAACACCTCCTAAGTGTTTTGTGTTTGGATTTCTTGGGTTTTGGGTTCTGATTTTTTTGTTAAAAAAGCATAAAAACTGCTAAAATCGCAGAATATTTTTTTTTTTTGCTCCTACGCTATATTAACCTCAATAACATTCATTTCCACTCATTTACAGTCTATTCTGAACAGCTCACACCTTACAATATTGTTTTTAGGGCAAAAGGTTGCACCGAGGTAGCTGGATAACTATGATAAGCCACACAAGTGTGCGGCACAAACACTAGACTGATATGGCACACTTAGCATACCCTCTAGGCTGATACTGCACACCTAGAATTACCCCTGGACTGATATGGCACAGGTAGCATCACCCCTGGACTGATACGGCACATTTAGCATCACCCCTGGACTGATATGGCACACTTAGCATCCCCCCTAGTCTGATACGGCACACCTAGCATCACCCCTGGACTGATATGGCACAGGTAGCATCACTCCTGGACTGATACGGCACATTTAGCATCACCCCTGGACTGATATGGCACACTTAGCATCCCCCCTAGACTGATACGGCACACCTAGCATCACCCCTGGACTGATATGGCACGCTTAGCATCACCCCTGGACTAATACAGCACACTTGGCAGCACCCCATGAATTATACGGCAGACTTGGCTTACCCCAGGAATTAAACGGCACAGATGGTGGCACCCCTGACCTGATACAGCACACATGGAATTATACGGCACAGATGGCGGCACCCCTGGACTGTTACGGCACACATGGCGGCAGGCATGGAATTATACGGCAGACAAATTCCTGCAGTAAAAATAAAAATGTGTATTCTTTTAATTATAAAAATGAGCAGGACACCTTACTTAGCAACACCCCATGAATTATACAGAACTCTTGGCTCACCCCTGGACTACAGTGCATTTACCAGCCCTTGCAGTAAAAAAAAAAAAAACACCTTAATTTTATTTTCATTAAAAAAAAAGGGCAGCTCCCCTGGTCTGATATGGGACACATGGGGCACCCCTGGAATTATACGGCACACATGCGGGCACCCCAGGACTGATACAGGACACATGGGGGCACCCCTGGACAAATACAGCACACATGTGGGCACCCCTGGATGGATATAGCACACATGTGGGCACCAATGGACTGATAGTACTGGTAGCCAGTGGAAACAGCAGATTGGAATTATATACTGCAATAAAATACTGGTAGCCAGTGGCAACAGACTGGAATTATATACTGCGATAAATACTGGTAGCCAGTGGAAACAGCAGACTGGATTTTTATATACTGTGATAAATAATACTGGTAGCCAGCGGCAACAGCAGACTAGAATTATATACTGCGATAAATAATGGTAGCCAGTGGCAACAGCAGACTAGAATTATATACTGCAATAAATAAAATACTGGTAGCCACTGCCAGTGGCAACAGCAAACTGGAATTATATACTGTGATAGGTACTGATAGCCAGGGGCAACAGCACACTGGAATTATATACTGCAATAGGTACTGGTAGGCACTAGCCAGTGGCAACAGCAGAGAGCAGACTGCAGCAGACACTAGGCAGTGCAGGGCAGGCAGTGGCACTAGCAGCACCAGTGGACTATCACACTGTGACTGACTATACAGGAGCAGACTCAGCAGAGGCAGGCCCCAGCAGGCTCGGACTGGCCTGGGGGGGAACCGGGGAATCCCCCGGTGGCCCCAGTGATTTTGGACCCCGCCCACTTGTTTAGGGGGGCGGGGCTATCACTCTTTATCCCCCCTCCCCGCCGCCACAATAGCAAAGGCACGGCGGCTGCAAGCAGGGCTGAGGAGCTGGAACCCTGTCGCGCTGCGTCATGACGTCAGACGCCACAGTGACAGTTGTCCCAACTCCCGCCGGCGCAGCACATCAGGCCACCTGATTCAGGCGGGTCTGCACAGGATGGGAGCAGCCACCGCTGGGGCCCCAAACAGCAGCACAGATTCCCCCCCCCCCCCCCCAGCACGATAAGAGCTGCGGGGGTAGAGAGAAAACTGCTTTTGTTCCCCGTCTGCAAACTGGTAGGTAACTAGCCTAACCATTTGCAGTATTAACATTTTTATATTCTGTGTTGTTGTTTTTTAGGGGTATGCGCTGTATTGTGTATGTGTGTGTGTATGTATGTATATGTGTGTGTATGTGTATGTATGTGTGTGTGCGCCATATTATCTGTATTGGGGGCCTATGTGCTGCACTATTTGAGTGGGGGGACCTATGTAATGTATGTTATTGGGGGCCTATGTGCTGCACTATTTGAGTGGGGGGACCTATGTAATGTATGTTATTGGGGGCCTATGTGCTGTACTATTTGAGTGGGGGGACCTATGTAATGTATGTTATCGGGGCCTATATGCTGCACTATTTGAGTGGGGGGACCTATGTATGTTATTGGGGGCCTATGTGCTGCACTATTTGAGTGGGGGGACCTATGTAATGTATGTTATTGGGGGCCTATGTGCTGTACTATTTGAGTGGGGAGACCTATGTAATGTATGTTATTGGGGGCCTATGTAATGTATTATATGGGGGGGGCCTATGTGCTGTATTATTTGAGTTGGTGGGACCTATGTAATGTGTTTTTATTGGGGGCCTATGTGCTGTACTATTATCTGAGTGGGGGACCTATGTAATGTATTATATGGGAGGGCTAAGGCGAATCTAAGGGGTGCACCGGACCACCTAGTCTTAAGGTGTGTACAGACGGCAGATATGCCGTGCTATGCGAGTCCCGATACGATCAGCTGGTATCCGGACTCGCATCGCACGGCATGCGGCAGGGACACAATTTAGACTATATAGTGCAGATCTGCCTGCCCTCACTATATCGCTGCAGATTTGTGCTAACTTGGGAGCATGCATCGGCAGCGCATCGGGCTCGTTAGCCCTAAAAAGCCACCAATCAACATGCGATATGGCTTCCGATGTTCACTAAATCGGGAACATCGGAATCCATATCGCCCCCGTGTGTACACACCATAAGGAATTGCTTGTTGCCAAGGAGGATGTCTCACGCCGCTGAATGCACCTAATTGAAATAAATGAAAGCCGGCAGAGAGCGCTGTGCGCTGCCCGGCTGTAGTCTAAGCAGTGGCATCGATATTTTCAGTTTTCCCTTTGGACCGCCGGCAGCCAATCAGGAGCGGCATTGGTGGTATTGGTAGCTACTCCTGATTGGCTGCCGGACCTCAGTGCGAGAACTGAAAATATCGATGTTACTGCTTAGACGACAGCCGGGCAGCGCACAGCGCTCTCTGCCCGGCTGTCATTTATTTCAATTAGGTGAGTCCAGCGGCGTGAGACATCCCCCTTGGCAACAAGCAATTCCTTAGACTAAACAGCCGGCTCTCTGCCCGGCTGTCATTTCTTTAGGTGCATCCAGTAGTATGACATCCTCCCTGGCAATTAGCAATTTCCTCCCCACCTTGGCAACGAGCAATTCCCTCCCCCAATGGGCATTACGTTGTGGTCTAAAGTGTAATACCATGCACAATTTTGTGATGCCACGCCTCCGTCCCATGAGGCCACGCCCCATTTTCGCCACGCGGGTGCGCCGCGCAAAGGTCCTCCTTGCATGTGGGTTTGGATTTGGGAACAGCCATTACCATATTTCTACATTCACCTATTGGGGGGGGGGGGGGGGGGGGGGTGCACCCCTATGTGTTGTACTATTATCTGAGTGGGGGACCTATGTGCTGTATTATGTGTGGGGACCTACATGCTGTACTATTACCTTTGTGTGGAGGACCTATGTGCTGTATTATATGTGGGGGGACATACGTGCTGTACTATTATCTGTGTGTGGAGGACCTATGTGTTGTAATATCTGGGGGGGTGGTATTTGTTGTATTATCTATGGGACCTAAGTGCTTTATTATCAGCGTGGGGGATTTATGGATCAAATGTCACACACCTGTGATTTTGGGGCAATTTTGACCGATAATCGGCCCAAAGTGCAGAAATCAGATGAAATTGGCCCAAAATTCTATAGTGTATAGCCACTCCTCTCTGGTCAGATGGCCACACCCCTTCAAAAAGACCACGCCCCTTGGTGGGCCCCTGTGAGTGCATTTCCCTGGTGGGCCCTTCGTGCCCCAGTCCGACACTGGTCACACCCCAACCTGTGAGCCAACACCCATGAGGCCACACCCCTTTTCCCAGCAAGCAGCTTTTCCACACGGGCTGCAGGCACTGCTGCACCTGGTGCCCAAAGAGGTAGGGACGGGCGTCACTGTCTCAGAGTCAAATGTAACAGCCTGCAATTTCTGTTGCAATTTCATTAAGTTGGCTACAAAATGTAAAGTGGCAACATCTTTACTGTAAGTCTTATGGCTAAATTGCCACAGTCTCAACTTTTTGAATGCCGACCTGATTACTGCAACTCTTTATTACCGTTATGCTATACAATATCTTTATACTGATTCATTCGTCTGTTAACAAAAGTATTATTACTATTATTATTATTTGGGTTATTTTTTGCTATTTTATGTAATAACATTGTTAGCTCAAACACATATTCCCCTTTGTCTACAATGAATCATTGAATTGTAGCTGTGCATTTAAAGTTCTAGCAACTATGTGACACCCTTTAAACAACATACTGTAATTACAGGGCCATTTGCATTGAAAGAGACCTGTGCATTGAAGCCATATTAGCTGTTGCATAAGCAGAATGTAATTAATTGGAGACCAACAGAAGCTTTTTGGTTGACGCATTGGGGGTAATTCAGACTTTCTCGCTAGGCTTGGTTTATTCAGAGCCTAACAAGCAGGTTAACGCCGCCATGCTGACAATGAGGGACAGACTGGGGCAGGATCAGACTATCAGCATGATATATGACCACAAGTTGAAGGTCTCTTAATATTTCATCATTTAAGCTTTGTATAACTCGTGTGGCATTACACAGACCAAAGGTCATTACTACGTACTTATAATGCCCATCTCGTGTGCTGAAGACGGCCTTCCGCTCATCGTCAGACTTTATCTGAATCAAGTTCTTAGCCCCCCTGAGAGCAGAGTCCATTTCCAGTTGGATCCCAGCTCCATGAAGATGCATTCCCTATTGTAAGTTAGCAGTACAATGATGACTCGGAGACATAGGATGGCATTAAATATATGTTATTTATTGTGTGGCACAGACAGCATCTTTACTTATGAAAGTAATGTGGAATATCCGGTCCAGGTTTAGAGCAGCAGCAGGGAAACTGATGTGATCAGGGTTCGGCTGATTAGCATGACCTGTGCTCTCCTGATATAAGAGTTTCCAGGACTGAGGGTCATTACTCCGGATGGTGGAATAGCTGCCCAGGTGATACACCAGGGTGCGGGCTATGGTAGGGACCACTGGAGCTTTCTGAAGAGTTTGTACTATGGTGTGACACCTGTATGCTGCAATGCTGTAACCACCCTTGCTTATGCTACCTGCTACATCATGAAGACCAAAACTTCATCTTATCCAGTGTATGTGATTCCTTGGAACAATGAATCAAACTTTTAGTTGGAATAACTGTATAACGGCAAAGAAAGGATGGTCAGGAATTATCACAGCCCATCAATACACTAACCAACACCACAATACATTTAGTGTGGATGGAGACTAGCCCATGGGTGCCTTCCACACAACCCAGGGTGTCCAACATACCTTATAACATATATAGTCAGTCTGGTAGGGTGGTGCTGCTGAGAATGTTTTAGATTTTAAATTATGGTGAATAACGAACCCAACAAACAGAGCCGGGCTGATGATCTTGTGTCTCCCCAAGGCAAGGTTCTGCTTACAGAACTGTTGCACGGCCACCATGCACTCATACACTCATACACTCATGTAAGACACCTAAAATTATTCCCAAAGAATAAACCTACAGATGGAGTGCCTCTTGTTCAGCACCAGCTCTCGCCAAATCTCCTCCGCTGGCGCGAGCTGGCAGAGAGACGCTCCATCTGACGGGGATGTGCAAGCATCTCACACGCACCTGTGTCCCTGTTTCTCAGCGGCGGGGAGCGGAATCCCTGTCTGTCTCCACTTCAGAGAGACGGGCAGGGTTAGGGGGAGAGAGGGCGGATGTGGCACTGATGGGGGAGCGGCGGGTAGGCAGCAGAGGGCGGTGGTGGGCTCCGACAGAACGGGCGTGCAAGCGTCTCATGCGCGCGCCCCCTTCTGTCTGTTCCTGGGAATTGGCAATGGAATCACCAGGACCCGCTTTAATCTCTCATCTGTAGACCATCCCCTGATAAATGTTGCCATCAGAATAGTACAAATGCTGATCTCTGAAAATAACAATGGGTGTTTAACTACAGCCCCCCCATTGGATAGATTACATTTACAACCACAAGGTTACTCTTCTGCCTACCAATGTCCACAGCTGCAAAATCTACATCATTATCCCAAAACGATTGAGGCTAAGGGGGATATTCAATCACTGGTGAGCATCTCTGTCAGGGAGATGCCCGCCGGACCCTATTTAATGCTGTCTTCCCCGACAGCATTGAGCAGGGTATCTCGGCAGAATGAGCCTGACAGCACAAGCTGTTGTGGCAGCACAGCCTCTCTCCCCAGCAAAAGCTGCTCAGTTCCTTGTGCTGGGCTGGGGAGACAGGCAGCTGCAGGGGCAGACTGCCATCTCTCTCCCTCCGCTGGTAGTGTGCATTCCCACACAGGAGGCCACACTCCTTCTGCTTACTGGTGCCAGGCTGACGTGTCGGCGTCCCTGTGTGGTAGCACAGGCGAGCTTGTTCCACAGCAGCTAAGTGTCCTTCCGCAAACTTCTATGAGGACAACAATGGCCCAACCACCTAATCCTACCGGTTCCAGAAAATAACCGTCCTACCAGTTATAGAAGCCACCTTCACCTCCCCCCAAAAAATATAAATTACCCATAATTGGGACAGAATAAAAACATACCATCTTAAGGGGTGGTAAATGATTAAATAATTCCATTAGTAATTCTAAAAAGTGTTTCATTTTAATATAGCCTAGAATGAAAACAAAAGAATTGCAGCTTTTGTGTATGAAAAATGCAGTTATTACATATTTCTCCAGTTTCTAGTTTCAACTCCATAAACATGTAAAAATTCTAATAACGTAACACTACAATAATGACACGGAGACAACGGCTGGCATTAAAAAGTCAGAAATTTATTGATCAAATAATAATGCCAAAAAAGTGTTTGGTTTTAGTGTAGGCAAGAGCACGGACAAAACAAATGACACATAAGGAATGACTGAGGGAAAGGAGGTGGAAGGGGAGGGAGGGAAAGCCAGGGAAACACAAGATTACTCGGCAAGAGGTAAAACCATAAAACCTGCTGAGGGACTTATTATGTCCGAATTGTGTCAAATTATGTCCGAATTATGTCCGAATTATGTCCGAATTATGTCCATCTAGTCAGGCAAAAAATAGAAAATCCCTCAAGACCCCCACTGTTGAAAGTGGCGAGTGGCCGAAGCCCCGAGTAGGATAGACAGGGGAAGACAAAACAGACTAACAGGGAGAGACAGCATAAAACAATGGCAGCATCAATGCAGCACAAGATTCACCATTTGGCAAATGGTGACACCTTTGTGCGCTCCGCTGCTTGTAAGTACATTCCTCAATTAATTAGCAATATAATATCACTCTACTAAACGATCAATACCGGCAAGCAGTAAACTGTAAGTTACTATATATAGTAATAAAATGATTAAATGATAGCAAATCAAGTTAAATCCCCAAGTAGTAATTTGCTAAGTTTCCCATTTAACAATTCTATTCCCTTTGATCTCAATGTAAATCAACATATTTCGAACAAATAAATCAAGATGTCAAAATCAAAACCTTATTAGGTCATATAAAGGATACTCCTAGAGCCGGATGGAGCGCTCAATGGGCAGCCTGCAGCCAGGAATAACCTGGAGATGTTACCTGATCACTGAGGTAGAGGGCCGGGGTGCTGTGATGGAGGCTGATGTTCCATGCCTGCAGGAGGAGGTCTTTCATACACAGGGCAGACTTCCTCGTATGGTGGCGGGTCAGGGTTCCACGCAGATCTTACCCAGGGCGGGAATCTGGGTGTTGTGTCTACAGAACTGAAAAGACACAAATACAGGCGTCATAGGTTATCACATGTACACGTCACACTGATATCTCTAGTGTGCTTATGTCCTCACAGTGTCAGCAGCATGAGGACAGTGGTCACCGGATAATGGATAACCTGCAGTTGTGAGATTTGGTTCCTCTCCCAGCTGGCGCCTGATTGGATGTATGCAGCAGGGTCACAGCTCTGTGCTAATGTATCTGTCAGCTACACGTGGAAGCCGGCACCTCGCTCTATTTATCTGCGGGTTAGGGTTAGTCTGCCAGGGGGATTACCTCAGTCCAAATGCCACGTTGGTGTTCTGAACGCCGACATACCATCTATATGTATCCCCCCCAATGCTGGGCGTAAAGGGTGCATTAGATACAAGTGTCCAATTTCTGTATACAAGGAAGTCAGGCTATACCACACAGCATGCCCATCACACAGATCTGTTTCTAGCACCCGCACGGCACCTGCCCAGTTACTGCCCGGAAACACCCATGTCACAGAGATCTGGGAATGCAGAACGCCTCCATCCGTGCCCATATGCCGTATCTGCAGTCTGCAAATGTCTGTGCCTGACTGTAGGCCTGATTCAACATGAGTTGTAACTGAGCAAAATGGCAACTCCCAGAGCTAGGCTGCAGGGAAGCGGGTGGTACCCAACACAGGGAAAGGGGGACGCTGGGTCCCTCCCTGAGATTCGCCTCCAAAATTTTACGAAGCCAGGCGCAGACCACCCATTTTTCAGGTCACAGTGGTTGTGACATCACACAGCCACGCAGCCCCACAAACAGTCTGAATAATACACCTGCATTGTCTGGACCGCACTCCCACAATTCCCCCCTGCAACAGTCTGTTGCCGCCCCCGTCACTACTTGCAGTCACAGAGCGAGCGCTGTGTAAGTGATCACACACACGTAGATCTCTGTCATGTGATGTATCATATCAATGTATCATTATCGGGCAGCATTGCATCGGGTCCCAGGGTCACCTCTATTCTGAGATGGTGGTAGCCCATTACAGCCTATGGGCAACAGACCGCATCGCTGCCGGGGCAATGCAGTCAGCACGGGTCAGCGCTAGCCGCGCATGCACAGACCCCCGTATCTGGTATATGCAGGCAGATGCATTAGGACGTTAGGATAGCAAATTACAATGCGATCCTGAGGGGTAAGATTCTGCCCATATTGCACTATATATGTAATCCTTCGGTACTTGTGTATTATCATGGTGCCCGATTTGACTACGTACGCAAACCTAGTGATATCGCATAGAATCGCATGTCATTATTGTATGGCATGCAATGCGATTTTAACTATTATAATGGCATTTAATGTACTATACCATTAAATGACATATTATGTCATTTATTTACGCTCCCCCAGTAACGGTGTCATTCCGAAGCGTGGTGAGTTCAGCATGTCCCGCGAGGGGCGGCGGGGCGCGTCCGGCCGACCTTTTCATACCTACACTATCCACGTCGGCGCGGAGTTGATCCTATATAGTGTGGCGAGCGTAGCGAGCCACCGAGCCCGAAGAGCGGCGAGCGCAGTGAGCCCCGCGAGGGGACGCATATTATGTTACATGTATTACGCGTCCGCTCGCCACTCTTCGGGCTCGGTGGCTCGCTGCAATCGCCGAAATATATAGAATCAACTCCACACCAACGTGGATAGTGGGAGTATGAAAAGGTTGGGCGAACGTGTTCCGCCACCGCTCGCCATGCTTCGTGATGACGTGGATAGTGGGGGTGGGGGAGCCTAAATAAATGACATTATATGTCATTTTATTGAATAGCACATTAAATGCCATTATTATATGTGCAATCATAACCGATATCTGATCACATCGCATGCCATAAAATAATGGCATGCGATGCGATGGGATGCGATTTTTTATCACACCCGATTTTTTTTTTTATGTATTCACTGAGAGAGAGCAGTGAATACATTACATAGGAAAATCGCATTGCATCGCATGTGATGCGATTTCACTACCCTGAATAGCCCACTAAGCAAATGCCATAGTGGGCGCCGTGATAATACATTTGCCCCTTAGCCATTAGCCCCTTAGCCATTAGCCCCTAGCCATTTACCCCATAGCCATTAGCCCCTAGCCATTTACACCTTAGCCATTAGCCCCTTAGCCATTGTCCCCCTAGCCATTAGCCCCCTAGCCATTTGCCACTTAGTCATTTGCCCCTTAGCCATTTGCCTCTTAGCCATTAGCCCCCTAGCCATTAACCCCTTAGCCATTAGACCCCTAGCCATTTGCCCCTTAGCCATTAGAACCCTAGCCATTTGCCCCCTAGCCATTTGCATCTTCAAAGATTGATACATTAAAATCCAGCAGCAAAATCGACAGAATCTCACAGTTTCCTGCAACACGCAGACTATTACATACACCCCATAGCCGGATAAGATGGGGACATTCCACATTTGTCCTACCTTCTGCAGAAGAGACTCTCGTACGGCGGTGGTGGATCAATTACGTCTCTTGCATTCCTGACACCGGAGCTGCCTTCTGCTGGGATGTCAATGTATGATGGCGGAGGTGCTGGAAGGTTGATGGTTTCATTGTCTGCAAAAAATATAGAAATATATGAAATATATGCCTATATATACAGGATAGATAGATAGATAGATAGATAGATAGAGAGAGAGATAGATAGATAGATAGATAGATATGCAGAGTAGACCGGCACTCACCCTAGGGGTGTGTTACCCCAACAGTGTTTGTTCACAGATTGTAATTGTAATTGATATGTGAAATTGTGTTTTTTATTAATAAAAAATGAGCTGTAATCAATTCCGATTTGGAATTTTTTTAGTTGCATCGTACGTGTTTTAATACGCTCGTATATAAAATGTTATGATCTTCCCTTGTACTCTGTGGATTTGTATAGATAGGCAGAAGGGCAGACACATTTTCCCTTTTATATAATAGATAGATAGATAGATAGATAGATAGTTTTGTAAAGCACACCGGAATATGCTGCGCTATATAAGAAACTGTTAATAAATAAATGGTACTTGTTTCCTAGCAGGGCGCCACCGATTATAATTGTTTGCAATCGGGTTGCAAAAATCGGGTCAATCGAATCTCATGCAACCAAATTGCATGCAATGCGATTGACCCGACCCGATTTTTTTACCCCCCCAATGTTAATTGGTCCCCTGACCCCATTTTTCATTGTATGCCCCCCCATTGTTAACGCCACACCATGATCAACGTGAACCTGAAGCGTGGCGAGCGCAGCGACCCCGCAAGGGGAGGCGGTATGTGTCCTCCGACCTTTTCATACCCCCACTATCCACGTCGGCGCGGAGTTGATATTATATAGTGTGGCGAGCGCAGCGAGCCACCGAGCCCGAAGCTTGGCGAGCACAGCGAGACCCGCGAGGGGACGCACATTACTTCAGACGTATTACACATCCCCTCACGGGGCTTGCTGCACTCGCCACACTATATAAAATCAACTCCACGCCGACGTGGATAGTGGGGGTATGAGAAGGTCGGAGGATGCGTACCGCCGCCCCTCGCGGGCTCACTGCGCTCGCCACGCTTCGGGTTGGCGTTCATCGTGGGATGGCATTAACAATGGGGGGGGGGGGGGGAATTGACCTATTAGGGTGGGTATACAATCAAAAATTGGGTATGGGGGGGCAATTTAACATAGGTTCCTATGTAAAATCGGGTCGGTCGCGTTGGTCGTATCGCATGCCATTATAATGGCATGCGATGGACCCGATTTTACATTTGTTGGAAAACCTCAAAAAAGCCCGAAAATTGGGTCCGTTGGGTCCCATCGCATACCTTAAGTTAAGGTATGCAATGGGACCCGATGGGCGCCGTGCTAGGAAACAAGTAACAAATAAATAAATGACATATATGAGACAGATAGATACATACATAAATACATACATACATAGAATGATATAAGATAGATAGATAGATAGATAGATAGATAGATAGATAGATAGATAGATAGATACATACATACATACATACATACATACACACATACATACATAGAATGATATAAGATAGATAGATAGATAGATAGATAGATAGATAGATAGATAGATACATACATACATGCATACATATAATGATATGAAATAGATAGATAGATAGATAGATAGATATGAGATAGATAGATAGATAGATAGATACATACATACATACATGCATACATAGAATGATATGAAATAGATAGATAGATAGATAGATAGATAGATAGATAGATAGATAGATATATAGATATATAGATAGATAGATAGATAGATAGATAGATAGATAGATAGAGCTATCACCATCAATCCAATAGTAAAGCGATGTGCACCAGAGTATACATGACTGGAGCAGATCACTTTGCATTACACCGTATTACATAATGACATGTGTCAGCACTGGCTTAGCCCACATAACTGCCGCCTTCTCTGGGTGTCCCTGTATATCACCAATAACACTGTTCCCCTATATACCACCTGTCCCTACTGACTAATATTTCCTATAGACCAGCGGTCCTACAGCTATTGGCTAAGTTACACACCATCAGCCTATGACAGCAACATAACCGTAGTAAGTACTCACCCACAGTGATGCTGTAGGCCTGGTATACTGGTGGTGGTGACTCTACAGCAACTGGGTCCCCTTCTGGATCTGTGGTGATGTCCACTGTGGAGACAGCTCTGCACCTCATCAGCAGAAAGGAGCCGATGCCCAAAACAGCTAAGACTGGTCCCAGGATCTTCAGTACAGTGCTGCAGCCATCCTCTGGGTCACTCCGGCAGGACTCATAGGCGATGATGGTGATGAGCGACCCTGCAGTTGTTAGTGCCCCTCCAATCAAAATGGGTAAGTGTCTAAGATTTGCCATTTTAACCTGTTAGAAACAGAGAAAGTTAATTTCCAGATCATATACTCACCATATACTCACCATGAGTCTTCTCTGGCTGGCTGGCAAACTGTTATGGCAGGTGCACAGGTCAGGTGACTCATCACCAACTGCCACATTTTCAAAGATGCACATTAGTAGCTGAGGGCAGCTCAGGGGTCCTGAGGGCCGACTGTGCAGGATATTTATCACAGCTTGTACAGACAGATAAAATACCAACCAATCACCTCCTAACTGCCATGCTACAGGCTGTGTTCGGTTAATGGCAAGTTAGAAGCTGATTGGTTGGTACAATTTCTTACTCCAAAGTTTGGTACATCTGCTCAGATACAGATGTCTCATGTAACATACAATATAACTGCTCTGCAGTGTGCTATAGGTAACATATAATGCATGGAATAATATATGGGGCCTACTGTAGCTGGCCAGATTATGAATGGGCCGGATGGAGCTGCAGCTCCAGGCCCACCATTACAATAGGCCCACATGGTCTGCTGTGCTGCTGCAGATAGGAATATTTTATTTCCTGTTACAGCCTGCAGCCTGCGAGTAGCCATCTGTACCTCCTCCTGGCCAGGACCTGTGACACCCCCACTCCACACTCGCAGCTGTGGCGCCAGTGGAACGGATCACACCAGCACTTTTCCTGCTACAGCTACACTATAGCGTTCCTGCCAGCTCATGCTTGCCTACCTGACCCTCTCCATGAGGGAGAAAATGCTCTGTTCCTGGGCTTCCCTGGTAATGTATGATTGCCATCACCTGTGGGGAGCTAGGTAATTGATAAGAAAGATGTTTCACCACAGGTGATGGCAATCCTACATTACCAGGGAAGTCCAGGAACAGAGCATTTTCTCCCTCATGGAGTGGGTCAGGTAAGCAAGTATGTGCCAGCTGCCACCCGAGGCCCCACCCACCTAAATTCCAGCAGCAGCAGCTCTGCTTCAAACAACACAAGGCACACTACACGGTACGGCAGCACTAAGCACTGTAGGCTGCACTAGACCTCCTGCGCTGCACAGCATCTCAGCGCCATCCCTGCTCTGCATGACAGCAGGCTACATGTGCTCCGCCTCCCCTAGTGGCTAAACCTAAAGTTATCTCCATGTGGGCTGTCCCGCAGGCAGTGGCGTAACTAGACACATGTGGGCCCCATAGCAAAAGTTTGTAAGGGCCCCTATTTATCACCTAATGCTGAAAAATATATACAGCACATGTAACTTTGACAGGCAAAGTGGGCCCCTCTCAGCTCTGGGCCCCATAGCAGCTGCACCCCCTGCACCAATGGTAGTTACGCCCTTGCCCGCAGGGCCGGCGCTACCACTAGGCAGCTTCAGGAAGCTGCCTAGGGAACCGGCCGCTGGAGGGCACCCCTTGTTCATTTAACATTTATAAGAGTCACGAGTCCTAAGCGCGGGCGCCACTTTCCTCCCAACAAGCTTTGCGCAGTTTCAGCGGTTTCCGAGCGATACTGTAGAAGGCGGGGAGAATTGAGCAGCAGTGTCATGTTGCAGCCGCCCTCCCACCTGTACCACACCAGCCTGCCCCTCACTAGCGTCAGCTGCAGAACCAGCGTGACATCCCGGCCTGGGCTGAAAGCAGCAAGAGGCACTGTGCTGGTGACAGCAGCGGGGAGTAGCAACCCTTTCCTCCGGGGAGATGTGGGAGCTGTACTCGTATCGGCTGTCTGGGAGTGTGGGATATATGTAAATATGTATGAGAGCGTGTATGGCTATAATGTAACATAGGTTGTTATTTCAGTCCCAAGCACTTAAAAGGGAATACTCAGATTTCAGGGTATCACATTTACTCAGCGCCCCACTAAGGGGGCGTGTCATGATCCACCCAAAGGGTGTGTCTATATGGAGAGATTGTGAAAAGAGATTGTGAACGTGGCACCTAGAAGCGTGGGTGTGTACTGCTACATCTGAGAGGAATCTTTTTGAATGACTTATATCCAAATATAGATGAGCCCCAAAGTAGTTAGTAGAGATACTATACTTGGTAAAGTGCTGGGAAATGGTGCTGATGATTCAATGTAAATGTATCTGTCTCTCATTCCTTTTTTCCCCAAAAAATGAAACAGTGTAATGTGGTCTAGGTGACATGAGGGAGATTGCTAGACTAATGAGGGAGAGAGGGAGAATGCTGCTATTTCAGGGAGTCACCTGCAGAACAGTGGCCAAAGTGGGCCGGTATACAGCGGTACTGTATGTCATACCGGCACTTCTTCGACCACTGACACGGAAGTGACTTTTATTTCATAAAAAAGTGTGCAGCAGGAGGCAGTGGAGGTGGCCAACCTGTTGCACTGCTGCCGACAGATGTATGGAGTCTGCCTGCTTAAGATTTCATCCGCCAGCACCCTCCCCCTGCAAGTGGTGCCGCCAGTGGCGTAAGTACCAACGGTGCATGGGGTGCAGCTGTTGTGGGAACGGAGCCGCTCTCTCCACCCCAGACGCCGGAAATCTGAGGCGCTGTCTCCCCCTGGACGCTGCTGGAGAGTGGAGACCGGAGCTGCTCTAACACACCCACCCCAGACTCCGGAGATGATCTGCGCAGCCCGATCCCTGCCCAGCAGCCGAGACACCTCCATCCTCCAGCAGCTGCACCATGTGTGAAGGGAAGTAGTGCTTGGCCTGCCTTCTGCTTCTGCACAGGGGTGACTACCCTGTGCTTACAGTCTGGCGGGCATCCTTAATTCCCATTCAGGATTTCTCTGCTGCCAGTCTCCCCTTCACCCTATGCCTGGGTCCATCCATGGGCCTTATTCATTAACACCCTGCAGCTCATTACCCCACAGATATGTAAGTGCCTGGTGATCCCTATACCCACATACACCCCCCAGTGTGTGACACCTTGTGTATGTAAAACTTTTGTACCCCCTACCCTGTTCCTCTGTGTATGACCCCCTCAAACCTCCATCATCTCTGGTGTATGTCCCCGTGTGTGTGACACCTTGCCCCCCCCGCCCCCTACTACCCTAATCCCTGTTTGTGTAACACCTTGTTCCTAGGGTTGCCACCTTCCTCATAATCGATTCATGGAGATTTCCCTCTAGCAAGTATTGCGCGCGCCGAAGGCCGAAGGTTTGCCCGCACAGGCTGGGAATGGATGTTTAGCATAAACATCCATCACATGCTGCGGGTAACTGTCCACATCTTTCGATGGTCGGCGACCATAGAAAGATGTGGAAGGTACATGAATATATAAGTAACTTTTAAGTCACTTCCATATGCGTGCACACTGGCACGGATATGGGCGGGCAGCTGACATCAGGTGCAGTTTAAATTGATAGAAAGCAAGTGTTTTTCTGCAAAATAAACACCTGCCTCGTTAATACAATGTCCCCATACACATGTCCCACATTTTTGAACTTATACTATTCTGCACTATGCAGAATATTACCCTATTTACAAATAGCCAAATGAAGTCATTTAAAAATAACTGCCTCATTAAGCATGGGGAAAGGGGCTGGTCCCAGGGGTTCTGTAGCAAGTTAACCCAGTGGCGTAGCTAAATTTCCCCCCCCCCCCCCCCCCCCAAGCACCACCCCCCCCCCCCCCCCCAATCTCCCGCAGCCTTACCTATCGCGCTGGTCACGGCGGCTCCGTTCTTCTGCTGAGGAGTCGGACCCCCACAAAATGGCCACCCCCATACAGCAGACAGTTTCAGAGAACAGTGTGCTATATGGGGGTGGCCATTTTGTGGGGGTCCTCAGCAGAAGAACGGAGCCGCCAGGACAAGTGAGATAGGTAAGTCTGCGGGGGATTGGTGGGGGGGGGGTGTAACTATAGCCCTGCAGCCCCCGGAGCCCCCACATACACAGAGCACCCCGCGCTGATGGGGGCTGCGGTGCTATGGTTACGCCGCTGAGTTAACCATAAAACAGCAAATTGCCCACAGATTTGACCTACTCAGAGTCTGTGAGAAAAAAGCAGCACTAAATCAGCTAAAGTTGTGTGGCTATAATGGAATAGGAAAATACTTCAAGATACTAATACAGGGTTGCCTACCCTCCCGGAATGGCCGGGAGTCTCCCGAAAATCTCCCGGGTCATCCTCCCGGCCCCACGGAAAGGTGGGAAACCCTCCCGGATTCAGCGGGACCCCCACTGCGCCGTTCCCCCCCCCCCCCCCCGATCGCAGCCATCTTATCCCCACCTTGGCATTTAAATTCCAAAATCCGCAGGTCTCAAAGGAAGGGGCAGAGCTAAAACGGCACAATCGCGTCATTTCAGCCCCGCCCCCTCCACGGAGATCCGTGAATTGGCTATTTTGCACCATGGGGGCGGGGCTTAATGGTGTCATGCCCAAGCCCCGCCCCCCGAGCTGCTGCTGAAAGTCTCCTCTCCGGAATATAAAAGTTGGCAACCCTGTACTAATATATCACATAAACACAGTACACATTGCTGTTTCACCGGCAGCAGATATAAGGATGCAGGGAACATAACAGCAATAACAGACAGAAATATAGAATAAATGTTTCATTGGCCAAATTAAAGTCAGCTGCCTTAAGGTAGAAGGAATGATAAGACACGTGGCTGAAGCTTCCTAATGCTTAATACGAGGATTGATAAAACAGTGTTTGCTTAAGCTGTGTACACAGAAGGGGGGGGGGATAGGGGCTGAAATCACTGGAAATATGGTCGCAGGCGACCATATTGCCAGTGATGGGAGTGTGCCCCGGCGATAAATCGCCGGGTGCTGCTCCCATTTTCAGCCCTGTTATAATCGCTGGTCGCAGGAGCTTGCTCCTGCGACCAGCTGATTACCTCTGTGGCACCGCCGGCAGAGGTTCCCTTTCATCAGCGACCACCTCTGGTCGCTGATGAAAAGGAGAAACTGAGCAATATTTGGCTCAGCCATATATTGCTAGCAATATATGTCTGAGCAATATATCTCCTCCATGTGTACGGGGCTTTACACAAATTCCATTGAACGTACAGCATGTTAGGCATATAGGGGGAAATTTACCAATATGAAAAACCTAGTTTTTCGTATTGGTATTTCCCCTACGGCTGCATACGACTGTTTTAGTCGTATGCAAAGTCGTGTTCCGGAGGGGAAATTACAAAGCAGTCAGATACGACTGCTTTGTAACCCTCCAATGTCGTATTCATTCGTATAAGCTGGCCATATATACGGCCGCTAATACGAATGTTTCTGGCAGTCTGCATGGATCAGTCAGATCCGTGCAGCCTGCAAGGTGTAAAAAAAAAAGAGAAAAATAAATAAATGTAAAAAAAAAACGGCGTGGGGTCCCCCCCACAGCCATAACCAGCACCAGGCTCCAGGTCCGGGGCTGGTTCCCAAAATACGGGGGACAAAATGACTAGGGGTCCCCCGTATTTTAAGTACCAGCCCCAGGCACAACCAGCCAGCAGGGTAATGTCACAGCCGGGGGACACTTATGATATATGATATAAGGTCCCGCGACCAAAACATTAACCCTCTGACCGGTCAGCCTGACACCCACTGTCCCAATCACATAGCACCGGCCAGGACCAGTAGTGCACATGCGCCCGCACTGCTCCCTGCTACCCACCAGGTTAGTAGCAGTCGGGACCAGCACCAGCTTATAACACTGAGATGCACAAAATGCAATGTTTGCAACCTCCGCATGATATCTTCTGGGTGTTTTGCTAGTGTTTGAACAAGAAGATGATCTTTGTTTTGATTTAACGTCCATTGTTATAGTTTCTGGTAAGACACCTATTTGCTCTGCATGTCAAAATCTACCATTTCTGCAACCTGTATTGTTTTTGTTTGTTTTTTCAAATACAACAGCCCTTCACTTAATAATCTTTCTTGAAGTTGGATTCCACAGTCGGTAGCCTTAATTTCAGAGCATTATTCATTGTATTGACTTTGCATCCAGCTTGCATCTTATTTCTTTTATATTATGTAAACATAAGCAGTGCTTCCAAATGTTCTCATATGATTTATAATTAGTTTTCGTTTTGGCCAGGCCCCTAATAGTGTTATGTCCTAGGGATACTGATGAGAACGGTTCTTAAAGTAGATTGCAATAGACACGACTTTCACAGTTACTCTATGTTTGCATCCTTCAGTATACACTACACCTTGCTTTCTCCACTAGTGTATGGTTTGTTCACAAACTCTGTTTCACTCAGAAATGTTTAAATCTATCCAAGGGGACCAAATCATCTGTAGCACCTGAATCAATATACCAAGAATCTTATCTGTGGTTATCTGTGGTTACACTCAGAGATGACTGAACCTTGTTATCACATTTCTGACTCTGCACTTGATGCTTGCAATTAATTTCCTTCTGAAAATTCTAAAACTTGTACCTAAATACTTTAAACTGCTCACTTTTTCTTGCAATGCATTTGTCTTCGCATTAGATACACAGGGAACACCTTCTTGAAACTGTAATAGCTTTGCTCTCACTGTGTCGTGGTGTTTGCTTTTAACCAAGAAGTCAAACTGGTGTTAAATTCTGAAGCATATAAATTGCTCTTTCATCTTCTTCTATTTTGACATCAATCTTACTTCTGTATTCATAATTTAACTTTGTATTATACAATGTACGCCTCAAAATAGCCTCTTGTAATGCTCTCTACATGTCCCTAGCTGACACTTTCCCATGTATTATGGAGTATATATGCTGCCTCACATTGAAGCCTATAGTACGCATGACCAGGGGAGGATTGGGGACTAAAAGTGGCCCTGGAATATTTCTGGAAGAGGCCTCATGTGGGTGGCAACAAAACAATGATGGGCAGAACCAGCATAACAGTAGGCGGGATTACCACATCACTATACTTTGACAGGCAAAACTAAAGCATCAATAATGTAATCTGATGGGACTGCCATGCTATGGAATTCTATCCTTATGTATCTCTCCTATTATCCCTAGAGATGTGCAGGTTCTGATTTACTCTGATTTCAAAGCAGGATCTTATTGGCGATCTCAAATCACATGACAGTTGTTGATAGTTGATAGCCAATAAGATCCTGCTTTGAAATCAGAGTACATCAGAGTAAATCAGATCCTGCACATCTCTAATTTTATCCCTATAGATTGTAAACTTGCGAGCAGGGCCCTCCTACCTCCACAAGGCCGCACATTGCTTTTTATATCAGTAAAATGTTTAATAAACTAATCAGACTTTTTTTGATTTTGAGTGGTAGAGTTTCAGCAGTTTTCATAAATGTTAGATCTTATACAGTATAAGAAGCCTTAATACAATATGAAAGCTATAGAATGTAATATCTTATTCCCCATGATGCGTTACCGTTAATTAAAGCCTTCTTATTTGGTTTACATTGTAATATGTTGTGCACAGAACAAGCATAGGTGTGTGCACTGGGGGTGCACAGGCACCTCCTAAAGACCAGCACCCCCTGCACGATTGCAGCACCCCTCCCCCCTCAGCAATTCCAGAGAGAGATGCCGTTGATTGGATTGGCACATGGTAAGGTGTAGGGCTACCCAACCATACCACAGAGAAGAGCGCCAGAGCCTAGCATCTTGACAGGTCAGAGAGCAGCGCTAGCAGAACCCGGAAAGCCTTGCGGGTGGGTGAGGTGGGCGCTGCTGAGCCAGGGAGACGCTCCCCTCTGCCGGCTATTCCTCATGCCAGCATATGTCATGGGAGCAGTGTATGACTGCCGGAACCTGCTCTGCCTCTGGCTGTGAAAAGCAGAGGGCTAGGAGTGTGGCTGGTGCTCTCCTCCTCTGTGGTCAGCGGCACCTGCTCTTGTACTCTCTCGGCTGCCGTGTATAGGGGGCTCTTCACAGGGGCACATCTGCCCAGATGAGCGGGGTAAGAGGAAATGCTGGCGGTGTGGGGGGCTAACGTTGATGCAGGGCTGTGAGGTGTGCATTGGAGTTGGGGGAGAGTAAACGTTAATTCAAGGCAGTCAGGTGCGGGGCAAAAGGGGAGTTGTAATAATGAGCTCAGCTGTGAGGTGCGTGGGAGGTGAGATTGGGAAGTACTGAGTACTTGAGATGCTTATACTATAAACATCCTTCTGTCCTTGTGTCAATATCTGTGTGTCGACGTGTCAGCATCTGTCTGTGTGTTAGTGTGTGTCAGCGCTTCGGCATCCATCTGCACGCTGACGTGTATAGTGGGGGTATAAAAAGGTTGGGAGGACGCGTTCCGCCACCGCTCGCCACACTTCGGGTTGGCGTGGATAGTGGGCCAACGCTGCGCTTGCAACGCTATGGGGTGGTGTGGATACTGGGTGGGTTACTATGGGGTCGTATGGATAATTGGGGGTTACCTACATTAGGAGGGAATACATTATTTAGTAATATCGCATCACATCTCATCTCCTACAATAGGAGGGAATACATTATTTAGTAATATCGCATTGTCATAAAATGTGTGCTGAACAATGCGATAACAGCGGGAAAAAATATACCGGCCAAAAAAAACCATTAATTAGCAATATCGCATTGCATCGCACGCATAGTGTGTGACACTAAAAGTGCACATGTGATGCGATGCGATTTCCTTACGCAGAATATCCCACTAAGCAAATAACTTAGTGGGCGCCCAACTAACATATAAGTACCGAGCGAAAAATAGAGAAGAGGGCTTGGAGGAGACAGAGGAGGAAGAAGAGAGTGCACAGGGGTTTGGAACACCTTATTCCTCTTAATATCCCATCCCACCCTTCCCCCCCCCTCCCCCCACAGTACACAGTAGTATTGGTCGCACTACTTTGTACCTGAAAGCCATGGCAGCACAGGGTCACTGGAGTCGCTCAGGGTCGCCGAGTCTTCTTTCACCAACTCAGTTTCTCCCTCTCACCAGCGCTGGTGGGGGAGCATGGAACGGCATATGCGATGCTGGAGGGAGGAGCGCAGGACTGAAGTGACACCGCTGGAGTACAATAAGTCCGTGGCTCACTGGCTCTGGTAGCTCCCTCTTACCAGCGCCGGCGGTGGGGGTATGGACATGTATCGTGACTTCAGCTGTGGTGCTGGAGGCAGGGGGGAGTGCGGGGAGGTTCTGCTGGCGTGAGTACACTGGGACCGCACTGCGTGTGAGTGTGGGACTGGGGCAGTGCTGGAGGGGGGAGGGACTCAATATAGTGCCTCTGTCTGTGTCTGCGGTTCTGAAGAGGGGAGCGCGGGATTGCCCACAGTACTATATTAAAAAAAAACTTCAACGGGTGCAGGGGAGGGGTTGTCAGCTTCCACCCATAATAGGTGCCGCCCCTAGGCCCGTGCCTCGTGGGCATAGTGACAAATCTGGCCCTGCTTTTCGGAACTGATGTGCGTTCCACTGAATCCCAGAACATCACTTCCGGTTCCTTAATTAAACAAAACTTGATTTTTATACAGTTTCCAATACTCGTTTTTATTGACAATTATGATTTATTCTGTCTCTTTCTCCTGCTCATGTGATTAATATAACTTATATGTAATTTTTAAACAACTTTACTTAATTGTGTACTAACACAGGTGCCAATTAGGATGCCAATTAACATAGATATATGAGTATATAAACCCTTCAGTTCCAATGTTGTTTACACCTTGATAAAGCCGCGATACCGGCGAAACACATTGGTGAACAGGAGGGAACTTGCCACCCAGCCATACCTACCTACCGCTACATGCACAAGGATCCGGACCAGCCTGCAGTGTTTTGAACTTTGTGCTCAATACCCAGCAAACTCCTTCCCACTCTTTCCCACAAGGGACGCCTATCAATACCTAGCGCAGTGTACCTCCTTTTTTTCTGGTAGTGAACACAGTCTGAGCGTCCCTCTCCTGCCGCTTGCAGCCGGGGACCCTGTTACATCCGAGCCGTCTCCAGGCGCACAATTATTTTACCCTTTTGTAGCTAAATCTTTTAAAAAATGTGTGTGTATGCTCTATATCGTTAACAATGCAGGGGCCCGCACATTGTTAATAACCCCTTTCCCTATGTTTGTGCTGCATGGTCGACGTTGACTATATCATAGGTGAGCCATGCTAGCAGCATGGGCCGGGTGACGTCACTGATGATATTGTTTACCAAGTTTACCGAGTGTTTAGGCACAATATAATTTGATATTGGCGGTAAAGCCTGTTGTCTAGTGTGTACAGGGTTTTAATACTTTTTTGGGGCAAATATACGAGCCCACCTACCACTTCAGGTGTTTCCCTAACCTCCCTAATAAGGACATATATACATGTACTGTATCTAGGTAAATGCAGATGAATAACAAAGTCGCGAATGCAGTGAATAAATAGGTCTGGAAAAACTGATTATTGCAAATAACACAGGATATTTATTAATAGTACCCTCAGATTACATTATGCAAGGTGCCCTCCCAAGGAGATCATACATTATATATATATATATATATATATATATATATATATATATATATATATATATATATATATATATATATATATATATATATATATATATATTAGAGATGGGCAGGCTCTGATGTACTCTGATGTACTCTGATTTCAAAGCCGGATCTTATTGGCTATCAACTATCACCAACTGTCATGTGATTTGGGAAAGCCAATAATATCCTGCTTTGAAATCAGAGTAAATCAGAGTAAATCAGAACCTGCACATCTCTAATATATATAAATATATATATATATATATACACATATATATATATATATATATATATATATATATATATATAAATATATATATTTATGAAGGGTGGGGCTTAGTTGTTGGGGCTATCAGGTGGTGTTTCTGGGTCATCTGGTCACCACCAGTGACCCACATATTGACCCTTAATGCCTTTCACTGTTAATAGAAACTTCCACTTCTGTCCAAGATCCTGTGAAATCCTTCTGACGGCGTTCGGTCTATCTTGGTGGCAAATTGAGAGATGTGCTCTCTGTGGGAGAAGTGCTTTCTGTAGTCCGCGCCACAAGTCTCTGCAGTTTGTTGGGGTAAGCTCCTCATAGGATATATAATCCTTCATAGCAATAATATGCCTGACTGTTTGCCAAACATCCAAAGATCTGACCAGATGTTTTACTGCATGTAGCAGGATTGGCTTAAGCAGATGTTTCTTCGCCAGTTTACGATAAATCGCCTGTATGTATCTGGAGTCCTGCCAGTTGCTGCCCTCTTCCAGCCTCATGGTCTTGCAGCCCAGGTGAGGAAGGCATTGATTGATGCAAACCACTGCAGCAGACACAACGTCCATGTCCTTGCTCTGAAGTTGGAACATTAGTGAGGGGAGCTGTTCTGTAATCAGCCTCTTGATGGGACTCCATGGGAACACACTGTATCTGTCAACTATCTCCCCAAAAAGTATAGTTGAATACAGCTTGATGTCACGGTGGGGAAAGTCCATAAGTCTTATGATGTGGGGGAGGACTTCGTCATATGTGCTCCGTGTCTTATGATTACTCAGCCGTACTACTGCCAGTAATGTGTTTAGCAGCGTGGGGAGCAGTTTCTTCTTCCCCAAATAGATTTTTTGCAGAATAGCTGTTTTGAATATATCTCTGTATCTGCGGGCTTCATCTGGCGATCCTCTGGTGGAATTTGTGATGCCTTCAAGTATTTTCATGCAAATGTTGGTATCGATATCAACCAACTTGTTTAGCATCTCCTTAATGACCACATCATAAACATGTCCAGTGACACAATCTGGACAGGCCAGTAGGGCTGCACAAATACTGGCGATGGTCATTTTATTGTGGATGCTGTTAGATTTCCACAAAGGCATAAGATGATCTAACATGTCCTTCCAGTGCCCGGTCTGCACAAGCCTTTTAACATAGTCATCAGCAGACTGGCATTGTGCATCAGTAAGAGCTGGCGGATGGATTTTGCCTGGTCCATAAGGAAGAAGTGGTGGTCCTCCTTTCTTTGTACCCATAGATGTACTGCATGGGTCCTTCAGCATAGACTCTAATTGGACTATGGCGGCCAGTATTATATCCTGATAATAAGGGATATTCCTCCTTTGTGTTTCCCAGGTGTTCAGTAGGACACAGGCTCTGGTGAATTGTTCCTTTACTCCTGGTTCTAACACAGCAATACACTCCATGGTCAGTGCAGCATTGTGAATTATTATAGCCAAAATTCTCTGGGTGCGGAGATCAGTTGCAGATTCCATGAAAGTACATATCTCCGGCAACATATAACCCAGGAATCCGAGCGGCACGCTTGTGTATGATAGTATAGCGGCCAGTGTGGTAAGTGCTGAATTTGGAGGGAAGCATGAGGACTTCTGTATACAGGTCTGCACTTCCCAGATGGTAATCAGCGTGTAATTATTGGCTAAATGGTAGAGGACCTTACTTGCTGTAATCCAAGTGTCATCTCTGCCTGTCTGGTCAGCCTCCAGCATGGTGCTTAGGACGATGGGCACTGTATGTTCTGTAAACAGCTGGGCTATGTCCTTCCTTGTTTCCAAAATGTGGCAGAAAAAGTCCAAGATTATGTGTGTCTCATAACTGGACAGGTCCTTGTAACGTAGAGCATCACTTAGCTGATCGATGGTGGAGATCAGTTTCTCAGATGCCATCTTGTCAATGATCTCAGGCAAACTTTCCCTTAGCAGTGGGGAATAGAAGATCTTAAGCAGCTGAAGATCATTCTCCATCTTTTGGGTAAATTCCCCGGAGGGTGACCCGATGGGTAAGTTATTTCTGTGTTTAAAATAAGGGCAAGATAGACTTACCAGTTGTAATGCAACAATATAGTCACGAAATACTCAGAGAGTAGCGCTGTGGTTCAAAATATCACCACAAATGACTTGCCACTGACTAGCTGGCCTGTATATAGGGCAGTGTGCCATTGTGACATCACAATAGCCTGCTGAGAGGTACTGGGCTGGGCTGGGGCCCCTGCCCCCCTTACAGTCTGCCTTATACAATGTGATGTTAGTAGAACATGCTGATTGTGACATCACAGTGAGTGGCACTCGGCTGGGGCCCCTGCTCCCCTTACAGTCTGCCTTATACAATGTGATGTTAGTGGAACGTGCTGATTGGAGTATCTATTTTATCAGCACTGGTTAGAACACATGTTTATGCTTAATCACAAACTAACAGAACACCATTCAGGTTTGCAGCACATATAAGAAAACGTACCAAAATTAGGACATCAGACTTTTTTTTTTATTTTGAGTGGTAGAGTTTCAGCAGTTTTCATAAATGTTAGATCATATACAGCAGCATGACTCTCTACTTCATTTAGATTTGGTCTTTCATCAGGATCTACTGTTACTTTCCACAGTTTCTCAAGCTGTAAACTTAATAAATTATATTAGAATTATATTATATATGTAATTCCTGTATGTGTGCAACTTACACCTCCAAATACTTTTAAATATGTTTGCTGAGACACATTTTAGCTCAAAACACATTGTGTTCTTGTCAGGGCCGCCACTTGAAATGCTGGGGCCCAGGACTGACCTACAGTCCTTGCCCCGAGTGGCACAGCGATTTTTTTGGGGCGTGGCCTATCAATATGGGGGTGTGGCCTATTTCAACGAGGCTACGCCCAATTTTTTGCCGCTGTGGGGGCATGGCTGGTGGTTCTCTGAGCTGCCATGTATAGAGAAAATCAAACATTTAAAAAATTAAAAAATTCAGAGCTGCAGACAAAGGCCCTTATTCTGATCGGTGCGGACTTTTCCGCATTCTTTCGGATGGCGTTTTTTAGCCGTCTGCGCATGCGTGGCGATCGCTAGGCGCATGTGCCACGCATGGTCTCCGTACTTGTCCTCACTAATCCCGTACAGAAATGTGCACCGCATACATTCGGGCAATAGGGGTGTGTTATGGGCGTCATGCGGAATGACACAGGGGCGTAGTTTCAAAGTGGGCTAAACTGGGCGGAAACATGGGCGGACACGGGGGAGTACACATATTTTGGTAGGCGTGCATTCGGACAGCACGCCGAATGCACGCGAACAAAAAGGGAAGAAATGTGCGGTGTCCAAAAGGTTACTCTTGCTTTGCGGACACCACTCGGTCATGCGCTAGGCAATCGGAACGCCTAATCAGGACGGACGCACCTCAACCAATGTCACCTGAACCCAATACAATCACATACTTTACCCATTACTTGTTAATTACACGCTTCTCTCTGCTACAATTGGAAGCATTGCAGCTTAAAGGGAACATTACATGCTGCACTTGTCACACACTTTTACACTGCAAATAATGCACACAAATTAATAATATTAATACTAATACACATGCCACTTCTGCATGTATAAATTAATACAGACATTTGTGGGGCCAAAATAACATTTATTAAACAAACTTTGGCACAAATTTAAAATACATAACAAAACAAATGGTACCATACCAGGACAAAAATTACCTAATAAATAATAAATCGCCACAGCAGAATCATTGCGAACACATCAGGTGGCTTCACAACAAAAGTACAGCACCAACACTTCAAGTACAGCACACTGAAACAGGGCAACAGAGGAACCAAACATGACATTTGAACCGCGGGCAAAAGTGGTGACCCTGGGCACGGATTTGGACACAGGCTGCTGACACACACAGCTCAATGGAAGATTTGGGAAGACATAACGGTGGAGATTAATGGGGACACAAGTTCATTTGCGAGCACGTTTGGCCCTGGCAGGCTCCTTGCCACGTGCAGCAGCTCTTGTGCCTCGTCCACGGCCAGAGGCTGATGGTGGCTCATGTGGAGCACATGCTGGTGAGCGGGTGGATCTTCTTCCCCCTCTGGCAGCAGGGAGTGATGACGTTGGTAATGCACCCGATGCGGGTGACATTAGGGCCCTATTGCTGGTAACTAGCTCCACCATAAGTTCATTATGGCGGAGGAGGAGGTCGTTTTGCCGCAGGGCTTGATCAGCCAGCACCTGCAGGCTACCAGCAATAGCTTGTTGGCTGGCAGCCATAGCTTGCTGGCTGGCACTCATAGCCTGCAGGCTCTCAGCAATACTCTGCTGGCTGGTGGTCAAACCCTGCAGCACCTCCTCGGCCCTACGCACCCGCTCGAATGCTGACTATCCCTGCTGCACAATACTATCCAGCACACGGCCCCACATGGACAATTCAGCCGCGGACAATCCCACCGGCTGCTGCTGCACGGGCCTGCTACTGGGGCCAGGTGGCACAGACTCCACAACCTCCTCAAGAGAATCTTGACCAAGCGGTGGCGATGCTGTTGAACAAGAAAATTCCAATTACCACACATTCCATGCAACATTTAAAACATCTACTTATGGCCTGGCAAATAATTACCTTCAAGAGTAGAAGCCATCACTTCCGCTGGGGACTCGCTGTCTATAGTGCTCACCCCCCGGACCTCCTCCACTGCAATACAGCACTGGGCCATCTCTTCCAGGGGGGTGAGCTCCAGCTTGGATGGCATGGGGCCAGCCCCAGAGGTCTGGCTGTGTTGCCACCGGTCGGTCAATTTATTCTTGAGGTTGCCTTTGAAGTCGTGCCACCTGCAATCAAAGTGTACATATTAATACATGTAACTCCTCATGTTTGCTGTAGCACCCATTGCAATATGATACATAATACAACATGTGCCTACTGACACCAACCTGACATTATATTCATTTTTCATACCAACCCTTAGCAGATACAAAAACATTCACCCTCCAATAACTATCAATTCAATGTCATGGCCAACATGTCTGTGCCTCCAAGCAACGTGAACACCCATTGCCCAACTAGATCTAATATTGAATGTAAACATTACTGGACTTGTACTACTCTAATGTAACACACATGTACTTGCCTCTTCTTAACATGCTCTGCCTGTCGAACTTGTGGAGCCACTGCATTAATCTCCGCCGTTATCTCCTCCCAGATCTTCCATCTCCTTGTGTGTGTCAACTTCACCGCTGGACACTCAATTAAATCACGTGCCCGGGTCACCAGGATGTCAAGCTCCCGCGGTTCATATGCCATGTTTCTTGTTGTGGGTTCCCGTGTTGCCCCACTGCGGCCACGGGCACTGGCACGGGCACTGCCACTGCCACGGCCACGCCCACCGGTTGCTGTACCTGAAGTGCTGGGCTGGCTACTCTGTTGGGAAGCCACCTGCTGTGTTCCCAATGATTCTGCTGAGGATGGCCCAGCTGCTGATTGGCCTGCTGTTGATGGGCCAGCTCGGTCCTCTGGGTTGAGGGGTACATAGGTGGTGTTGGCCTCCATGCGGGACAACAGATTCTGCACCACCTGCTCTTCCTCTGAGTCTGAGCCTGGCATGTTTGCAACAAGTGTTAGCCTTTCTAGGACCACTTTAAATACTATTTCTGTAATTGGCGTTAATCAGCTGCAAGCTGCGTTTCGTACGGCCGCGTTCCGTACGCCAGCGTCAACCGTGCGGCGCATACGGCCCGCCCAAAAAACCTGGCAAACTCAGTAAGTCTGATTTATTTGCTAAATGCAGATTCCAACACCAATGACCAAATACAACTGAGGTCAGACATGACATGTATATTTGAATGTACTTCTGTACTGTGCACTTGTTTGCTATGTAGTACAACTGACACTACCCATTCCATATGTCAATCCAGTCCACCACTTAGCCACAAGTAATCAGTGCTAGCATCCAAATCACATGTGAAAGCACTCCACATTCAGGTTAGATGCTAGCTACTTTTCATTCCACCTCTGTAGTATGGCCCAGTAGAAGGTAAGTGTACACATGGCTGCATGGGCTCATTTTGGGAAAAGGTCTGCCTTCATTATACATTAGCTGTTTGGTACCTTGTTGAGTTAGGTGTAAGTGTCTAGAGATGCACACTATTTCAGCTGTTGCTTATACCCATGTTTGGTGAATGTTATAGATTAGATATATGTTGCCATCTTATTTTACACTGTTTAGGATGGGTGTGCGATGCAATGGGTTAGCCGTCTGTTCGGGCGCATACACGCTGTTAGTGTAAAAATGAACAATAAAGTTAATACCAAATATCACTCTGATCAACCAATGACAGCACATGATTGTTAAATTTGTGCCACTCCTAAAATGGCGGCTTATGGCAGAGCAGCACCCTTCTCTGCAGCCGAACTGAGGGCACTGGTCTCCGTTATGGAGACCAGGCTGGGCCGTGCTGGCCCGTTTATTACAAATAGGCAGAAACGTTCTGCCTATGCGGTGGCCCGCCGGCGGATATACGCCCGCACCCATGTGCGGCGGACCATCGCACAGCTTGAGCGGCGGTGGTCCGACCTCCGGCGCAGGGAGCCAGAGAGGCTTCAAAGCATAAGGGCCAGCATTGCTAGATGTGAGTATTTCAACAGTATTTGTACATGATTGCTTACCTGACATTATTTCATCCACTAAGGTCAGCAGCCTGATCATGAGTTAAACATGCCATACAATATGAGTGCTACTTCCTGATTGACACCCTGTAATGGTCATAAAATATGTTATTGGGGACGATTAATGCTTGTGATGCTTACAATGGGCCAAATGTCACAGCATACCTGCCATGTTACAGGCTGTGTTTTGTAAAGGCCACTGAGGAGCTGTTTGCATGTACAAGTATCAGTACCTCTAACCTTTGCATTTATAGGTTGATAAGGCTTAATACAAATTACCACTAATTGGCACTTTTTTCGTTTTTCCCAAACACAGCACGTGCACGAGCAAGGCAGGCCCGGGAGGAGGCAGAGGCAGGCCAGGCACAGGAGGAGGCGGAGCCAGCGATGGGCGAGGACGAAGGGGAGGCCCAGGAAAGTGAAGGAGTGGAGGAGGCTGAGTGGCCAGTGGAGGCAGAGGTGGCAGCCGAGGAGGAGGTCGTGGTGGCCGAGGAGGAGGTCGTGGTGGCCAAGGAGGAGGTCCTGGTGGCCGAGGAGGAGGTCCTGGTGGCCGAGGAGGAGGTCGTGGCGGCCGAGGAGGCCCAGGAAGAGGGGGAGGATGAGGAGGCCTGTGTGGTGGAGCAGGCGGCCGAAAGTGGTATGTATACATAAAGATTCGATCTTCCTTTTGTCATCCACTATTTGATATGTAGCACTGTTGATTCAAATGTGTTTGAAAATACTATAAAGGCAAACAACAAATTGGGTAGCAACAGACACACTTTGGGGTTAGATAGGGTGCCCAAACCATACCTTTCATCCTGGACACATATTAATGACACAGGTTGTGCGGATGGCTTTCAGGTCGAATTGAAGTGCCACTGAACCTGTGTAGTTAATCTGTATCCAGGAAGAAAGAGATGAGTTGCTCATGTAAGGGTTACATGTCCCTGCTGGTTGCATACAATGTGTAGGCTCATATAGGTGAGTAGAGTTTACTGGTGAATGATCTTTGTAAACTAGATTCCGTATGGCATAAATGGAGTATGGCCAGGCGTGGCTTAGACTGGAGTAACAAGTGGTGAGTGCCCCTGGGCCCTCCTCTAGCTAACCACCCCCTGCGGGCTGCATGTATGTTTTGCACCATAATTGTGTGTGTATTTGGTGTTAGTAATGCTTTTGAGCATGGGAGTGGGTTAGTGCTGCAGCTTCCCCTAACTGGCATTCTGACAATGATTTCTGGAGCAAAATATCAGCAGCCAAGCCATGCTTGATTGCACAAATGTACTGAGCATTCCTGAGAGTTGTGTCACTCCCCTGCCAGGCTCCATCATATAAGAGACACTGAACTTTGTTAGCCGATTTGTGATTGGGGCTGCGCGTGGCATGCTTCTCAGAGCTTAGTCATGGGTGGGTTGGGATTGAGAAGGAGCAGTATGACTGTGAGGTGTTCTACAGAGTAAAGGGTAGAGGGCCAAAATCAGGCTTTCTATGTAGTATGTATGCATGTATGTATAGGTGTATGTCTCATATATATAGGTAGATATGTGTGTATATATATCTAGTTTTATATATATATATATATATATATATATATATATATATATATATATATATATATATATATATATATATATATATATATATATACACACACACCGCTCAGAATGCATGTTTCAAATGTAGGTTTGACTATGTTAAATGTATGCATGAATATCATTATTCATTTTTCAATTTGAATTTCCTCCACAGATGAGCCTGCCCAAGCAGAGGAGGGTCGCCATGGGGCCCTCCTAAGAATTAGAGCCTACATGCGGCAGATTTTGGCCGAAATTGACCGGCTCATAGATGGCCCAAATTAATTATTTTAGAATTTATTTTTGGTGATTTATATTAATAAATAGTTATTTAAAGTTCAAAGTTGTCCGTGTTTTTTTCTAACATGCAAAAGTTTATGTGTAACTTGTTTAAAATCTTTTAAATAAGCTAAATGTAAATAGTGTACATAGATGTATGTTAGGGTCACATGCTGTAAGGGTTAATGTGTGTCATGAATGTAGTAGGAATGTGGGTCAGTATAGATGAGCATTTAATTGATTGAAATTGCTAACAATCCCTTTTTCAGGAGGTTGCCTAATAGCCTAAGTGGGTCATGTGATCGCTGTGTGTACTCAGTACAAAAGTGTAGGATTGTGCGTAAATACTCCGCATCAGGGCGTACGGACAGCTTTCCGTACGTTCTGACGCGGTAAGACCGTGCTTGTGCGGGAAGACCGTGCAAGAATCTGTACGTTTCCCCCGCACGCGCACGGTTTGTATGTCGTCCGTACACACGCCCTGTTCTTACAGAGTGACTCCGTCCGAATGCGGAGGACACGTGGGCGTTTCTACGGATGATGGCCGCACGCTGCCGCACAGCGATGCGTGCGGCCCGCACCGAAAGAATTCGGGAATATCCGCACCGATCAGAATAAGGGCCAAAATGAGGCAGATCGAGCGCTGTAAGGACAGTGAGTTGTCAGCTGATTCCCATGTAAAGCAGAATAAGATGGGTATAAATAAGCAGGTGCGCAGCCAGCCATACAAGGAGCTAGACACAGGAATTTGCATCACAGTAAATCTTCCTGCACCATATTTACACAGCATAGGGGGCAATTCAGACCTGAGCGCATGCGCAAGGCCTTCTTGGGATGGAATCCAGCTAATTTTTTAATCACTGGGCGTGAGCAAGTTGGTTGACAGAAAGCCGGATTTTGGGGGTGGTAACCAACTGTTTTCTGGGAGTGTCATGGAAAAGTAGGCGTGGCCAGGTGGAAGTCATGTAATGGGGGGGCTTGCGGTGTATGTAATGCGGGGGGGGGGCTCGCGGTGTATGTAATGCAGGGGGGGAGGGGGTGGTGGTGGTGTATGTATTGAGTGCTCTCCCCTCACCTGCTGCTTTCTGCTCAGTGTCTGTGGGAAGGACCGTGGCTCCAGATGAAGAGCAGAGGGGGGCGGAGCTTCTCCAGCTGGGTGGAGGGGGAACAGGAGCTGGTGGGGGGGGGGGAACGCGGCCGGCCCGTTTTAATGAATTTTGTGCCGGCCCACCAGGAAATGGCCTGGTTTCCCGGCGGGCCAATCCGCCCCCTGCAGGGGCTATTTTCCCTCACGAACCCCCATAGAGGCTGAATAGACCCTTCCCCACAAGGGGCACCGATATTCTTTCCCCCCTGTTGGAGAAATTACAGTTGAAACACCCCAGTACAACACCCCATGAAAAGGAGGGGTAATACTTAGCAAGAAATAGATACATAGTTACCCCGAGCACACTGAACAACACCAGTAACCAGTCTTGTACAGGGCAGCAGAGGAAGGGGGGGGGGGGGGGGAGGTACTAATAACCTGGGCCCAGGCTTGCAGCACACACCTACAGCATGTGCTGTGCCCACAGCAGGCTCAGCATGAGTAGGGTTACCACCTTACCCCTTTAATTCCGGACACATATTAATTACACAGGTTCTGTGGAAGTTTAAAACCAGGTGATACCTGTGTAATTAATATGTGTAAGGAATTAAAGGGGAAAGGTGGTAACCCTAAGCATGAGTGTCTAACTGACAGCATGATAGCTCATGCTGAGCCTGCTGTCAGCACTGCACATGCTGTAGGTATGTGCTGCTGCTGAGGGTGGGGGATGACAATAACACCCCTCCCCCCCCCCGACTTTAAAGTGTGTTTTCACCACCCTGGCCTAATTGTGGGAGGTGGCCACACCTCCTGTGATTAGGCCACACCCAAAATGTTTACCGGGACCCGGCATACCTCTCGGCTGCCCTGGTCTTGTACACTACATGATAATAGAATGCAGAGATCTTGGTTACACATATATGCGCAAATAAATGAATAAGTCCCCCAAGCTGTCGTCAAGGTTTCTCTGTGTATCAGGGGTCCCTATTGCTATATCTAGGTGCATGGTGCGGCACCCTAAAAAAAAAACAGCATTAGCCAGAAAGCCCAGAGCAGCATAAGTGCAAAAACTAGTGTTGGAAGCTGAAGCTATATACAAATATTGATACAATAACAAAACCCCATAATGCTCCATGTGGCATATAAGGGAAGCATTGAGGATGGCTTGCATAGGCAAATGCAGGGTGGGAGGGGGTGTTTCTGGTATCCCAGAAACCCCCCTCCACTTTACAAGTGCCTTAAATTAATAAAACAATAGCACTGGTATATTATATGATCAATAGAGCTGCCACCACATCACGCAGTGTAAGGGACAGAGCAGAGCTGCTGCACATGCCCAGTGTACCAGCTTCTTCTGCCACATTTACTACATGTGTGGATCTGAGCCCTCAAACATGTGGACCAGAGTGCAGCTGCCAGGAGGAAGAGACAGGAGCCTTACCATGAAGTGGGAGATTGTGAGCTTAGATATGCAGTACTGGTTCTATTATGTTTGTGTATTTATTTATTATGATATGTTCAGTGGCATAACAGAAAATTTTGCTCCCCCCCGTCGGGACAATATCGTCGCCCCCCCCCCCCCCCCCATTAAAATACAAGACCCCCCCCCCCCCATTAAAAGACAAGAACCCCCCGCCGGGGAGCTGGCAGGGGGGTCCGTGCGGCGCGGGGTACCTGTGGTCAGGGACTCGGGAGAGCCTGGAGGTCCCTGCGGCGCTGATTATGAGTTGCCGGGGTCCCTGCAGCGAAGTGGAAATACTGCGCTACCGCCGTGCGGCGGCGCGGGAAGCACTTCTGACTGGGCGCATGCTGATTGGCTGAATCTCAGCCAATCAGTGTGCGGCCGCGGCCAGTGTTTTCAAACTTAGAAGCGCTTCCTGCGCCGCAGCACGGCGGTAGCGCAGTATTTCCACTTCGCTGCAGGGACCCCGGCAACTCATAATCAGCACCGCAGGGACCTCCAGGCTCTCCCGAGTCCGTGACCACAGGTACCCCTGCGCCGCACGGACCCCCCTGCCAGCTCCCCGCTGCACCCACCAGCAGTGGGGAGCTGGCGAAGAAACAACAGCGCCCGCAGACCCCCGGCGCCTCCCCGCCACTCCATGTCAACTTTTAATCCTGTCAACCTTTTCCATGTGTTGACATATGGCCCGTCGACCTTAATTGGGTTAACTCCATGACCCATATCCGTAAAGCCATCAACGACCAGAGATGGTCACTGATGAAAAAGGGAAACTGCCGAGGGCAGTGGAAATCAGCTGGTGTCATTATTATGTCGCTGGGCAGTCTGAGGGGTACAATTAATAAAGAGTGAGGCTTTAGACGTGACAGATGTCGCCCCTAGCATTTATCTAACGCCTTCTAAGGAATGGTATCCGGTCGAAAGTGATTAGGTCGACACCAAAAAATAGTCGACATACACTAGGTCAACACAAGCAGTCGACATGAGAATAGTCAACACACGTTTTTCGTGATTTATTTGCTTGTAACTGAATTGTTCTTACACGATCCATATGTGGGGTATAGAGTTATATTTTAATAATGAGCGCGGCAAGCCATGCGAGGGGACGCAGCACACTTATACAGTGTCCCTGTCAACATACTGTATGTCGATCATGATCATGTCAACCTTTTGTTTGTGTTGACCTTCTGTCATTGTTGACCTAGTGAATGTCGACCATTTTTAGGTGTACAACATAATCACTGTCGAACAATAGTGACCGACCATATATTCCATATATACCATAGCTCAGTGTGTACGCACCAATTGGGAGTTTTGCAAACAAGCTAAGTGTTCAGTGTCAGAACACTCGTACAGAGATTGGCGTACTAAGCACTCACCGGTGTCAATGTAGGTGCGTCGGGGGGTCCGTAGGGTCCAACTGACAAGCTATGATGATCCTGTGCAGGCTTCCCAGGGACTCCTGTGCATACTAGTCTCCAAACTGCAGCACCTGCCTAAGCTGCCCACAGAGGTGCACAGAATTGCAGCATCTTCTCACACCAGTGGTTAACCATTTGTGTGCCTGGGGTTACCCAAGCCCCAGTGTGCAGTCTGTGATGTTTTCTGACATTGCAGCATTCCATGTTTTCCAGCTGAGCTCAACTTCATCAACCTATGCTCAGTCAAGCCTGCCAGTTACTCTGTAGCCAATCACAGCAAGTAGTTTAAAGGAAGCCTACATGTAGGGTGACCAACTCATCCCTTTAATCCGGGACACATATTAATTACACAGGTTCTGTGGCAGTTTAAAACCAGGTGAAATTCAGTCTTGAGGTGTGGCAGTTTAAAATCAGCCAGCCACAGAACCTGTGTAATTAACATGTGTCCCGGATTAAAGGGATGAGTTGGTCACCCTACCTACATGATACCTCCCAACTGTCCCAATTTCCACGGGAAAGTCAGTTTTCGGGGGACGTTCCCGCATCAATCTTGCGGCTGGGGGCAGTTGGGAGTCCCCCCTGTCAGTTTCTGACCAGCGCTAAATAGACGCTATGAGCACAGCGTCTATTCCCGTAGCCAGAGGGGCTGGGGGCATGGCTAGTGGCTCATAGAGCCTTTGGACCATGCCAACACAGTGAGGCAGGGACGTGGCCTCGCGGGACGAAGCAATTGTAGGCCATTTCCCAAAAAGCCCCACCCCCTCATTTCGGCCGTGCGCCAAATATCCTTCCTGGAGAAACCTAAAAGTTGGGAGGTATGCCTACATGCAGCAATGTGGGTCCTGTTCAACTGTCCTAATTACAGCGGGAGAGTCTCATTGATTGGAGACTGTCCCGCTGTAGAAATGCAATGTGGGTGCTCTGCAGAGCATCTATCACTAAGCATTGCCATTGCAGTCTGGATACACCACCATGTTCATTACATATATTATTATGTATTATGGCTCTGTCATGTACTGATCACGCTCCTTAGCTTGGGAGTACTTTATTAACTAGTAATGGGCTTACCTTATACCATTTAGAAGTTGTTTGTTGTTACATAGGGTAAATCCTAAAGCATGGCATTTTTAATGTGATATATTCCGCCACTGATTGCACCCATAGCGGCGTTTAGTAACACTATAAGCATGCAGATTTGTGGATAGAATCACAAAGGACCTTTCTTCTGATAATAGCTGTGCCTCGCGGTTTTAGGGCTATCACATTTATGGCCCATAAGTCCTGTGCATGCACTGGGCAACTGCAGAGGGGGACATCGGGAATTCTGCAGTGAGAAACCCAGAGGGATGACTCCACAGTGACAACTCCTACTCAGTGATAGGAGCTGGGTGTTTCACTGCAACATTAAGTGCAGCACTTGGCTCCCGTCCCTGTGTAGGAGCCAACACTGCAGCAACGGAACTCTCCGAGGGCAGCCCACACAAAACGGGTGTTTGGTCCAAGAAGCCACACCCAGGCTCGGACTGGCCAGGGGGGGAACCGGGGAATCCCCCGGTGGGCCCCAGTGATTTTAGACCCCGCCCACTTGTTTAGGGGGGCGGGGCTATCACTCTTTATCCCCCCTCCCCGCCGCCGCAATAGCAAAGGCACGGCGGCTGCAAGCAGGGCTAAGGAGCTGGAACCCTGTCGCGCTGCGTCATGACGTCAGACGCCACAGTGACAGTTGTCCCAACTCCCGCCGGCGCAGCACATCAGGCCACCTGATTCAGGCGGGTCTGCACAGGATGGGAGCAGCCACCGCTGGGGCCCCAAACAGCAGCACAGATCCCCCCCCCCAGCACGATAAGAGCTGCGGGTGTAGAGAGAAAACTGCTTTTGTTCCCCGTCTGCAAACTGGTAGGTAACTAGCCTAACCATTTGCAGTATTAACATTTTTATATTCTGTGTTGTTGTTTTTTAGGGGTATGCGCTGTATTGTGTATGTGTGTGTGTATGTATGTATATGTGTGTGTATGTGTATGTATGTGTGTGTGCGCCATATTATCTGTGTAGGGAGGATCTATGCAATGTACTATATTGGGGGCCTATGTGCTGCACTATTTGAGTGGGGGGACCTATGTAATGTATGTTATTGGGGGCCTATGTGCTGTACTATTTGAGTGGGGGGACTTATGTAATGTATGTTATTGGGGCCTATATGCTGCACTATTTGAGTGGGGGGACCTATGTATGTTATTGGGGGCCTATGTGCTGCACTATTTGAGTGGGGGGACCTATGTAATGTATGTTATTGGGGGCCTATGTGCTGTACTATTTGAGTGGGGAGACCTATGTAATGTATGTTATTGGGGGCCTATGTAATGTATTATATGGGGGGGGGGGCTATGTGCTGTATTATTTGAGTTGGTGGGACCTATGTAATGTGTTTTTATTGGGGGCCTATGTGCTGTACTATTATCTGAGTGGGGGACCTATGTAATGTATTATATGGGAGGGCTAAGGCGAATCTAAGGGGTGCACCGGACCACCTAGTCTTAAGGTGTGTACAGACGGCAGATATGCCGTGCTATGCGAGTCCAAATACAATCAGCAGGTATCCGGACTCGCATCGCACGGCATGCGGCAGGGACACAATTTAGACTATATAGTGCATATCTGCCTGCCCTCACTATATCGCTGCAGATTTGTGCTCACTTGGGAGCATGCATCGGCAGCGCATCGGGCTCGTTAGCCCTAAAAAGCCACCAATCAACATGCGATATGGCTTCCGATGTTCACTAAATCGGGAACATCGGAATCCATATCGCCCCCGTGTGTACACACCATAAGGAATTGCTTGTTGCCAAGGAGGATGTCTCACGCTGATGAATGCACCTAATTGAAATAAATGACAGCCGGCAGAGAGTGCTGTGCGCTGCCCGGCTGTAGTCTAAGCAGTGGCATCGATATTTTCAGTTTTCCCTTTGGACCGCCGGCAGCCAATCAGGAGTGGCATTGGTGGTATTGGTAGCTACTCCTGATTGGCTGCCGGACCTCAGTGCGAGAACTGAAAATATCGATGTTACTGCTTAGACTACAGCCGGGCAGCGCACAGCGCTCTCTGCCCGGCTGTCATTTATTTCAATTAGGTGAGTCCAGCGGCGTGAGACATCCCCCTTGGCAACAAGCAATTCCTTAGACTAAACAGCCGGCTCTCTGCCCGGCTGTCATTTCTTTAGGTGCATCCAGTAGTATGACATCCTCCCTGGCAATTAGCAATTTCCTCCCCACCTTGGCAACGAACAATTCCCTCCCCCAATGGGCATTACGTTGTGGTCTAAAGTGTAATACCACGCACAATTTTGTGATGCCACGCCTCCGTCCCATGAGGCCACGCCCCATTTTTGCCGCGCGGGTGCGCCGCGCAAAGGTCCCCCTTGCATGTGGGTTTGGATTTGGGAACAGCCATTACCATATTTCTACATTCACCTATTGGGGGGGGGGGGGGGGGGGGGTGCGCCCCTATGTGCTGTACTATTATCTGAGTGGGGGACCTATGTGCTGTATTATGTGTGGGGACCTACATGCTGTACTATTACCTGTGTGTGGAGGACCTATGTGCTGTATTATATGTGGGGGGACATACGTGCTGTACTATTATCTGTGTGTGGAGGACCTATGTGTTGTAATATCTGGGGGGGTGGTATTTGTTGTATTATCTATGGGACCTAAGTGCTTTATTATAAACGTGGGGGATTTATGGATCAAATGTCACACACCTGTGATTTTGGGGCAATTTTGACCGATTATCGGCCCAAAGTGCAGAAATCGGATGAAATTGGCCCAAAATTCTATAGTGTATAGCCACTCCTCTCTGGTCAGATGGCCACACCCCTTCAAAAAGACCACGCCCCTTGGTGGGCCCCTGTGAGTGCATTTCCCTGGTGGGCCCTTCGTGCCCCAGTCCGACACTGGCCACACCCCAACCTGTGAGCCAACACCCATGAGGCCACACCCCTTTTCCCAGCAAGCAGCTTTTCCACACGGGCTGCAGGCACTGCTGCACCTGGTGCCCAAAGAGGTAGGGACGGGCGCCACTGTCTCAGGGTCGGATGTAACAGCCTGCAATTTCTGTTGCAATTTCATTAAGTTGGCTACAAAATGTAAAGTGGCGACATCTTTACTGTAAGTCTTATGGCTAAATTGCCACAGTCTCAACTTTTTGAATGCCGACCTGATTACTGCAACTCTTTATTACCGTTATGCTATAAAATATCTTTATACTGATTCATTCGTCTGTTAACAAAACTATTATTACTATTATTATTATTTGGGTTATTGCTATTTTTTTTAAATAATAAATTTTTATTAGGTCAAGTAGTTAATTCTTACACGGAATTGGTATAAGCATCATAAAGCCATATAACATATTGTTTGCACATGCATGTCATCCAATACATTTGGCTAGTGTTATTTTAGAAAGCAATAAAATGTAAACCTGCGCAGAGGTTTGACCTGAGTTTAACTTAAGAGAATAAGATAGGAAGAAAGAGAGGGGTGTAGGAAAAGAGAGGGAATAAAGGAGTCAGAACCAGGACAGGATTGCAGAGACACATTAGGAAGAAGGGAATGTGGGGAAGGGGTTGTACCTGTAATATAGTATAGGAGGTTACCAAAGAGTCAAGTTTTGCCTTTATTCTTACGAGTGCGGGGGAGATGTCAAGGTGTTTCCGTCCCATATGTCTATTCTAGTCAAGGTGAGGCCCTGTGCTTCTCTAAACTCTGCCCATTTGAGCCATTTCAGGTGAATCGATGCCTTCGATGTGGAGTACTTAGCATTCGTTGTCTCATATAAGAAGTGGTTGTGTACTTTGCTAATTACCTGGCCAACCAGCGGTGCCTCCGCTGACTTCCATAGACGTCCAATCACTGCTTTGGCAGCTATTAGGATGTGCCTTAGTATATATAGGTCTCCCCCCGAAAGTGATTCGGAATAGTGGAGGATAGCCAACACCGGGGTCAGGGGGACCTGGAGTCTAAGGACCGCATTAACCATCAAGGACACCTCCGACCAGAAGGGAGCCAGCAGAGGGCACCGCCAAAATATATGTAACAGTGTGCCAACGTTGCCGCACTTCCTCCAGCACAGGGGGGAGACGTTTGGCCAAATGGCATGCAGTCTAGTCGGGGTAAAATATGATCTATGACAGAGTTTAAAAAACATTTCCGTATGTTGAATGCATTTAGACATTTTAAATCCTGTGTAGAAGATAGTGTCCCAGACTTCCTCATTAAAAGAGACGTTGAGGTCTGTCTCCCACTTGACCTGCGCCGGTAGTTTCCCTTTTTTTGTTACAGAGATGAGGTAGTTATACCATCGTGAGATACCCCCTTTGTACGTCTTACTGTTTAGCTGTTTAGTTCAGCCCGTATCTCTCTTGAAGATCGGAAAACTGCTGTAAGGAGTCCCCTTGCATTAAGTGTCCCAGGGTGGAAATCCCTGCGCTGATCCACGGTTCAAGTTTAGGTTGGGGATGAGTTTAGAAATGGCCTCCAGGGTTATTGCTATTTTATGTAACAACATTGTTAGCTCAAACACATATTCCCCTTTGTCTACAATGAATCATTGAATTGTAGCTGTGCATTTAAAGTTCTAGCAACTATGTGACACCCTTTAAACAACATACTGTAATTACAGGGCCATTTGCATTGAAAGAGACCTGTGCATTGAAGCCATATTAGCTGTTGCATAAGCAGAATGTATTTAATTGGAGACCAACAGAAGCTTTTTGGTTGACGCATTGGGGGTAATTCAGACTTTCTCGCTAGGCTTGGTTTATTCAGAGCCTAACAAGCAGGTTAACGCCGCCATGCTGACAATGAGGGACAGACTGGGGCAGGATCAGACTATCAGCATGATATATGACCACAAGTTGAAGGTCTCTTAATATTTCATCATTTAAGCTTTGTATAACTCATGTGGCATTACACAGACCAAAGGTCATTACTACGTACTTATAATGCCCATCTCCTGTGCTGAAGACGGCCTTCCGCTCATCGTCAGACTTTATCTGAATCAAGTTCTTAGCCCCCCTGAGAGCAGAGTCCATTTCCAGTTGGATCCCAGCTCCATGAAGATGCATTCCCTATTGTAAGTTAGCAGTAACATGATGACTCGGAGACATAGGATGGCATTAAATATATGTTATTTATTGTGTGGCACAGACAGCATCTTTACTTATGAAAGTAATGTGGGATATCCGGTCCAGGGTTAGAGCAGCAGCAGGGAAACTGATGTGATCAGGGTTCGGCTGATTAGCATGACCTGTGCTCTCCTGATATAAGAGTTTCCAGGACTGAGGGTCATTACTCCGGATGGTGGAATAGCTGCCCAGGTGATACACCAGAGTGTGGGCTATGGTAGGGACCACTGGAGCTTTCTGAAGAGTTTGTACTATGGTGTGACACCTGTATGCTGCAATGCTGTAACCACCCTTGCTTATGCTACCTGCTACATCATGAAGACCAAAACTTCATATTATCCAGTGTATGTGATTCCTTGTAATAATGAATCAAACTTTTAGATGGAATAACTGTATAATTGCAAAGAAAGGATGGTCAGGAACTATCACAGCCCATGAATACACTAACCAACACCACAATACATTTAGTGTGGATGGAGACTAGCCCATGGGTGCCTTCCACACAACCCAGGGTGTCCAACATACCTTATAACATATATAGTCAGTCTGGTAGGGTGGTGCTGCTGAGAATGTTTTAGATTTGAAATTATGGTGAATAACGAACCCAACAAACAGAGCCGGGCTGATGATCTTGTGTCTCCCCAAGGCAAGGTTCTGCTTACAGAACTGTTGCACGGCCACCATGCACTCATACACTCATACACTCATGTAAGACACCTAAAATTATTCCCAAAGAATAAACCTACAGATGGAGTGCCTCTTGTTCAGCACCAGCTCTCGCCAAATCTCCTCCGCTGGCGCGAGCTGGCAGAGAGACGCTCCATCTGACGGGGATGTGCAAGCATCTCACACGCACCCGTGTCCCTGTTTCTCAGCGGCGGGGAGCGGAATCCCTGTCTGTCTCCACTTCAGAGAGACGGGCAAGGTTAGGGGGAGTGAGGGTGGATGTGGCACTGATGGGGGAGCGGCGGGTAGGCAGCAGAGGGCGGTGGTGGGCTCCGACAGAACGGGCGTGCAAGCGTCTCATGCGCGCGCCCCCTTCTGTCTAATGGCGGGTCCTGGGAATTGGCAATGGAATCACCAGGTCCCGCTTTAATGAGAGGCGCTCCATCTGTAGACCATCCCCTGATAAATGTTGCCATCAGAATAGTACAAATGCTGATCTCTGAAAATAACAATGGGTGTTTAACTACAGCACCCCCATTGGATAGATTACATTTACAACCACAAGGTTACTCTTCTGCCTACCAATGTCCACAGCTGCAAAATCTACATCATTATCCCAAAACGATTGAGGCTAAGGGGGATATTCAATCACCGGTGAGCATCTCTGTCAGGGAGATGCCCGCCGGACCCTATTTAATGCTGTCTTCCCCGACAGCATTGAGCAGGGTATCTCAGCAGAATGAGCCTGACAGCACAACCTGTTGTGGCAGCACAGCCTCTCTCCCCAGCAAAGCTGCTCAGTTCCTTGTGCTGGGCTGGGGAGACAGGCAGCTGCAGGGGCAGACTTCCATCTCTCTCCCTCCGCTGGTAGTGTGCATTCCCACACAGGAGGCCACACTCCTTCTGCTTACTGGTGCCAGGCTGACCTGTCGGCGTCCCTGTGTGGTAGCACAGGCGAGCTTGTTCCACAGCAGCTAAGTGTCCTTCCGCAAACTTCTATGAGGACAACAATGGCCCAACCACCTAATCCTACCGGTTCCAGAAAATAACTGTCCTACCTGTTATAGAAGCCACCTTCACCTCCCCCCAAAAAATATAAATTACCCATAATTGGGACAGAATAAAAACATACCATCTTAAGGGGTGGTAAATGATTAAATAATTCCATTAGTAATTCTAAAAAGTGTTTCTTTTTAATATAGCCTAGAATGAAAACAAAAGAATTGCAGCTTTTGTGTATGAAAAATGCAGTTATTACATATTTCTCCAGTTTCTAGTTTCAACTCCATAAACATGTAAAAATTCTAATAACTTAACACTACAATAATGACACGGAGACAACGGCTGGCATTAAAAAGTCAGAAATTTATTGATCAAATAATAATGCCAAAAAAGTGTTTGGTTTTAGTGTAGGCAAGAGCACGGACAAAACAAATGACACATAAGGAATGACTGAGGGAAAGGAGGTGGAAGGGGAGGGAGGGAAAGCCAGGGAAACACAAGATTACTCGGCAAGAGGTAAAACCATAAAACCTGCTGAGGGACTTATTATGTCCAAATTGTGTCCAAATTATGTCCGAATTATGTCCAAATTATGTCCGAATTATGTCCATCTAGTCAGGCAAAAAATAGAAAATCCCTCAAGACCCCCACTGTTGAAAGTGGCGAGTGGCCGAAGCCCCGAGTAGGATAGACAGGGGAAGACAAAACAGACTAACAGGGAGAGACAGCATAAAACAATGGCAGCATCAATGCAGCACAAGATTCACCATTTGGCAAATGGTGACACCTTTGTGCGCTCCGCTGCTTGTAAGTACATTCCTCAATTAATTAGCAATATAATATCACTCTCCTAAACGATCAATACCGGCAAGCAGTAAACTGGAAGTTACTATATATAGTAATAAAATGATTAAATGATAGCAAATCAAGTTAAATCCCCAAGTAGTAATTTGCTAAGTTTCCCATTTAACAATTCTATTCCCTTTGATCTCAATGTAAATCAACATATTTCGAACAAATAAATCAAGATGTCAAAATCAAACCCTTATTAGGTCATATAAAGGATACTCCTAGAGCCGGATGGAGCTCTCAATGGGCAGCCTGCAGCCAGGAATAACCTGGAGATGTTACCTGATCACTGAGGTAGAGGGCCGGGGTGCTGTGATGGAGGCTGATGTTCCATGCCTGCAGGAGGAGGTCTTTCATACACAGGGCAGACTTCCTCGTATGGTGGCGGGTCAGGATTCCACGCAGATCTTACCCAGGGCGGGAATCTGGGTGTTGTGTCTACAGAACTGAAAAGACACAAATACAGGCGTCATAGGTTATCACATGTGCACGTCACACTGATATCTCTAGTGTGCTTATGTCCTCACAGTGTCAGCAGCATGAGGACAGTGGTCACCGGATAATGGATAACCTGCTGTTGTGAGATTTGGTTCATCTCCCAGCTGGCGCCTGATTGGATGTATGCAGCAGGGTCACAGCTCTGTGCTAATGTATCTGTCAGCTACACGTGGAAGCCGGCACCTCCCTCTATTTATCTGCGTGTTAGTTTTAGTCTGCCAGGGGGACTACCTCAGTCCAAATGCCACGTTGGTGTTCTGAACGCCGACATACCATCTATATGTATCCCCCCAATGCTGGGCGTAAAGGGTGCATTAGATACAATTGTCCAATTTCTGTATACAAGGAAGTCAGGCTATACCACACAGCATGCCCATCACACAGATTTGTTTCTAGCATCCGCACGGCACCTGCCCAGTTACTGCCCGGAAACACCCATGTCACAGAGATCTGGGAATGCAGAACGCCTCCATCCGTGCCCATATGCCGTATCTGCAGTCTGCAAATGTCTGTGCCTGACTTTGGGCCTGATTCAACATGAGTTGTAACTGAGCAAAATGGCAACTCCCAGAGCTAGGCTGCAGGGGAGGGGGTGCTACCCAACACAGGGAAAGGGGCACGCTGGGTCCCTCCCTGAGATTCGCCTCCAAAATTTTACGAAGCCAGGCGCAGACCACCCATTTTTCAGGTCACAGTGGTTGTGACATCACACAGCCACGCAGCCCCACAAACAGCCTGAATAATACACCGGCATTGTCTGGACCGCACTCCCACAATTCCCCCCTGCAACAGTCTGTTGCCGCCCCCATCACTACTTAGACTGCAGTCACAGAGCGAGCGCTGTGTAAGTGATCACACACACGTAGATCTCTGTTATGTGATGTATCATATCAATGTATCATTATCGGGCAGCATTGCATCGGGTCCCAGGGTCACCTCTATTCTGAGATGGTGGTAGCCCATTACAGCCTATGGGCAACAGACCGCATCGCTGCCGGGGCAATGCAGTCAGCACGGGTCAGCGCTAGCCGCGCATGCACAGACCCCCGTATCTGGTATATGCAGGAAGATGCATTAGGACGTTAGGATAGCAAATTACAATGCGATCCTGAGGGGTAAGATTCGGCCCATATTGCACTATATATGTAATCCTTCGGTACTTGTGTATTATCACGGAGCCCCAGTAACGGTGTCATTCCGAAGCGTGGTGAGTTCAGCATGTCCCGCGAGGGGCGGCGGGGCGCGTCCGGCCGACCTTTTCATACCTACACTATCCACGTCGGCGCGGAGTTGATCCTATATAGTGTGGCGAGCGTAGCGAGCCACCGAGCCCGAAGCGCGGCGAGCGCAGTGAGCCCCGCGAGGGGACGCATATTATGTTACATGTATTACGCGTCCGCTCGCCACTCTTCGGGCTCGGTGGCTCGCTGCAATCGCCGAAATATATAGAATCAACTCCACACCAACGTGGTTAGTGGGGGTATGAAAAGGTTGGGCGAACGTGTTCCGCCACCGCTCGCCATGCTTCGTGATGACGTGGATAGTGGGGGTGGGGGAGCCTAAATAAATGACATTATATGTCATTTAATTGAATAGCACATTAAATGCCATTATTATATGTGCAATCATAACCGATATCTGATCACATCGCATGCCATACAATAATGGCATGCGATGCGATGGGATGCGATTTTTTATCACACCCGATTTTTTTTTTAATGTATTCACTGAGAGAGAGCAGTGAATACATTACATAGGAAAATCACATTGCATCGCATGTGATGCAATTTCACTACCCTGAATAGCCCACTAAGCAAATGCCATAGTGGGCGCCGTGATAATACATTTGCCCCTTAGCCATTAGCCCCTTAGCCATTAGCCCCTAGCCATTTACCCCATAGCCATTAGCCCCTAGCCATTTACACCTTAGCCATTAGCCCCTTAGCCATTGTCCCCCTAGCCATTAGCCCCCTAGCCATTTGCCACTTAGCCATTTGCCCCTTAGCCATTTGCCTCTTAGCCATTTGTCCCTTAGCCATTAGCCCCCTAGCCATTAGCCCCCTAGCCATTAACCCCTTAGCCATTAGACCCCTAGCCATTTGCCCCTTAGCCATTAGAACCCTAGCCATTTGCCCCTTAGCCATTAGCCCCTAGCCATTTGCCCCTTAGCCATTAGCCCCCTAGCCATTTGCCCCTTAGACATTAGCCCCCTAGCCATTAGCCCCTTAGCCATTGTCCCCCTAGCCATTTGCCTCTTAGCCATTTGCCCCTAGCCATTTGCCCCTTAGCCATTAGCACCCTAGCCATTAGCCCCCTAGCCATTAACCCCTTAGCCATTAGACCCCTAGCCATTTGCCCCTTAGCCATTAGCCCCTAGCCATTTGCCCCTTAGACATTAGCCCCCCTAGACATTTGCCCCTTAGCCATTAGCCCCCTAGCCATTAGCCCCCTAGCCATTTGCATCTTCAAAGATTGATACATTAAAATCCAGCAGCAAAATCGACAGAATCTCACAGTTTCCTGCAACACGCAGACTATTACATACAGCCCATAGCCGGATAAGATGGGGACATTCCACTATCTCACTAAGGAGTCCAAGAGTTTATATCATGTTACCAGTGAGACATTTGTCCTACCTTCTGCAGAAGAGACTCTCGTACGGCGGTGGTGGATCAATTACGTCTCTTGCATTCCTGACACCGGAGCTGCCTTCTGCTGGGATGTCAATGTATGATGGCGGAGGTGCTGGAAGGTTGATGGTTTCATTGTCTGCAAAAAATATAGAAATATCTCCTATATATTTGGCTACATCTGTCACTCAAAGTGGGTGTCTGTGTCTATAACGCTCTGTTCCTGGACTTTCCTCTTAATGTGTGATTGCCTTCATCTGTGCTGAACACCTTTCTGAGAAATTAACCTGTTTAAAACAGGTGATGGCAATCATACATTAAGGGGAAGTCTAGAAACAGAGCATTGTGTCCCTCCTGGAGAGGGTCATGTTGGGAGGTATGTGACAGAGAACCAGCCCAGTGAGCCCACAGACAGTGCCAGACACCCACTGCCTTCCCATGTTGCCCAGCACTGCTACTCCACAGCCACCAGGTGAGCACCCCCCTCCCGCGATTTGCGGCAAAACCTCTCCCCCGCGCGCCCCCCCCCTCCCGCGATTCGCGGCAAAAACACCCGCTCCCCCGTGACCCCCCCTACCGCGATTCGCAGCAAAAACACCCCCCGCGACCCCCCCTCCCGCGATTCGCTGCAAAAAGAACCCCCCCACGACCCCTCCCGCAATTCGCGGCATAACCACCACCCCGCGACCCCCCCCTCCCACGAATCGCGGCAAACCCTCCCCCGTGACACACACCCCCCCCCCCCCCCGATTTGCGGAAAAAAACACCCCCCCCCGCGACCTACCTCCCGCGATTCGCGGCAAAAAGAACCCCCCGCGACCCCCCCTTGCACGATTGGCGGCACCCCCCTGCCACCCCCCTCCCGCGATTCACGGCACCCCCCCCCCCGCAATTCGCAGCAGCCCCAGGATTAAATGGCACATGCAAAACACTGACATGGCTATGGTCGACAATGAAAAAGATTTATTTTTAATTTTTTTTTTTTTCATATTCATTGTCATGTGTCGACATGAACACCAATGAAGTGGCACACTTATGTCAACATTTACATGTGTTGACCTTTCTGTGTTGATTTTTTCTTGTGGCGATTCGCGTCACACCCCCCCGCAACCCCCCCTCCCGCGATTCGCGGCACCCCCCGTGACCCCCCACCTCCCGCAATTCGCGGCAACCCCCCACCGGAACCCCTGTGAACCCCGCCCTCCCGCGATTCGCGGCACCCACCCCCGCGACCCCCCCTCCCGCAATTCGCGGCACCCCCCCGTGATTCGCGGCAGCTCCAAAATTAAATTGCACATGGAAAACACTGACATGGCTATGGTCGACAATGAAAAAGGTTGACATGAGTTTTTGAAGTTTTTTTTTTTCCTTTTTTGAATATTTTCATATTCATTCTCATGTGTCGACATGGACACCAATGAAGTGCCACACTTATGTCAACATTTACATGTGTTGACCTTTCTGTGTTGATTTTTTCTTGTGGCGATTTGCGTCACACCCCCCCCCACCCCCCACAACCCCCACTCCCGCGATTCACGGCACACACACACACACCTCCCCCGCGATTCTCGGCACCCCACCCGTGACCCCCCCTCCCGTGATTCACGGCACACCCCCGCGACCCCCCCTCCCATGATTCGCCGCAACCCCCGCCCCGTAACCCCCCCTCCCGCGATTCGCGGCACCCACCCCCGCGACCCCCCCTCCCGCAATTCGCGGCACCCCCCCCCCGCGCGCGATTCGCGGCAGCTCCAGAATTAAATTGCACATGGAAAACACTGACATGGCTATGGTCGACAATGAAAAAGGTTGACATGAGTTTTTGAAGTTTTTTTTTTCATTTTTTTAATGTTTTCATATTCATTCTCATGTGTCGACATGGACACCAATGAAGTGCCACACTTATGTCAACATTTACATGTGTTGACCTTTCTGTGTGGATTTTTTCTTGTGGCGATTCGCGTCACACCCCCCCCCCCCGGAACCCACACTCCCGCGATTCACGGCACACACACACCCCCCCGCGATTCTCGGCACCCCACCCCGTGACCCCCCCTCCCGTGATTCACGGCACACTCCCCGCGACCCCCCCTACCATGATTCGCCGCAACCCCCGCCCCCGTAACCCCCCTCCCGCGACCCCCCTCCCGCGATTCTCTGCAATCCCGCCCCTCCCGCGATTCGCAGCATCCACCCCCCCACAACCCCCCCTCCTGCAATTCGCGGCACCCTCCGCGACCCCCCCTCCCGCGATTCGCGGACACCTAAGTTGCAATACAGGGCATCTTTCATACAATTCTAACCATATTTCTCATATACAAACGTTCACAAATTAAGGGGGCGCAGCCCCTTACGACGGTGTGAAGAGCGCCCGTAGGGCGCGATGAATCACCTAGTATGAAATATATGCCTATATATACAGGATAGATAGATAGAGAGATAGATAGATAGATAGATAGATAGATATGCAGAGTAGACCGGCACTCACCCTAGGGGTGTGTTACCCCAACAGTGTTTGTTCACAGATTGTAATTGTAATTGATATGTGAAATTGTGTTTTTTATTAATAAAAAATGAGCTGTAATCAATTCCGATTTGGAATTTTTTTAGTTGCATCGTACGTGTTTTAATACGCTCGTATATAAAATGTTATGATCTTCCCTTGTACTCTGTGGATTTGTATAGATAGGCAGAAGGGCAGACACATTTTCCCTTTTATATATTAGATAGATAGATAGATAGATAGTTTTCTAAAGCACACCGGAATATGCTGCGCTATATAAGAAACTGTTAATAAATAAATGGTACTCCTAGCAGGGCGCCACCGATTATAATTGTATGCAATCGGGTTGCAAAAATCGGGTCAATCGCATCTCATGCAACCAAATTGCATGCAATGCGATTGACCCGACCCGATTTTTTTACCCCCCCAATGTTAATTGGTCCCTGAGACCCGATTTTACATTGGCCCCCAATGTTAAATGCCCCCCAGACCCCATTTTTCATTGTATGCCCCCCCATTGTTAACGCCACACCATGATCAACGTGAACCTGAAGCGTGGCAAGCGCAGTGATCCCGCAAGGGGCGGCGGTACGTGTCCTCCGACCTTTTCATACCCCCACTATCCACGTCGGCGCGGAGTTGATATTATATAGTGTGGCGAGCGCAGCGAGCCACCGAGCCCGAAGTGTGGCGAGCACAGCGAGACCCGCGAGGGGACGCACATTACTTCAGACGTATTACGCATCCCCTCACGGGGCTTGCTGCACTCGCCACACTATATAAAATCAACTCCACACCGACGTGGATAGTAGGGGTATGAGAAGGTCGGAGGATGCGCACCGCCGCTCCTCGCGGGTTCACTGCGCTCGCCACGCTTCGGGTTGGCGTTCATCGTGGGATGGCGTTAACAATGGGGGGGGGGGGCATTTGACATAGAAATGACCCATTAGGGTGGGTATACAATCAAAAATTGGGTATGGGGGGGCAATTTAACATAGGTTCCTATGTAAAATCGGGTCGGTCGCGTTGGTCGTATCGCATGCCATTATAATGGCATGCGATGGACCCAATTTTACATTTGTTGGGAAACCTCAAAAAAGCCCGAAAATTGGGTCCGTTGGGTCCCATCGCATACCTTAAGTTAAGGTATGCAATGGGACCCGATGGGCGCCGTGCTAGGAAACAAGTAACAAATAAATAAATGACATATATGAGACAGATAGACAGATAGATGACATATATTAGATAGATACATACATACATACATACATACATACATACATACATACATACATAGAATGATATAAGATAGTTAGATAGATAGATAGATAGATAGATAGATAGATAAATAGATACATACATACATACATAGAATGATATAAGATAGATAGATAGATAGATAGATAGATAGATAGATACATACATACACACATACATACATAGAATGATATAAGATAGATAGATAGATAGATACATACATACATACATACATGCATACATAGAATGATATGAAATAGATAGATAGATAGATAGATAGATAGATATGAGATAGATAGATACATACATACATACATACATACATACATACATACATACATACATAGAATGATATGAAATAGATAGATAGATAGATAGATATGAGATAGATAGATAGATAGATAGATAGATAGATAGATAGATAGATAGATAGATAGATACATACATACATACATACATACATACATACATAGAATGATATGAAATAGATAGATAGATAGATAGTTAGATAGATAGATAGATAGATAGATAGATAGATAGATAGATAGATAGAGCTATCACCATCAATCCAATAGTAAAGCGATGTGCACCAGAGTATACATGACTGGAGCAGATCACTTTGCATTACACCGTATTACATAATGACATGTGTCAGCACTGGCTTAGCCCACATAACTCCCGCCTTCTCTGGGTGTCCCTGTATATCACCAATAACACTGTTACCCTATATACCACCTGTCCCTACTGACTAATATTTCCTATAGACCAGCGGTCCTACAGCTATTGGCTAAGTTACACACCATCAGCCTATGACAGCAACATAACCGTAGTAAGTACTCACCCACAGTAATGCTGTAGGCCTCGTATACTGGTGGTGGTGACTCTACAGCAACTGGGTCCCCTTCTGGATCTGTGGTGATGTCCACTGTGGAGACAGCTCTGCACCTCATCAGCAGAAAGGAGCCAATGCCCAAAACAGCAAAGACTGGTCCCAGGATCTTCAGTACAGTGCTGCAGCCTTCCTCTGGGTCACTCCGGCAGGACTCATAGGCGATGATGGTGATGAGCGACCCTGCAGTTGTTAGTGCCCCTCCAATCAAAATGGGTAAGTGTCTAAGATTTGCCATTTTAACCTGTTAGAAACAGAGAAAGTTAATTTCCAGATCATATACTCACCATATACTCACCATGAGTCTTCTCTGGCTGGCTGGCAAACTGTTATGGCAGGTGCACAGGTCAGGTGACTCATCACCAACTGCCACATTTTCAAAGATGCACATTAGTAGCTGAGGGCAGCTCAGGGGTCCTGAGGGCCGACTGTGCAGGATATTTATCACAGCTTGTACAGACAGATAAAATACCAACCAATCACCTCCTAACTGCCATGCTACAGGCTGTGTTCGATTAATGGCAAGTTAGAAGCTGATTGGTTGGTACAATTTCTTACTCCAAAGTTTGGTACATCTGCTCAGATACAGATGTCTCATGTAACATACAATATAACTGCTCCGCAGTGTGCTATAGATAACATATAATGCATGGAATAATATATGGGGCCTACTGTAGCTGGCCAGATTATGAATGGGCCGGATGGAGCTGCAGCTCCAGGCCCACCATTACAATAGGCCCACATGGTCTGCTGTGCTGCTGCAGATAGGAATTTTTTATTTCCTGTTACAGCCTGCAGCCTGCGAGTAGCCATCTGTACCTCCTCCTGGCCAGGACCTGTGACACCCCCACTCCTTACTCGCAGCTGTGGCGCCAGTGGAACGGATCACACCAGCACTTTTCCTGCTACAGCTACACTATAGCGTTCCTGCCAGCTCATGCTTGCCTACCTGACCCTCTCCATGAGGGAGAAAATGCTCTGTTCCTGGGCTTCCCTGGTAATGTATGATTGCCATCACCTGTGGGGAGCTAGGCAATTGATAAGAAAGATGTTTCACCACAGGTGCTGAAAATCCTACATTAACAGGGAAGTCCAGGAACAGAGCACTTTCTCCTGCATGGAGCGGGTCAGGTAAGCAAGTATGTGCCAGCTGCCACCCGAGGCCCCACACACCTAAATTCCAGCAGCAGCAGCTATGCTTCAAACAACACAAGGCACACTACACGGTACGGCAGCACTAAGGGCCAGATTCTCTAAGCTTCAAAAGTGATAAAATGGAGAATAATAAACAGCCAGCCAATCAGCTCCTACCTGCCATGTCACAGACTGTGTTTGAAAAATGTCAGATAGGAGCTGATTGGCTGGCTGTTTATCACTCTCCATTTTATCACTTTTGAAGCTTAGAGAATCTGGCCCTCAGCACTGTAGGCTGCACTAGACCTCCTGCGCCGCACAGCATCTCTGCGCCGTCCCTGCTCTGCATGACAGCAGGCTACATGTGCTCCGCCTCCCCTAGTGGCTAAACCTAAAGTTATCTCCATGAGGGCTGTCCCGCAGGGCCGGCGCTACCACTAGGCAGCTTCAGGAAGCTGCCTAGGGAACCGGCCGCTGGAGGGTGCCCCTTGTTCAATTAACATTTATATAAAGCTGAGTCACGAGTCCTAAGCGCGGTCGCCACTTTCCTCCCAACAAGCTTTGCGCAGTTTCCGCGGTTTACGGACGGTACTGTAGAAGGCGGGGGAGAATTGAGCAGCAGTGTCTTAATCATGGAGCAGCCGCCCGCCCACCTGTACCACACCAGCCTACCCCTCGCTCCTCACTAGCGTCAGCTGCAGAACCAGCGTGACATCCCGGCATGGGCTGAAAACAGCAAGTATTGTACAGCAAGTACTGTAGTGTGGGATATATGTAAATATGTATGAGAGCGTGTATGGATATATATATATATATATATATATATATATATATATATAAAGCCCTTTGTCCTGGGAGCAGCATGGGCTGCAATTATATGTAACATAGTAACATAGGTTGTTTTTTCAGTCTCAAGCACTTAAGAGGGGATACTCCGATTTCAGGGTATCACATTTACTCAGCGCCCCACTAAGGGGGCATGTCATGATCCACCCAAAGGGTGTGTCTATATGGAGAGATTGTGAAAAGAGATTGTGAACGTGGCACCCAGAAGCGTGGGTGTGTACTGCTACATCTGAGAGGAATCTTTTAAAATGACTTATATCCAAATGTAGATGAGCCCCAAAGAGGTTAGTAAGAGATACTATACTTGCTAAAGTGCTGGGAAATGGTGCTGATGAATCAATGTAAATGTATCTGTCTCTCATTCCTCTTTTCCCCAAAAAAGTAATATTGTAATGTGGTCTAGGTGAAATGAGAGAGATTGCTAGACTAATGAGGGAGAGAGGGAGATTGCTGCTATTTCAGGGAGTCACCTGCAGAACAGTGGTTGAAGTGGACCTGTATACTGCGGTATGTCATACCGGCACTTCTTCGACCACTGACATGGAAGCGACTTTTATTTAATAAAAAAGTGTGCAGGGGCGTGGCCACGACGGCAAAGGAGTAGCATGTAATGTGCTGAGCTCCGTCAAGATATCCTGCTTAATATCCTGCTCGCCCCCTTCCTGGGGAACGGATAACCTACCCACTGCCTTGATATAGCAGGGTGCGTCCTCCGGGTCACCATCTGCGGTGCTTGTTTGGCTGGGCGACCTGCTTCTACTCCCTGTTGTGCATGCTTCTGAGCCGGGACGGGCCGCACCACGTGTTCTGAGGCGCTCCTCTCTCTGCAGCGCTTGTGTCTGCGGCGCCACCTGGTTCCCCGCATATGAGATCTATACCCTGCGCTGCCTGTGCTGACCGCTGCATTGGGGCTTCTATCCTCTCTTCGGTAGGACTCTATCCTTCATTGCCACATCCTGTGCCTGTGGGGTGCGGAGGTTCCTGGCACAGCCGCCATCTTGCCTCCGGAGCTGACAGCATACTTTATACAGGTGATCACTTGCTGTGTCTATCTCCCTGTCCTGCCGAGTCCGACCAGGATTCCCGCCAGTGTATGACCTCCTGATCTGTAACATTAGAGGGCACTGGTTGCGTGCTAGCCACTGCCATCCCGTTGTTGACCTGCTATTAGGCTGGAGTCTTGGTCTGCCTGCAGTGCTGACACTGTTCCCTCACAATGGGTTATATCTTTACAGCCGATGAGAGCCATTTACAAAAAATCCTAAGTGCCATTACTGCTTCGACTCAGAGGCTCCTCCACATGTTTGACACTGCATCTATGAATACTGCTCCACCGTGCTGTCTGAACGAACAGTGCAGAGATGAAACTGCCCTTGATATACACCCAATGTGCGAATCTATAAACCCAACATCCACGGCTGAATACACTTTGGACTCCCCGATTTATACACCTGTGCTCAAGGATGAATCTTTTTTTGGTTGTCCTCCTGCCGAATATTATGCTGAGGCTAAAGCTCCTCTAAAACCTAACATTTTATCCTTAGGAATTGCACCAAGTCCATACATGCTGTTCAGTAAATATGCTATCGGTTCTTTTGCTTATTCTCCTACACGGTGGGACAGTGTTGGTGTTGCTCTGCCTCTACGACACAGGCTGTATAGTACGTGTGCTGTTTATTCTGAGGAAAGGTGGGACAGCACTGACTTTCTGGCTCTTTCCTTTGACGATGCTGAGTATTGGCCAGATTAGATGTGGCTCCTGAGACTTTGTACCTTAATTACGCGGAATATCGGCCAGACTAATATATGATATTTAATTATACTAATTCATTAAGAACACCATTTTTCAATATTATTTCCCTCATACTGGGCTGTGTTTTTAATTTACATCCTGCTTTAACATTTCTATGATGTTTATGGTATTATACAATTATCTACTTTGCTGTAGTGAGAGGGGCGGGGTTGTTGGCTTTGGGCGTCTTTGTTAAGCAGGAACTGCATATACTTTATTATAGCGGGAGAGTTGTGTTTCCCTTAGCCAAGGTTGTTAATACATTTGATATATTCAAATTATTCTTTTGACTCTGCTATATTACATTATTCTTTTGCTTATTGCCCCTGTAAGCCCATTTAGCAATTATCCTTCAGTTGGATGGGGGGCGGGAGGGGGTGTGACTGGGTGGGTTGGGTGGAGGGGGTAGATTAGCTGTCGGTATAGGCTAGCTAAAGTATTTGTAGTCATATCCTGTTAGGGTGGTGTATATTTGACTTTGGCTGAATACCCTAGTCTACTCCTTCCTATAGTCCATTGGTTTCTATCCGACACAATAGAATTAGATAGTACAGTAGGTATAGCTGGTTGGGAGGGAACAAGCCGTTTGGGATCCAGGTATGCCTAGGTTGGGGTTAGGTTATACAGGGTGGGGGGTTATAGGGAGGTTTGCTTTGGGTTTTTGTGGATGGTTTTGCTTTCTTAGTACTTAAGGTTATAAGTAGGTTTTATAGGTTGGGGGGTGGTGGGTTATTTTATTTTGGATGGTAGAGCAACTGACTATTGGCAGTTATGTGTTTAATCCTCTCTCCTTTTCCTTATGTGGAGTAATCAGTTAAGATTTTAATGCATATCCGTGTATTATGACTTTATACGTGTGCCCTTTTGTACTCTAATGTCCGCAAGAGCCCGGATGGCGCCTCCGGGGGAGTGTGCATCTTTTTTTTGTCATGATTGGTCAATATTTGCTTACATATCCTTATGGCTATGGGCATGACTATAAATGTAAATTCCCATGTATCTTATGTATATGGATGTGCTGTATCTGATATACGTCTCTTTAATACCATTACTGTCAATGTCAGTTTATATATTCCTTTAAAATTCAATTAAAAAACTACTCAATTAAATAAAAAAAAAAGGGTGCAGCAGGAGGCAGTGGAAGTGGCCAACCTGTTGCACTGCTGCCGACAGATGTATGGAGGCTGCATGCTGAAGATTTCATCCGCCAGCACCCTCCCCCTGCAAGTGGTGCCGCCAGTGGTGTAAGTACCGACGGTGCATGGGGCGCAGCTGTTGTGGGACTGGAGCCATCTCCAGGGCCCGCTGCTCCCCAGCACCCAGTTTACATTGCACTACAGAAAGGGCACCGGCGAACTGAGCCGCTCTCTCCACCCCAGACGCCGTAAATCGAAGGCGCTCTCTCCCCCTGGGCGCTGCTGGAGAGTGGAGAATGGAGCTGCTCTAACACACCCACCCTAGACGCCGGAGATGATCTGCGCAGCCCGATCCATGCCCAGCAGCCTTGACACCTCCATCCTCCAGCAGCTGCACCATGTGTGAAGGGAAGCAGTGCTTGGCCTGCCTTCTGCTTCTGCACAGGGGTGACTACCCTGTGCTTCCAATCTGGCGGGCATCCTTAACTCCCATTCAGGATTTCTCTGCTGCCAGTCTCCTCTTCACCCTATGCCTGGGTCCATCCATGGGCCTTATTCATTCACACCCTGCAGCTCATTACCCCACAGATATGTAAGTGCCTGGTGAGCCCTATACCCACATACACCCCCCAGTGTGTGACACCCTGTGTATGTAAAACTTTTGTACCCCCTACCCTGTTCCTCTGTGTATGACCGCCTCAAACCTCCATCATCTCTGGTGTATGTCCCCATGTGTGTGACACCTTGCCCCTCCCCTACCACCCTAATCCCTGGTGTGTCCACACAACCCCTGTTTGTGTAACACCTTGTTCCCCCTACCACCCTAATCTCTGTGAAACCTTGTCTCCCACTTCTTACCTCTGTATGTGACCCCCCACACCCGGTGTTGGACCCTCCTTATCCCCTATCCCTGTGCGTGACCCCGCCTGAAGCCCACTATTCCTGTGTGTGTGTGTGTCAAACCCTGTCCCCCCACATCCTTCCTCTGTGTGTGTATTATGACACCTTATACCTGCCAAACATCCCCCCTCCTGTGTATTACAGTGTGTACCCTCCTAACCCTGTGTGACGCAAGTGGCAAGAGCCGCAAAAAGGATTCCATCTGCCAGACCCTCAGCAAGCGATCCCTTGTGTCGCACACAAGCAAAGACACAAGCGTCAGGAGCCGCTTCCAATACCCAAGTCTGGTAAGCTTTAATATTAAACCTGAGTCCCCCATCTTCCCAAAAGTACTCCCCACCCTGCATCCCCCTCCCACCCTGCATCTCCGCTAGTGCCAGCTTAAGGTCTAAATGGGCCTGGAGCTAAAAATTATCAAGGGCCTATTATGCGCAATAATAGGGGTTGTGGCCAGCACCTAATAATGTGGGGGGCGTGACCCGTGTTCTGTTTGGGTGGTCTGCTCATGAGTGTGTCTGTATTTGTGTAAATACTTTTAACTAATTATATATGCCTGAAAAAAGCAGGGGGCTGGTATAGGAAAAAAGCAGGGAGATATATTGGCGGGTGCCTTCCAAAGGTGCACCCACAGGACGCCGATGTCCTAAGATACTTGCGGGGTGAGATGGCACTCCAGTCATAAAAATAATACTGAAAAAATATGAAGCCACAGTTTTATACGAGATCCTTGTAGAAAACCTAAATAGAGGGTGCCACAGAGACTCAAAACCAAGGAGATCCATCGTAGAGAGCCCATCAGAGGTGTATGCATATGTAGGCTCTGCAGGGGTCACAGGAGCATGGCACATAGACAAAATCTTCATTTCCCCAGCAATATGCTCATCAGGACCATGAGGAGCAAAGGAATCACTCCCCTGCATGTCAGCAGACCTATTAATAAGCCGTTCATTGGAGGCATATACAGTCAGGAGAGTATGTTGGACGGATGCTTCCAGTGTTATGGGGTGAACAGTTGGAGGATATTTGTCTGGGACATGAGAGATGGAGTGTTGGACAGCAGCAATCCTGTCAGAAAGTCTGGCAGCTGAGGCAGATATGGCCTGGAGGATTTGTTGTACCTCCATTACTACACCCACAGTATGTATATATATATATATATATATATATATATATATATATATATATATATATATATATATATATATATATATATATATATATATCCAAAAGGTGTGCAGCAGATAGTGTACGGACCCTGCAGATTTCAGAAAGCACAAACCTGAGGCATCCCCTGAGTCCAGCGCAGGGTCAGGAAGCGGAGCCCAGCGTATGCAGGAGTAGGTCAGCCCAGGCACTTCAGACTAGGAGCCAGGAGGGCAAGATGGCGCCAGCGCCTCCGTGCGGCCGAGCAGCACACCCTGGAAGCCAGGCACCTCCACCTACCAAGACACCCGCCGGAGCACCAGCGCAGTCAAGTCACAGGGCCGCACTTCCGTTCAGTCAGAGCCGCCCGAAGATCCCAGATGGCGGCCGCACATGGAGAGGACGCACAAGCGTCAGCAGACAGCCAGCCAGCCCGACCTCCGAGCACCACACAGAAGATTCACAGAAAGCGCAGCGGACACAGGAGCAGCTCCAGAGCAATTGGAGGTGAGTATACGGCGTCCAGGGGTCCCGGGGAAGGATGTGTATGTAGGATGGTGTTGGAGCTCTCACTCCCCGCACCCGCTCATGTTGCCGGCCAATCCACGCCCACATAAAAATAATACTGAAAGCCGAAACTTCGTAGACCACATTTCAGCACCTTTTATGTGGTCACCTAAGTTTACCACAACATATACCTCTTATACAAATCATGTAACACAATAGTAACTTATTTATAGTACTTATACTGTACTTGCCTCTTACACATTATGCCACATGGAATGAACCAAAAGTCACACCGATTGAGTCAAAATTCACGTTATGCCACTCAGATTAAGGCAAAATTCACACTATGGCACACAGATTGAGTCAAAATTCAGGTTATGTCATACAGATTAAGCCAAAATACAGACTATACCAAACAGATTGAGCAATATTGCACAATATGCTTCATAAACAGGGGCATTGCGCGCCAAAGGCGAGCATTTAAAATTTACACCATAATGCCCATTACATGTTAAGCCACACACCATAATGTCCATTATGTATTATGCCAAACACCATAATGCCTATTAAGTATGATGCTACATGAGTGCTTTTTACCTACATGCTCATTGCCAGGGGTCCCATGCTCATTGCCTGGGGTTCCATTCTTGTTGCCATGTTGGATTACATGCTCATTGCCGAGGGGAAATACATGCTCACGGTAACTGGGGGACAGCCGCCACCAGGCAGAAATAACAGCCATTGACAGCCGGGCAGAGAGCAGGGGCCTGCCTGGCTGTATTCAGAGCACTGCAGGTCCAGGCTATTTGAAATAATACCCCTTTCACACCAGAAACTGCAGTGACCTACCCGTGAATATGGTCCCAGGATCATGCAGGGACATTCCCAGGCTGGCCCCTTTTACACCAGCCTAGTCCCTGCATTTTCTGGTGTGAGGGGGAGAGAAAACCAACCAGCTATATCTTCGGAACCAACTGACCCATTTACATGTGGGCTTCGATTGATTTTGGTCACTTGAAACTGGTCCATTTGGTTCCAGAGAAATCTGTCATCAAACAACATGAACAGCCATAAAATTACATTTCAGAAATGAAAAAATTGGTTTACCCACAAAATCTTTAGAACCAATGAACCCATATGGACCAGGTATCAAATTAAAGGCCCAGTGATTTGGGTTCGACTGAGATCAACCTCAAGCTTCTGTGATGCTGAAGGGGGAACTGGCAGCCTTTGCAACCGGATAGGGGTCAGATTTAGTGGGTTCCATGTTATCCTATTGGGAAAACGTTGCCTGGCTGTATCTCTGGTTCTCGGGGGGCTAGCGACATGGGGCTGGGGCTGGGCTTGTTGGAAAGCCCTGGCCCTCAGCTACAAAATGAGCCTATTTAGAGAGTGGGCCCGGAGCTGTAGCTCCCTCAGGCCCATTGTTAATCCGGTCCTGATCTCCGCAGTCCCTGCATCCCTACGGTCCCTGTCCCTGTCTCACCGTGGTCCCTGTCCCCCCCCCCCCCCCCCCCGGATTTTGGCTCAATCTGTGTAGCATTATGTCGTTTTGCTCAATCTGTGTGGCAAAATGTGATAGTTTTTTCTCAATCCAGGTGGCATGACGTGAATTTTGGCTCAATTTGTGTTGCATGCTCTGTCAGTGTGGCTTGATGTGAATTGTGGCTCAATCTGGGTGTTATAATTAGAGATGAGTTGCAGGCACTTTTTCGGGTTTTGGTTTTGGATCTGGATCTCCCTTCGTGTTTTGGATCTGGATTGGTTTTGGCAAAAGCACCCTTGCGGGATTTGGTTTTGGATCTGGATTTTTTTTGGAAAAATGCAAAAAATTGCTAAAAAGATTTTGGGCCTGTTTTTGCCCCTAAAGCAGTGGTTCCCAAACCTTTTTGAACCACGGTGCCCTAGAATATCAGAATATTTTTAAGGGCACCCCTAGTTCAAAAGTAGATAACTTGTAGATAACTTTAGAAAAAATATAAAATTAAGTAAATTGTGTCATCCTTAAAGTTATCCGATTTCAAAAAATGTTTTCAAATTCACCAGCTGATTGCCACTCCGCCGCCTGGCAAATGCCACTACTAGCTCCCAGCTGCCGCTCTGACCCCGCTAACCACCACCCCCACCCCCCGACCGATCCCCGCTGATGGCAGGACCCCACTTCCCGCCCCCCCCCCCCCCCCCCCCCTGCTGCTGCCAAATTGTAAGTGAGCTTCCTGGGGGGCTGCCGGAGGAGCTGAAGGGCATATTGGTCAGACAAGTCAGGCTAATGCATGGCCTTTAGGATGCAAGGCCTTTAGGATCAATTATGGAGTGAGGAACCAGATTTGAGTTTGTTTTACCTATTGCTTTACCCGTAAAAATTATGAATTTTTCCAATCCAAGGAACCATGCCCTAGTGCAGAGGTTCCCAATCTTTTTTGATTCACGGCACCCTAGAGAATCAGATTTTTTTTCACGGCACCCCTAGGTCCAAAAAAATTAATTAGATTGGGTTTATATGCGATTCTTAGCGGCAGTTATGTTCTAAAAGGGCAGGATTTGCTTCTTTTTTTACACATTCTTTGATTGACAGCCACCAGCACTGGTTTTGCTCCTAAATAATTAACCATTAATAATTTGAGTTGGTCCTGGACCACCAAGCCGCGGCACCCCTGCATGTGTCCCGAGGCACCCCAGGAAGCCACGGCACACAGTTTGGGAACCACTGCCCTAAAGTATTATTAAGCTCAACAACATTAATTTCCACTAATTTCTAGTTAATTTTGATCACTTCACAGCTCACAAAATAGTTTTCATTGATTGTAGTTGGGCCAAAAGGTTATACCGAGGTAACTGGATGACTAAGCTAGGCGACAGCAGTGGGCATCACATACATGTGGACCTAACAGTTCCAACCTGGCACATCTTGGAAGCAGGGCAGCACTGCAGGGGCAGACAGGGTAGCATTTTAATAAAACTACCCCCCACTGGACACAGCACGTTACACTGGACACTGGATATAGTCCGTCACACTGGACACTAGATATATATGCCGTCACACTGGACACTAGATATATGCTGTCACACTGGACACAGGCCGTTACACTGGACACTGGATATAGTCCATCACACTGGACACAGCCCGTTACACTGGACACTGGATATAGTCCGTCACACTGGACACTGGATATAGTCCGTCACACTGGACACTAGATATATGCCATCACACTGGACACTAGATATATGCCGTCACACTGGACAATGGATATACTGTATGTCATCACACTTGACAATGGATATATGCTGCCACACTGGACAATGGATATAGGCCGTCACACTGGACACTGGACACAGCCCGTTACACTGGACACTGGATATAGTCCGTCAAACTGGACACTAGATATATGCCGTCACACTGGACACAGCACGTTACACTGGACACTGGATACAGTCCGTCACCTTGGACACAGCCCCTGGACAATGAACACAGCCCCTGGACAATGGACACAGCCCCTGGACAATGGACACAGCCCCTGGACAGTGGACACAGCCCCTGGACAGTGGACACAGCCCCTGGACACTGGACACATCCCCTGTACACTGGACACAGCCCCTGACACACTGGACACAGCCCCTGACACACTGGACACAGCCCCTTGTATTATGGACACTGCATCCTCTGTACACTGAGGGTACAGTCAGCAGCACTGCAGCCCCTGCGTTTGAGCACTGCAGCACCTAGCTTACAACAAAATAAAAAATCAGTCACTAAATAAATCACAGCACAGGGCACAGGGCACGGAGCACAGGGCACGGAGCACAGAGCACGTAGCACAGAGCACAGATCCCAACCACCATCTCCTATAATGGAGTGAAGATGGCGGGGCGTGCGTGCGTCTTATATAGAATCCAGATCTCGCGAGAATCCGACAGCGCGATGATGACGTTTTGCATCGTTTTCGGTCCGGAATTCAGGCGGGAACTCCCGAGCCGGCTCGGATCTTGACTCGGATCGCCATATTCGGATCTGTTGGATCCCAGAGATCCGGAACCGTTCATCTCTAGTTATAATGTAATTTTTTGGGCGCTTATTCCATTTGATTTTTTACTCATTACAGGTAAATTTTGGCTCTGTCTGTGTGGCATAATTTTTACAGTTAAGGTGGTCTACTATTGTGTTGCATAATGTATATAAGAGGTATATAGTGTGGCACACTACACAGGACCACGCCCCTTTAAAGTGTCCACCCCCCTTTAAAGTGTCCACGCCCCCTTTTCCTTCACTTTTCCATACCCCCACTTTAAAATTTCCACTTCGACCGCTGCTGCAGAATGCAGGAGGGTAGGCAACTATGCCCTGCACAGAAACAAAATAACTCACCCAAATCTAACTCTCTCATGTTACATCTGCCCCCCCCCCCCCCGCAGTGCAGCATGGTTTTGTCCAGTTTGAGAACAAATATGTCCTGCGATTAGGTCTGAATTAGGCCCATAGCTCATGCCCTATGATGTACTTTACCACAGTGCAATACTGCACAGGGCTGCCTACTATAAAGACTGGATAATAAATACTAGTGGTCTATTTTGTAAAATTGGTATAAATAAATATGTCTATCAAGACTTTTAGGTATCAGTGGAATGAGATTATTATTATATGGCCGACAAGGGTGGGGGTGTGGCCCTAATGGACCTATCGTTGAAACAGTGGTCAAAATGCACCTGGAAGATACAAATACGTATATGTAATTCTAACTGGAAAGCATAGTCATTGACAAACGGCCAACACAAGCAAACTGTCGACATGAGTTTTTCATGATATTTTTCTTTTTTGGTCTTTTTCATGCTTTGCAATCCATGTAGACTACAATTGGGAACGGTAAAGCATGAGTTTTGAAGAGAGTGAGGGAATGCGCTATAATAATTGGGGGTCCATGTCGACAATGACAACAAAAACCATGAAAAAACTCATATTGACCTTTTATGCATCAAACGTTTGCCAATGTCGACTTTTCCCATGTCGACCTTTTGGCAATGTCGACCTTGAGCCTGTGGGTATAGGTCATTGGGTTGATCAATCCAAGGTTGACATGCATTGGGTGGACCACTGAAGGTTGACAAGGCTGAGGTCAACACCTGAAATAGGTCAACATGGCTAAGGTCGACATTGGCTAGGTCGATAGTCAAAAGGTCGACGTGTTTTTTTTTTACTTTTTTGTCCCGAATGTCGACATGGGACACTGTATCTGTGCACCGCGTCCCCTCGCATGGCTCGCTACTCTCGGCACTCTATTATTTTCTCCCTCCACGCCCTAGTGGATGGTAGGGCAAGAGATACTGCCTGTCGGCACATGTCAGTTAAAAAAAAGGTACTTGTGTAGTTTCACGGCGCCACGTCTGAGTCCCCTTGCGGGGCTCACTTCGCTCGCCCACGCTGCGGGCTCGGTGGCTCGCTACGCTCGCCACGCTATTTAAAATCAACTCCATGCCAACATGGATAGTGGGGGTATGAACTATCCATGTTGGCATTGAGTTAAGTTACTTTTTTTGACATATTTCGTGGCGAGCGTAAAACCCGGAAGTAGCCATGCTGGCGCCGTGAAACTACACAAGTACCAAAAAAAATAAAAAATCAGAGAAAAGCCCATGTCAACCTTTTGACTGTTGACCTAGCCATTGTCAACCTTCCATCCATGTTGACCTTAGGCGTGTCAACCTCTTTCAGGTGTTGACCTAAGCCATGTTGACATTCAGTGATCGACCCAATGCATGTCAACCTTAGATGTGTCAAGCTAATGAAATTGCTGCACTACAGGTGGGGCAGATATAACAATTGCAGTGTAAAAAGCAGTCTAACATTTGTGGGCTACATACTGTGGAAGTCTAGTTACACACACGCCATTTTAGGATAGTATGGCCGCCATTTTGGTTCGCAGAGTTGCGCAAATAAAGTTACCATACCCGAGTATGTGTGACAATGTGGACCAGAAGAGTAGCCATACTATCACACATAAATTCATAATAACACACTTACACGAAATGAAATATAGTTAAAAGGTTTAGAACGCCACACATAGCTTAGTTAGCCTGCACACATCTGTCTGTATCGTGTTTAGTACCGTTCCGTTCAGTCCATTATGCGAAGTATTCCGGTCATTGCGAATATTTCGCAATGTACACTGCCCGATAGATATGGACATAATCCATATTCCAGAGACAGTTTCTGTTGAAAGTAGTTAACAAAGGAAACTAGATGAAACCGGTTCTTATCCCTGCTGACGCCGAAACCACCGAACAAAGGACTCTTAAAGGTCACTCCCCTGCACCTATTCAGACCAGGTGCAGCGTCTAACCCCCAATCACAGTGGACCTGACATATGATCTCTGACCAATGAGAGTGGCCTTTGACCTCCCCTTTCTGACCCTATAAGATAGGCGACCCGGAGCAAGCTCGGTCACTTCGGCACACCTACCTTCCCTTGACCTTCCTACCGGACTATAGTTCATTCCTGAACGATAGTGAGCTCTGACCGGACTGCGCTTCGCATATTTGATGAGACGGGTAACGGTTGCATTTCACGGTATTTATTCTTATAGTATTGTTGGCTGATTGTGTCTTGTATCTGTATTCTTTTCCCCTTAGCAGAGTCTGTTTAGTATTTTTTGTTAGTATATTGTATGACTTGTTATACCTGTTTATTCTGATTTCTGTAACCCCCTTTTGTCCATTAGGGACTTAAATACAACCTTTTTACGGAGTTCTAATCTCCTTATTTCTACTCAGTGGTCTTGTCTGTTTACTCGCATAATAGCGATAAGGTACATTGCGGACTCTGTCCTTTAAGATATATTCGCAGATTAGAGACAAAGTACTGCGAAAGGATCTCGTATTAAGGTATTGGTTCTTGGTGCAAAATACACAATAAAAGGTACGCTACGCTGCGCTACGTTTTGTTCGCACGTAGTTAGGTATTAAGGGTAAGCAGGTTACGGACACTTTTCGTAACCTGCGCTTTTCACTCATTGTCTCTCTGGTCATATCAAATCGCCATTAACAATTGGGGTGCTCGCCCGGCCGTTTCACATTCCAGAACTCAGTACCAGGCGTGCGACCCGACCTATACCAGCAAAAGGGTGGAAGTATTATCCATTGCTGGATAGGCCAGGTCCGCGGCGGTGCGGGGTTTGGGAAGTGCTAGCGTTGAACCCGGAGCACAATAAGTGAAAGCCACGTGTCTAAAGCATATATTAAGTGTTTAGTAAACTGTACTTCTGCCTGCCACAAGTAGTTTAACGGGGTATAGTGTCTTGAGTTGCTTGTTCATTACAGTATATGTACCACGTGCGATAAGGTTCGCACACGTGGAATCTGTGTTTATTATAGTACATAGAGGATCCCCTCTGTGCAAAACTATAATTGTTTATTGTTAGTTACCGCAAAAACAGGGACTCCGCCACGTGGCGACAAGTCCTGGGCCTTTTGCAGTAACGTAAAGCGTCTATTGTATATTACGCAAGGTGCGCGCGCACGTGCCCACATCGGGAAAGTTTCGCATCTTTGTACGTGGTTTACGGATTAAGTACGGGATTTATTTCGCATCTTGATACGTAATTCTCGGACAGAGTTAAGGGATTTATTCCACATTTAGGCGCAATTACTGCGTATAGCGAAACCCGAGCGCAACCTTGCAAATACACTATAGAACACGTGGGTGGCCGATTCATCGGCGGCCTGTGAACAACACACGTACACACGTGGCTGTTCATCGGTACTGCACACGCAGCACACATAGGAACTAAAAGGTGAACAGTGTTAAACCACTAGCTTTATTTAAACAAGTATAGTAATATACTGCGAATAAGGCGGTGTTTAATAAAAGAAAAAAAAGTTTTTTCTTTTTGTTAATTTTTTTCATAAGCAAGCAACTCAAGCATTATTTTAATAGATTCCTATAGTTTATTATAAGGGATTTATACCTGCATAAGAATCTAGTGAAAAGCTACCGGCCTGGGAAAATTTTCTGTACAGAAATATTTCAAAAATAAGCATAAGACCGAGGTGTAACTAGCGCCCAGTGTGAAAAATAACTGAGGCGGACGGGTGTGAGACGGACACGACCCAAGCGCAGTGTAGTCCAGTGTAGGACAGGTCCAGTTAGGACAGGGTGTACGTGCCGACGTACACATAGGAACTGCCCCTTCAGTGGAATTGATTCCGCTAGGAGGGTACAAGAAGATATATCGGAACGCATTTGTTTCCGATTAGCTACTTTAGAAATCCAATTTTTGGGGGTATAGGAAAACAAGTTTGTTATACCCTGGAAAAATTGTGCCGCACCAAGCAAGTTGGCTAGAAGTTCGCTGCTAGTTGAAAGACTTGGTGATTGAGTATCATACCTCGTATCCTTCGCACCTGCTTGACTGTGGGATGTTCTAGGAAGCTGTAGAAGTGAGTGTTTGGGGAGCTCTCAGATAATTAATAACCCACCGATATCTATTAAGCTGTGAACGTTTATTCCTGTAACTATGGGTAATAACGGGTCACGCTGTGATAACGTGCAAGATAGGGAGGAAGCAAGCCGGCCAAAAGGATCGGCTGCTTTTATTATGTGCAGGAAGCACGGTGAACTCGCAGTTGTTTATCAAAATAAATGGAGAAAAATGACACAAGGCAGCAAGTTAGAATTTCCCAGTGTTGGTAGCTTCGATCCAGAAATCTTATCGGCAGTAAAAGATGAAATATGCCTACTCTCCAGTCGTAAGGAGAGAGTGAAGCATATAAATATTCTTAAATTGTGGCAGAAGGAAGGACAGGAACAATGGGGAACCAGAGGTCTGGCAATACCTGATGCAATCAGCCACAATAAAAATACAAATGCAACCGCTACCACAATAGAATCAGCTCCCCCACCCCCATATGTGCCGAAGGGGTTAATGACTTATAAGAAAGACATAAGTAAGAACGTATCAGTTGCTAACTTGTACCCTGTTTTATCCCCTTATAAGGAAACCCGAGAGGAGAACGAGCAGCTGTTGGCACTGGCCGTCTCCCATGCAATTAACATGATTGAGGGAAAAGCTTAACCCGCTGTTGAGGCCCCAGCACAGGAGGAGGAGACGGCTGATGCCAACAGCGTAGTATTGGACTCAGGTAAGGATGCACTACACAGCACAGACACAGACGACTCCCAAGCAGGTCCCAGTAATGCGGATGTGGTACAAACATATCCTATGCGCACACTGGAGGTTCCCTATGGTAAGGCAGACAGAGAGGGTGTGATACCTACCAGAAAGATGACCATGCTAAACCCGTGGACACGGTTAGAGCTGCGGTCCATCATTACAGATTTCCCTGACCCAAGGAAAGATCTGGCATTGTGCCGGAAATTTGTAAGGGATCTAGGAAATTCTGATGAGCCCACCAACAAGGATTGGAGAATCATGTTGAGGGCCTGTCTCCCCACTCACATTGACATCCCGAAATTCATTCAGGATAGTGGATTGAAAGTGGACAAGGAGATAAATGATGAGATAAACCAGGAGAATATACGCCTGATTAACTTACAATTGGGAGTATATTTTCCTGCGGCAGTAGAATATAGCAAGATTTTCACCATCAAACAAAAGGATGGCGAAACTGCTGCTGATTATTTTACAAAGGCCTTACTGGAGGTATCGAAATACACTGGTGTCTCCGAGCCTAAGGACGACCCCCACCTGAGGGAGATGATTGTCTCTGTGCTGGTGGAAGGGCTTAGGGAAAACCTGAGAGCCAGAGTCCAAACTTCTTTCCCAAATTGGCGTGGAATGACAGTGGATGCCCTACGGGAATCTGCTGTGGACCACGACCGCAACATTAAGAAGCACAGGGAACTGCAAACTGACAAACTGATGATGGTTAGCATCCAAGCCCTTACTAATGCCCCAAACAAAACTGCATACCAACGAAACACCAGGGACACAGGTAGAAAACCAATTATCTGTTACAACTGCAATGGGGAAGGTCACTATGCAGCTCGTTGTAGGTTAGGAAACCCCAGGAATTATCAGACACATAAGCGAGAATGGGAATCTCACAAAGGTGAGACACGGAGATACCCAGCCCCTAGACAATGGGAGGAGACAGACAGGTCACGCAACATGCCTCCTCCCCATCTGATGGCTGACACTGTGCTAAGGGCAACCCAGGTCAGACCATAGGAAACAGGTCATACCTGTATCCTACAGCCAGTTAGACTAACACAACACCTTGGAGAGGAACCTCAGGTGAAAGTTGATATAGCTGGAGTAAGGCAAACCTTTTTGGTTGATACAGGGGCGGCCAGATCTGTTCTCAACACTCCTCTTCACTTGGGTTTCACTAACCAATCAGTAGCAGCAATTGGGGTAACAGGAAAAATACAACATTACCCACTGACGAAACCAGCGGAGGTTACAATTGGGCCTTTGCATACCAAACATTCTTTCCTGTTGGCTGCAGCGGCCCCGACTAACCTCCTGGGTAGAGATTTACTATGCAAAATGGGATGTGTCATCTATTGCACCCCCGATGGGGTATTTCTGGACACTCCTAGAAATCTTACACAAGAAGTGCAAGATATGCTGGATAGTCCTCAGAGGCTAATGTTGTGTTCCACTGTTGTAGAATCAAATCCATCTAGGGTAGCTGAAATTACAGCACAAATACCGAGTTCCCTTTGGACTAAAGATGGACAGGATGCTGGGCTGATGGCAAATGTAGCTCCAGTAGAAATCCGCTTAAAAGAAGGCAGGATAGCCCCAAAAATACCGCAATACCCTTTAAAACCTGAAGTTGAGCTAGGAATATTTCCAGTGATCCAACGGTTGCTCCAACAGATAATCCTAGTTAGAACTTCCAGCACGGCCAATAGTCTCATCTTTCCTGTGAAAAAGAGCGGGGGGAGGGGCTACAGACTAGTGCAGGATTTAAGAGGGGTAAACAAGGTAGTTGAAAGCCAATTCCCCGTAGTGCCAAACCCAGCTGTCATCCTAATGCAAATCCCACCTCACTGTACTCATTTCACAGTCATTGATTTGTGTTCAGCATTCTTCTCCGTCCCTTTGCATCCTGACAGCCAGTATCTGTTCGCCTTTACTTACAGAGGAGTACAGTATACCTGGACACGACTCCCCCAGGGGTTCATAGACAGCCCCAGCATCTTCTCCCAGGCCTTGCATGATTGTTTGCAATCCTTTCAACCCATGAGCGGTTCGATACTGATACAATATGTCGACGACTTATTGTTGTGTTCTGAGTCACTGGAGTCATCAGTGGATGACACTAGACAGCTACTGATGCATCTCTCAGAGACAGGACATAAAGTATCAAAGGATAAGCTGCAATTATGCCAGACCAGGGTTAAGTATCTGGGCCACTGCCTTACCCAAGGGCTGAGACACCTCACCGACGACAGAATCCAAGCGATTCAGAACATGGTACTGCCACAGACCCAACATCAGATCCGTACGTTCCTAGGCATGTGTGGATACTGTCGCAATTGGATCCCAGGATTCTCTATTCTGGCATTACCACTGCAAGAGATGGTTTCCTCAACTAAGCCTGATCGGGTCTCTCATACTGAGGAATCTGAACTGGCTTTCGAGGAACTAAAGGTGAGCCTAACCAAGGCCCCAGCACTAGGAATGCCAGATTATGGGAAACCCTTTGAACTGTACGGAACTGAATCAGGTGGGTGTGCGGCAGGAGTGCTTGTACAAAAACATGGTGATGCTAACCGACCAATAGCGTACTACAGTGGCCAGCTGGACACAGTAGCACGCTCACTCCCAACTTGCTTACGAAGTGTAGCTGCAATAGCACAACTAGTAAGTAAGAGTGAGGATGTAGTGTTGGGACACGATTTAACTGTTCATGCTCCCCATGCTGTCTCTGCCCTCCTAAATTCTGCCCAAACACGTCATGTGTCCTCAGCACGGTTCACTAAGTGGGAACTGGCGCTGATGGCCCTAGTAAATATTACCATCAAAAGATGCAACACACTAAACCCAGCCACATTCCTTCCTCATGTGCCCTCCAAGGCACAAAGGGTGGAGGGTGATGGGAATGTTGCTGAATATGGTAAAGCAGAGTTTAGTGAGAGTGAGGACAAACATGATTGCATGACCTACCTGAATCAGACCTTCACAGCACGTCCTGACATAAGCGACAGCCCATTAAGTGAGGTAGACATAACCTTATTCACAGATGGTAGCTGTCATAGACAGACGGAGACGGGAGAGCTGTGCACAGGCTACGCGGTAGTAGATGAAGAAGGTATTGTGGAAGCTGAACCCTTAGGACCACCTCACTCAGCACAAGTAGCGGAACTGGTGGCACTGACCAGAGCATGTGAACTGGCCAAAGGGAAATCAGTTAACATATATACCGACTCCAGATATGCTTTCGGAGTAGTCCATGATTTTGGAGCCCTATGGCGCCTCCGAAATTTCATGACGGCGGCTGGCACACCAGTGGCGCATGCGACGTACATTAGAAGACTTCTGGGAGCTATCCAGCTTCCAGACAGAGTGGCTGTTATCAAGTGCAAAGCTCACACATCAGAGAAAGACCCGGTGTCACTTGGTAACAGCCGCGCTGATGAGGCAGCGAAAAGGGCCGCATGCCCTGTAAATATTTTCACCCATCCCACCAACCTTTGTACACTGAACATGGTATCCACATCCAAACTGATAGACATGCAGAATTTGTGTTCCCCACAGGAAAGAGCAGTATGGAAGTCGAAGGGATGTGGCCAAGAGTCCACCAGACTTTGGAGAGATGGACACGGGAAACCAGTGGCCCCCAGAGCATACCTTCCTAGTCTAGCCGAGGCGGCCCATGGGCTGACACATCTTGGGAAGGAAGGTATGTGCAAGCTGGTAAAGGCCTACTGGTGTGCACCAGGGTTCACTTCTCAAGCAGGTAGAGTGGCAATGTCATGCCTCACCTGTTTGAGGAAGAACGTTGGAAAAGCCATCCCAACAGAGCCATCCCACATCCCTCCTACAGAAGGCCCTTTCCAGGTAATACAAATCGACTTCATACAGTTACCACCCTGTAGAAATTTGAAATATGTATTGGTTTGTGTTGACATGTTTTCCAGCTGGGTGGAGGCTTTCCCCGCTGCCTCCAACACTGCTACCTTTACAGCAAAGAAAATATGTCAGGAGTTTGTCTGTAGATATGGTATCCCAAAGGTCATTGAGAGTGACAGAGGCACTCATTTCACAGGAGAGGTCTTCCAAATCATGTGTAAACTCCTGGGGATTAATAGTAAACTTCATACTCCATATCGTCCCCAGGCGAGCGCCAAAGTTGAGAGAATGAATGGTACTATTAAGAACAAATTGGGTAAAGTTATGGCTGAAACAGGGTTGTTATGGCCAGAGGCACTGCCTATTGTGTTGTATAGCATTAGGACCACTCCCAGGACTCCGCTCAACTTGTCCCCCTTCGAGATACTGTTTGGTCGGCAGCCACACATCATGATAGACCCACAGGATGATCTAAAATGTAATAATGAGCTAACTGTACAGTATATCCTAAAGCTAAACAAACAGCTAAGGAAGCAACAAAAGCAGCTGAATTTACTGAACCCTGATATGCCTACCGAGAATTGTCATAATCTTAAACCAGGAGACTTTGTTATGATCCGAAATTTCTTACGCTCAGGTTGTTTGATAGACCGTTGGGAAGGACCGTACCAAGTTTTGTTGACCAGCACTACATCGATTAAAGTCGCAGAGAGAGAGACTTGGATACATTCGTCCCACTGCAAGAAAGCCAGTAACCCGGAATCCCAGTGTGCAGAGAGCGAGAGAGAAGAAGTGTCGCTAGAAGCATTGTTTCGGGAACACTGAGAAGCAGCCAAGGTCGAGCAACCTGAGCGAACAAAGGTCTAAGAGCAGAGCAAAATAAAAGTCCCCTGGTAGAGATGATGGAAGGACTCCAAGCAAAAGGTTCACAGTTATGCATATATGTCTTTGTTTTCTTTCTGTGTTCTTTTCTTCATCCTAAAATACTCGGTGGCTGCCACATTCTAGAGCGATCGGAGCGGAGTTCTGACAGTGTAATAATGGACCCAGATATGGGTGAGGTAGAATCCCTAAACCAGCTTGACACTTTGCCCATGACAGGAGAAGGTAAAAGGTATGAGGAAAACGTAGTTCAAGGGCTATGTGGTGAGTTATTGTCTGGTGAGTACTGTGTCTGTAGATATTGTCAACCTAAAATGGAAGAAGGATGCATCCAGCGATGTCAGTCGACCAGTAAGGCAACCACCGGCCGACATCCCTTGAGTGATTACCACTCATTAGTGGGTAAGGTCTTAAACCAAACAGAATGCTGGGTGTGTTCACAAGTATTACATAAAAGGAGTAGTGTAGGCCTAGTCCCATACCCGCTTAATATTTCAGAGATAAGCAGATTAAATAAGGGGAGGCCATTGGATAAGAGATACCTGTATACCAGGTCCCCTAGTCTTAGATTACACCCATACCAAGTGGATAAATCCCTGGTATGTATGAACTTCTCAAGTTCCAGAACCATTGGTACTTGGGAAGTGACATGGCAAAACCAGACAATAACTTACTCCCAGCGTCCAGATGGGGAGCCCATAGATAAAGAATTATTGTTAAAAATCCGAACCAGTGGAAGACACTATAAATATGTTTACACGGTGAAGAAAAGTAAAATGATGGCCGGCAGAGTATCAGCCGGCTACTGTAATATGACCCTACAGCCAGAAACTTGTGAGGAACGAGTCAGGGAGCAGGGGACAGGGATGTTCTTATGGATAATGTGTGACAAGATAATGAAATACTCTGTCCCTTATTTTCTCCCTGACGATGTTTATTATATTTGTGGTAGAAGGGCGTACAAATGGCTCTCCATGAACTACGTTGGTATTTGTTATCTAGGCAGAGTGTTACCGGAAGTGATGACCCTCACACATGATGAGATGATGAACATACACAGAGGTATTTCTCCTCCTTACACTCATACCCATTATGACCAAATCCATAAAAGGGATTTAACAATAAGAAAAGAACCCCTAGCCTCTGAAATGATACACGAGTCGTTCGGTATCCAACTCCTCATTGCATTAGATATCACCCATACCGCCAGAGGAGTTATCAATTTTAAGTATATACAAGCATTAGCAAGCTTGGTAGATAACATCACTGAGATTTATGATGACACCTTTAGATACACTGGGAAGGAGTTGCAAGCGTATAAAAGAGAGCTAGTCCAACATCGGATGGTGTTGAACTATCTGACAGCTATGACAGGAGGATATTGTGTCACCCTTTCTACACAGTTTGGGGTGAAATGTTGTACATATATCACCAACAATACTGAAGACCCAGAAGAAATCATCGATCACCGGATGGATGAGATTCTTCAGCTTAAATGGGAATTTAGAAGGGAACATAATATCAGCCTGGCAGAAATAGGTAACAAAGTTAGCGAATGGACCTCCTGGTTGAATCCAATGCACTGGTTCTCTGGTTTAGGAGAATGGGCGCAGGGGATCATAGCTAGCATAGGAAAACTCCTTCTCTGCATCGGTGGTGCCATCATAGTCTTTGTGCTATTGTTCAAATGTTTAAAAGTGGTGACCCGGGGAAAGGCAAAACATACCGAAATCATGAGCGTAAGAACGAGAGATACAGAGGAAGACCAGGGTTTGGTATATGACCCTAAAAACGAAACCACCTCCCTTTAAAGAAACCATATTTGTGAACGTGTATATGTTGTAACCACCCCTGTTTTTATTTTTATCCCAAAAATTGTACATTATCCTTCGTGACCCTGAGTAGATTGTTCGATAAATGCGGCCCATCGTTTATCCATGATCCTGGATCGGCCGAGAGCAGATGGTTTACTCCCCTTATATGTTTAATTCATGTATCCCAATTTCTCTGTTGTGATTATGAATTTCTGTATTGTCAGGTGAAATGTTTTGTATTGTAACAGTTTTATATTTACTGTTAAAGGGTGGACTGTGGAAGTCTAGTTACACACACGCCATTTTAGGATAGTATGGCAGCCATTTTGGTTCGCAGAGTTGCGCAAATAAAGTTACCATACCCGAGAATGTGTGACAAAGTGGACCAGAAGAGTAGCCATACTATCACACATAAATTCATAATAACACACTTACACGAAATGAAATATAGTTAAAAGGTTTAGAACGCCACACATAGCTTAGTTAGCCTGCACACATCTGTCTGTATCGTGTTTAGTACCGTTCCGTTCAGTCCATTATGCGAAGTATTCCGGTCATTGCGAATATTTCGCAATGTACACTGCCCGATAGATATGGACATAATCCATATTCCAGAGACAGTTTCTGTTGAAAGTAGTTAACAAAGGAAACTAGATGAAACCGGTTCTTATCCCTGCTGACGCCGAAACCACCGAACAAAGGACTCTTAAAGGTCACTCCCCTGCACCTATTCAGACCAGGTGCAGCGTCTAACCCCCAATCACAGTGGACCTGACATATGATCTCTGACCAATGAGAGTGGCCTTTGACCTCCCCTTTCTGACCCTATAAGATAGGCGACCCGGAGCAAGCTCGGTCACTTCGGCACACCTACCTTCCCTTGACCTTCCTACCGGACTATAGTTCATTCCTGAACGATAGTGAGCTCTGACCGGACTGCGCTTCGCATATTTGATGAGACGGGTAACGGTTGCATTTCACGGTATTTATTCTTATAGTATTGTTGGCTGATTGTGTCTTGTATCTGTATTCTTTTCCCCTTAGCAGAGTCTGTTTAGTATTTTTTGTTAGTATATTGTATGACTTGTTATACCTGTTTATTCTGATTTCTGTAACCCCCTTTTGTCCATTAGGGACTTAAATACAACCTTTTTACGGAGTTCTAATCTCCTTATTTCTACTCAGTGGTCTTGTCTGTTTACTCGCATAATAGCGATAAGGTACATTGCGGACTCTGTCCTTTAAGATATATTCGCAGATTAGAGACAAAGTACTGCGAAAGGATCTCGTATTAAGGTATTGGTTCTTGGTGCAAAATACACAATAAAAGGTACGCTACGCTGCGCTACGTTTTGTTCGCACGTAGTTAGGTATAAAGGGTAAGCAGGTTACGGACACTTTTCGTAACCTGCGCTTTTCACTCATTGTCTCTCTGGTCATATCAAATCGCCATTAACAATACAAAAGCTGCCAGTATTTACCCTGCATAGAAAAAATATCACCCACCCAAAATTAAGGCCCTTATTCTGGTTGACTCGCATGGCTGCGAATTTGCAGCCCTGCGAGTCCCCCAGACTCCGCCCACCAAATGCCGGTCCGGCATGATTCACCCTGTCTGCGATGCTAGCAAAATGTAAAGAAAAATACAGCACGCTACACCTCTCGTAGCGTCTCAGTCGTGTTGGTGTTTTGCGTCATATGACATAGATACTATATGTACAGTACAAGGACACATCTGTAAACAGATCACAATGTGAGAGCTATTTAAGGTTCCGCCGAAGGATGAGCAAAATACCTAAATAGAGAAAATGAAACATTTTTAAAAATATTAAAAAAATCAGAGCTGCAGACAAAATGAGGCAGAGCGAGCGCTGTAAGGACGATGAGTTGTCAGCTGATTCCCATGCAAAGCAGAATAAGATGTGTATAAATATGCAGGTGCGCAGCCAGCCATACAAGGAGGTAGACACAGGAATTTCCATCACAGTAAATCTTCCTGCAACATATTTACCCAGCATAGGGGGCTATTCAGACCTGAATGCATGAGCAAGGCCTTCTTGCGATGGAATCCAGCAAGTTTTTTAATCACTGGCCGTGAGCAAGTTGGAAGCCGGGGTTTGGGGGTGGTAACCGACTGTTTTCTGGGAGTGTCAGGGAAAAGTAGGAGTGGCCAGGTGTTAGAGGGGAAGTCATGTAATGGGGGGGCTCACGGTGTTTGTAATTCAGGGGAAAGGGGTGGGTGGTGGTGTATGTATTGAGTGCTCTCCCCTCACCTGCTTGGTGTCTGTGGGAAGGACCGTGGCTCCAGATGAAGAGCAGAGCGGGGTGGAGCTTCTCCAGCCGGGTGGAGGGGGAATGGGAGCTGGGAGCCCGCTGCTGCCGCACTTGAATGCCCATGGGAGGTGCTGTGCGCTGTTGCTCATGCACAGCAGCCCTCCTGCGGCCATTTTGGATTTGGGCAGCCAGTCCAGGGGGGGAGCACTGTCGGCCCGTTTTTAATTAATTTTGTGCCGGCCCACTAGGAAATGGCCCGGTTTCCCGGCAGGCCAATCCGCCCCTGCGGGGGCTATTGCAGGGGCTATTTTCCCTCATGAACCCCCATAGAGGCTGAATAGACCCTTCCCCACAAGGGGCACCATTTTGCTTCCCCCCCGTTGATGAAATTACAGTTGAAACACCCCACTACAACACCCCATGAAAGGGAGTGGCATACCTCCCAACTGTCACGATTTTAAAAGGACAGTCCCGATTTTCGGGTCCTGTCCCGCTGTCCCACCCGCGGCAGGCATTGTCCCGCTGCGGGGGGTGGCAGTTGGGAGACCCCCCAATCTAGTAGAATAGATGCGCGAGTGTCCCTATTTCTTCAGTTCAAAAGTTGGGAGGTATGGAATGGTAATACTTAGCAAGAAATGGATACATTGTTACCCCCAGCACACTGAACACCAGTAACCAGCCTTGTACAGGGCAGCAGAGGGGGGGGGGGGGGGCAGGTACTAATTACCTGGGTCCAGGCTTGCAGCACACACCTACCGCATGTGCTGTGCCCACAGCAGGCTCAGCATGAGCATCTAACTGACATGACATGCCATGCTGTAGGTATGTGCTGCTGCTGCTGAGGAGGGGGGGGGGGGGGCAACAATAACACACACACTCCCCTCGACTTTAATGTTTACAGGAACCCGGCATACCCCCCTATTATAATAGAATGCAGAGATCTTGGTTACATATATATGTGCAAATAAATGAATAAGTCCCCCAAGCTGTCGTCAAGGTTTCTCTGTACATTGGGGGTCCCTATTGCTATATCTAGGTGCAGGGTGCGGCACCCCAAAAAATCAGCATTAGCCAGAAAGCCCAGAGCAGCACATAAGTGCAAAAACTAGTGTTAGGAAGCTGAAGCTATATACAAAACCCCATAATGCTCCATGTGACATATAAGGGAAGCCTCGAGGATGGTTTGCATAGGCAAATGCAAGGGGGGGGGGGGTGTTTCTGGTATCCCAGAAACCCCCCTCCACTTTACAAGTGCCTTAAATTAAGACAACAATAGCACTGGCATATTATATGATCAATAGAGCTGTCGCCACATCATGCAGTGTAAGGGACAGAGCAGAGCTGCTGCACATGCAGAGTGTACCAGCTTCTTCTACCACATTTACTGTATGTGTGGATCTGAGCCCTCAAACATCGCAATTGACCAGAGAGCAGCTGCCATGAAGAAGAGACAGGAGCCTTAACATGAAGTGGGAGATTGTAAGCTTAGAAAGTTCAGTACTGATTCTATTATGTTTGTGTATTTATTTATTTATTTATTTATTTATTATGATATGTTTAACCTTTTCCGGACCAATTTAATTGTTTGAAACAGCCTATAATATAGACCATCGGTACTGTTAAATACTGTATTCCATACAAAATGTATATAAAAATACCAATATTCAGGGCTGTTACCAACGCTCCCCCAGACTCCCGTACTTACTCCAATGTCCTGCAGAGTGCTGCAGAGACTCTCCTCTAAAAATCCAGCGTTTGCCACTGGCTTGATAGAATATAATAGCATGCCAAGCATAGAGGTAGAGAGGCACAGTGCCCGGAGCATGGTGGCCAAAGTGAGGGGACGTGACACAGTTATGCGGTGTCCATGTAAGACCACAAAAAACATGAAAAACTCATGTCAACATTTTCCATGTCAACTTATTGATTGTGTCCACATTTTAACCCTGTTAAACTTTTCCATGTGTTGACATATGGACAGTTGACCTTAATTGGGTCAACCCCATGACCCATACCCGTAACTAGCCGCAGAGCCTGTGTAATAGACCCCCGTTCTCACTGCAAGTCAAATTCCCGGGTGAAGAAGTTCTACCCGGGAATTTGCCTTTTAACACGGGTTTTTCGGCAGTGTGAACGGGTCAACCCGTGTCTGCATACCTGGATCTCAGACACGGGTAAAAAGAAGGGTTTTACCCGTGTCTGAGATCCGGGGATGCGACCCGTTCACACGTGTTAAAAGGAAAATTCCCGGGTCTACATGCTAGACCTGGGAATTTGGCTGCAGTGAGAACGGGGTATTACTTGATTTCCTTTTCCTATCTATTCTGCTCGATAGCCCGCAGCACTGCCAGGAAACGTACACAGGACGGCGCAGAAACAGTGATGTCATTAATATCGCTGGGCAGTCTGAGGGGTACAATTACTAAAGAGTGAGTATTTAGACGTGACAGATGTCGCCCCTAGCAACTATTCCGATTATTTTAATCATTAATCTAACGCCTTCAAGGAAATGGTATCCAGTCGACAGTGATTAGGTCGACACCAAAAAATAGTCGACATACACTAGGTCAACACAAGCAGTTAGAATGAGAAAGCATGAGAATAGTCAACACACGTTTTTCGTGATTTTTTAGCTTGTAACTGAATTGTTCTTACACGATCCATATGTGGGGCATAGAGTTATATTATAATAATGAGCGCGGCGAGCCATGCGAGGGGACGCGGCACACTTATACAGTCTACCTGTCATCATATGTCGACCATGATCATGTCGACCTTTTGTTTGTGTTGACCTTCTGTCATTGTTGACCTAGTGAATGTCGACCATTTTTAGGTGTACAACATAATCACTGTCGAACAATAGTGACCGACCATATATTCCATATATACCATAGCTCAGTGTGTACGCACCAATTCACTGTCAGAACGCTCGTACAGTATCGGCGTTCTAAGCACTCACCGGTGTCACTGTAGGTGCGTCGGGGGGTCCATCTGACAAGCTATGATGATCCTGTGCAGGCTTCCCAGGGACTCCTGTGCATACTAGTCTCCAAACTGCAGCAACTGCCTAAGCTGCCCACAGAGGTGCACAGAATTTTAGCATCAGATGCACAGAATTGCCCAAAGAGGTAGGGCCTGAGGTCACTGGGCCTTATTCAGGGCCGGTGCTAGGCACCGGAGCGCCCCAGGCGGGGAGGAGGGGGAGCGCCCCGGCGCTCAATCACTTACCCACCCCAGGGGGGCCGTCTGTTGGGTCCAGCGATGCGGAGCACAGCGCCGTGACATATCGGGGGGGGCTTGCCGTGTGATATGGCGCTGGCCGCCGCGCCTCTCTCCACAGAGAGGGTAGGGGGGGGTCCGGCGCCGTGACATTCCAGGGGGGGCTTGCCATGCAATCCTGCGCTGGCTGCCGTGACTCTCCCCGGGGAGGGGGATGTCCGGTGCCGTGATGTCCTGGGGGGGGCTTGGCGGGTGATGCGGGTCGACGCGATGCTCCCCAGGTATGGGGGAGGGGGTGGCTTGGGGGCGGTGATGTGGAGTGGGGGGGAACCTGCTCCAAACTGCCGCCCTCGGCAGATGCCTAAGGCTGCCTAGTGGTGGCGCCGGACCTGGCCTTATTCTAGTTCACTCTTTCTGACAAAATCCTTCTTAGATGGACAAAACCATGTGCACTGCAGGTGGGGCAGATGTAACTTGTGCAGAGAGAATTAGATTTGGGTGGGGTTTTACTTCAAAATGAGATCTATATTGCAGTGTAAAAAAAAGCAGCCAGTATTTACCCTGCACAGAAACAAAATAACTCACCCAAATCTAATTCTCTCTGCACATGTTACAGCTGCCCCACCTGCAGTGCACATGGTTTTGTCCATCTGAGAAGAATTTTGTCAGAAAGAGTGAACTAGAATAAGGCCCACTCTCTCAGGGGATTCAGTATGAAATCTCGGCGGTCGGGATCCCGGCGTTCAAAATCCTGACGCCGGAATCCCGACCGCCGAAATCCCAACAAGGGGGGGACGTGGATCGCCCCCCCTCCCTTGCGGGCTCGCCACGCAGAGCGCCCGGTGCCTCGCTATGCTCGGCACGATAATTTATTCTCCCTCCAGGGGTGTCGTGGACACCCACGGAGGGAGAAAGTGTCGGGATTTCGGCAGTCGGGATTCCAGCGTCGGGATTCTGAATGCCGGGATCCCAACCGCGGGGATTTAAACTGCATCCTGTCTCAGGGGCGGATGTAATTTCATTAAGTTGGCTGCAAAATGTAAAGTGGCGACATCTTTACTGTAAATCTTATGGCTAAATTGCCACAGTCTCAACTTTTTTGAATGCCGACCTGATTACTACAACTCTTTATTAGGGTTAAGCTATAAAATATCTTTATACTGTTTCATTTGTCTGTTAACAAAAGTATTATTACTATTATTATTTGGGGTATTTTCTGCTATTTTATGTAACAACATTGTTAGCTCAAACACATATTCCCCTTTGTCTTCAATGAATCATTGCATTGTAGCTGTGCATGTAAAGTTCTAGCAACTTATGTGACACCCTTTAAATAACATACTGTAATTACAGGGCCATTTGCATTGAAAGAGACCTGTGCATTGAAGCCATATTAGCTGTTGCATAAGCAGAATGTAATTAATTGGAGACCAACAGAAGCTTTTTGGTTGGCGCATTGGGGGTAATTCAGACTTGCTCGCTAGGCTAGATCAGACTATCAGCATGATATAGGACCACAAGTTGACAGTCTCTTAATATTTCATCATTTAAGCTTTGTATAACTCGTGTGGCATTACACAGACCAAAGGTCATTACTACGTACTTATAATGCCCATCTCGTGTGCTGAAGACGGCCTTCCGCTCATCGTCAGACTTTATCTGAATCAAGTTCTTAGCCCCCCATGAGAGCAGAGTCCATTTCCAGTTGGATCCCAGCTCCATGAAGATGCATTCCCTATTGTAAGTTAGCAGTACAATGATGACTCGGAGACATAGGATGGCATTAAATATATGTTATTTATTGTGTGGCACAGACAGCATCTTTACTTATGAAAGTAATGTGGAATATCCGGTCCAGGTTTAGAGCAGCAGCAGGGAAACTGATGTGATCAGGGTTCGGCTGATTAGCATGACCTGTGCTTTCCCGATGTAAGTGTTTCCAGGACTGAGGGTCATTACTCCGGATGGTGGAATATCTGCCCAGGTGATACACCAGAGTGTGGGCTATGGTAGGGACCACTGGAGCTTTCTGAAGAGTTTGTACTATGGTGTGACACCTGTATGCTGCAATGCTGTAACCACCCTTGCTTATGCTACCTGCTACATCATGAAGACCAAAACTTCATCTTATCCAGTGTATGTGATTCCTTGTAACAATGAATCAAACTTTTAGTTGGAATAACTGTATGATTGCAAAGAAAGGATGGTCAGGAACTATCACAACCCATGAATACACTAACCAACACCACAATACATTTAGTGTGGATGGAGACTGCCCCATGGGTGCCTTCCACACAACCCATGATGTCCAACATACCTTATCTCGCAGGGAGGATTCCCGCACCAGAATAAATAGATATCTATTAGACTGAACTTACTCAGTTTTTTTTACATATGTGGGATTAATGCCCTTTAATTATGATACAGAGGTGCTACCATTTAATTGTAATATAGGTCACATACACACAAGAAAAGAAAGTATTGTAGGGTGCACTGGACGTCCTATACAATAAATATAAAATATAACTTTTAATGAGTTCAAAGATAAAAAGGTGAAATATTAAAAAAATTTCAACAGATGTGAGAAAAGAAAGAATAAGTGTATTAAAAGAAAAAGGACCACTGTCTCTATTGGAACCTTTATTTTCAGGGATATGTGTCCCTGTGTGTTATTGTGTATTTATACAAATACAGAGAGCTTTTAATAAACTTTGCTTCTCTATATATATACCGTATTCTTTCTTATTGTGTTATTGTTTTTATGTATAAAATTTCACAATGTTATTCCTCTGTATCCAAAAGATGTTACTTTTGTAACCTTCTTTAACAGGAAATTAATGTATCCTTTGTGTGATTGTACACTTTGTATGATTGCACAATTAGCCTTGGGAGATATTATTTCTAATAGATACACACTGTGCGACTCCTATGTAGATAATAGTGACTGATTTAATTTGTCAGTCCTATTTGAGATTTTTACACTCTCTATATATTGATTTTCAATTTTTACCAGGTAGTTTTAAGTGTGCCTTTTCCGGGGTAATATAACCCCTAAATAATAGTTCTCCCTGCGCTTCCTAGTCCCCTCAGTAATCTGCTGCTTTTAATTGCCGTGCCGTCCCTCAGTTTTTAATATTGCGGCTGTTAGCTAATGCGGAGATAATCCCTGCCACAGTGTTTCAATTCTGCCTAACTTTTGGCTTGTAACAGCTAACACCTATTGCGGGATCGCAGTCCTGTGGCTGCCAGTATGCCTGCGTTAGAACGCAGACACGAGCAGACTCACGGAGGGTCTGGGAGCCGGCCAGTTTGATACTGATACCGCTCTCCAACTCCCGCTGATCATTCTGTGCTTACGCCGGGTAGCAGGGGAGACCGTGTCTAGGTAATCTCTAGGCTAATAAAATCGTACACATTTCTAAGGTTCTTATCATATATTACCGACACATTACACAGTTTTTTCACAGAGACAGTGGTCCTATGAGCTAATGATCGTTTCACCAAATTGCTTTATCAAGGCAGTCACTATTAACTACAAAGTGTACAATCACACAAAGGAATACATTAATTTCCTGTTAAAGAATGTTACAAAAGTAACATCTTTTGGATACAGAGGAATAACATTGTGAAATTTTATACATAAAACAATAACACAATAAAAAAGAATACGGTATACATATAGAGAAACAATGTTTATTAATAGCTCTCTGTATTTGTATAAATACACAACAACACACAGGGACACATATCCCTGAAAATAAAGGTTTCAATAGAGACAGAGATCCTTTTTCTTTTAATACACTTATTCTTTCTTTTCTCACATCTGTTGAAAATATTTTAATATTTCACCTTTTTATCTTTGAACTCATTAAAAGTTATATTTTATATTCATTGTATAGGACGTCCAGTGCACCTTACAATACTTTCTTTTCTTGTGTGTGTGTGTGTGTCCAACATACCTTATAACATATATAGTCAGTCTGGTAGGGTGGTGCTGCTGAGAATGGTTCAGATTTTAAATTATGGTGAATAACGAACCCAACAAACTGTGTCGGGCTGATGATCTTGTTTCCCCCCAAGGCAAGGTTCTGCTTACAGAACTGTTGCACGGCCACCATACACTCATACAGTCATGTAAGACACTTGCGCCAAACACCTAAAATTATTCCCAAAGAATAAACATACAGATGGAGTGCCTCTTGTTCAGCACCAGCTCTCACCAAATCTCCGCTGGCGCGAGCTGGCAGAGAGGCGCTCCATCTGACGGGGATGCGAAAGCATCTCACACGCACCCGGGTCCCTATTTCTCAGCGGCGGGGAGCGGAATCCCTGCCTGTGTCCACTTCAGGGAGATGGGCAGGGTTAGGAGGGGTGAGGGGGGCTGTGGCACCGATGGGGGATCGGCGGGTAGGCAGCTGAGGGTGGTGGTGGGCACCGACAGAACGGGCGTGCAAGCGTCTCATGCGCGTGCCCCCTTCTGTCTGGTGGCGGGTCCTGGGAATTGGCAATGGAATCACCAGGACCCGCTTTAATGAGAGGCGCTCCATCTGTAGACCATCCCCTGATAAAAGTTGCCATCAGAATAGTACAAATGCTGATCTCTGAAAATAACAATGGGTGTTTAACTACTTACATTTACAACCACAAGGTTACTCTTCTGCCTACCAATGTCCACAGCTGCAAAATGTACATCATTATCCCAAAACGATTGAGGCTAAGGGGGATATTCAATCACCGGTGAGCATCTCCCATCAGGGAGATGCCCGCCGGGCCCTATTCAATGCTGTCTTCCCCGACAGCATTGAGCAGTTTATCTCGGGAGAACGAGTCTGACAGCACTAGCTGTCGGGCTCGTTCTGCCGAGAACGGCCGTGAAGTGACGAGCTGCTGGCTGCAGCTCGCCTCTTCCCGGCTGCAACTCGCTGCAATGCCCCCTTCTCATTGAATCCCGCCTGCATGTTCTCGGTCGAGCTGACCAAGATTGGGACTGGGTCGCGGCGGTCAAGCAAGCTCGACTTCCGTGACCCCCACATTGAATACCCACCTAAATGTAAGACCAAATAATCTTATATGAAGGTCAGCATATCTGATGCTAGTAATGTCCCCAACACTGGCAAGCTTAAACCTGTCAGATGTGCAATCCTCTAGCTCATTATCACCCTAGAGAAACATGTACAAGCAGTTCCCCCCTCCCCCGTTTCAGGGAGCCGGACAGTGCAGAGAGAGATGACGGGCTGTTGTGGCAGCACAGCCTCTCTCCTCAGCTCAGCCAAAGCTGCTCAGTTACTTGTGCTGGGCTGGGGAGACAGGCAGCTGCAGGGGCAGCCTGTCATCTCTCTCCCTCCGCTGGCAGGGTGCATTCCCACACAGGAGGCGACGCTCCTTCTGCTTACCGGTGCCAGGCTGACCTGTCGGCGTCCCTGTGTGGTAGCACAGGCAAGCTTGTTCCACAGCAGCTAAGTGTCCTTCCGCAAACTTCTATGAGGACAACAATGGCCCAACCACCTAATCCTACCGGTTCCAGAAAATAACTGTCCTACCAGTTATAGAAGCCACCTTCACCTCCCCCCAAAAAACATAAATTACCCATAATTGGGACAGAATAAAAACATACCATCTTAAGGGGTGGTAAATGATTAAATAATTCCATTAGTAATTCTAAAAAGTGTTTCATTTTAATATAGCCTAGAATGAAAACAAAAGAATTGCAGCTTTTGTGTATGAAAAATGCAGTTATTACATATTTCTCCAGTTTCTAGTTGGCTCCCAACTCCATAAACGTAAAAATTCTAATAACTTAACACTACAATAATGACACGGAGACAACGGCTGGCATTAAAAAGTCAGAAATTTATTGATCAAATAATAATGCCAAAAAAGTGTTTGGTTTTAGTGTAGGCAAGAGTACGGACAAAACAAATGACACATAAGGAATGACTGAGGGAAAGGAGGTGGAAGGGGAGGGAGGGAAAGCCAGGGAAACACAAGATTACTCGGCAAGAGGTAAAACCATAAAACCTGCTGAGGGACTTATTATGTCCGAATTGTGTCCAAATTATGTCCGAATTATGTCCAAATTATGTCCGAATTATGTCCATCTAGTCAGGCAAAAAATAGAAAATCCCTCAAGACCCCCACTGTTGAAAGTGGCGAGTGGCCGAAGCCCCGAGTAGGATAGACAGGGGAAGACAAAACAGACTAACAGGGAGAGACAGCATAAAACAATGGCAGCATCAATGCAGCACAAGATTCACCATTTGGCAAATGGTGACACCTTTGTGCGCTCCGCTGCTTGTAAGTACATTCCTCAATTAATTAGCAATATAATATCACTCTACTAAACGATCAATACCGCCAAGCAGTAAACTGTAAGTTACTATATATAGTAATAAAATGATTAAATGATAGCAAATCAAGTTAAATCCCCAAGCAGTAATTTGCTAAGTTTCCCATTTAACAATTCTATTCCCTTTGATCTCAATGTAAATCAACATATTTCGAACAAATAAATCAAGATGTCAAAATCAAAACCTTATTAGGTCATATAAAGGATACTCCTAGAGCCGGATGGAGCGCTCAATGGGCAGCCTGCAGCCAGGAATAACCTGGAGATGTTACCTGATCACTGAGGTAGAGGGCCGGGGTGCTGTGATGGAGGCTGATGTACCGTGCCTGCAGGAGGAGGTCTTTCATACACAGAGCAGACTTCCTCGTATGGTGGCGGGTCAGGGTTCCACGCAGATCTTACCCAGGGCGGGAATCTGGGTGTTGTGTCTACAGAACTGAAAAGACACAAATACAGGCGTCATAGGTTATCACATGTGCACGTCACATCAGGGACGGATTGGGAATTGGAGGGGTGGCCTGGCCTATCAGTATGGGGCGTGGCCTATTTCACCAAGGCCCATTATACATATACCTCACACTGTGATGCCATTATACATATGTCGCACACTGTGATGCCCATTATACATATGCTGCACACCGTGATGCGCCATTATACATATGCCACACACCGTGATGCGCCATTATACATATGCCACACACCGTGATGCCATTATACCTATGCCGTACACCCTGATGCCATTATACATATGCTGTACACCCTGATGCCATTATACATATGCCACACACCTTGATGCCATTATACATATGCCGCACAACCTGATGCCATTATCATATGCCGCACACCGTGATGCCCATTATACATATGCCACACACCGTGATGCCCTGCTTCTGAGGGTCGAGAGGAGTGCCGGACATCCACCTATATACTGTTTATATACATATATATATATATATATATATATATATATACACATACACACACACACACATATACATACATACATATATATATATATATATATATATATATATATATATACAGATTGGAATAAGGATGGCACTCAGAGGTCGGTATAAAACGTGCTGTATTGTGTCCAAAGAAACGACCAACGTTTCAGGGTATCAACCCCTTTGTCAAGGTGCTAGTGAGGTCACTAGCACTATATATATATATATATATATATATATATATATATATATATATATATATATATATATATATATATATATTTGTAGAACCGGCACACTAAACCTTCAAAGAGCAACTACTGGGGTGCCACACTCAGGCCACAGTCCAGGGGGGTACAGCCAATGTATATAGTTTGTACAGGGAGCACTCACCAGTCTTCAAGTAGTATGATGCAAGTAAAAAGCTTTAATACACCACCAGAGTCTCAAGCATATGCTTGAGACTCTGGTGATGTATTAAAGCTTTTTACTTGCATCATACTACTTGAAGACTGGTGAGTGCTCTCTGTACAAACTATATATATATATATATATATATATATATATATATTAACTCTGCCAGTCACACTAGTCACAGTGCCTTGTTTAACCTGTGCGCTGCTGCTGTTGAGTGCACCTCTCCTCTGCGTGCTGGGTACTGTAGTTCTACTGCCGCTGCCGCAGTGCCGCCCATCGGATCACGTGGGGAGAGCAGGAAGCCTTTCTGTGGACCGCGGGAGCAGCTGTGTGCGCCCGCGCATGCGAATCAGCCCTCCCGCGGCCATTTTAACTGTGCCAGAACTTGAGGCCATCTTTGATAAGGGCACAATGAACGGAGATGCCGCAGCCAGCCCTGTTAAGGAGGTAGGTTGAACGTTTACAGTAAAAATATGCCGGCCCACCGGGAAACAGCCCGGGGTGCTTGACAGGGCGGCGGCGGGGGTGGGTATGGGTATGGGCGCCCCCCCCCCTAATGGCGCCCATACCCACCCCAAAACGTAGCTACGCCACTGTGTGTGGCATATGTATAATGGAGCATCACGGTGTGTGGCATATGTATAATGGAGCATCACGGTGTGTGGCATATGTATAATGGTCATCTCTGTGTGCGGCATATGTATAATGGGCATCACGGTGTGGGACATATATGTAATGGGCATCACGGTGTGTGGCATATGTATAATGGGCATCACGGTGTGTAGCATATGTGTAATGGAGCATCATGGTGTGTGGCGTATGTATAATGGAGCATCACGGTGTGTGGCATATGTATAATGGGCATCTCTGTGTGTGGCATATGTATAATGGCCATCACTGTGTGTGGCATATGTATAATGGGCATCACGGTGTGTGGAATATGTATAATGGCCATCACAGTGTGTGGCATATGTATAATGGAGCATTATGGTGTGTGGCATATGTATAATGGAGCATTATGGTGTGTGGCATATTACTGAGTGAGCTATTTGGGGGGGGGGGGGCACCAATACTTATCTTGCCTCCGGGGAACTACTGCGTTACGGTGTGTGGCATATGTATAATGGGCCAATTCTCTGCGTGCAGGTTGCAAAACCGCGGTATAAAGTAGTCTTTTCCTGTAATGCTGTGCACCTTGCAGTGAGGCTACACCCCTGTTTTTTAGGGGCGCGCGCATATTCTCCACTTTGCTGCTGGGGATTATTATGTTACTGCCACTGTTGGGAGGAATTATATGGTTTTTTTTAACTGTAATACCACGCCCCTTTTGTAGCTCCTCCCACATCACTGCCCACTTTCTACCCCGCCCACAGTTCCTGAACCTATTTTTCTACAAAAATAGCACTGGATACAAGTGTCCAATTTCTGTATACAAGGAAGTCAGGCTATACCACACAGCATGCCCATCACACAGATCTGTTTCTAGCACCTGCACGGCACCTGCCCAGTTACTGCCCGGAAAAACCCATGTCACAGAGATCTGGGAATGCAGAACGCCTCCATCCGTGCCCATATGCCGTATCTGCAGCCTGCAAATATCTGTGCCTGACTGTAGGCCTGATTCAACATGAGTTGTAACTGAGCAAAATGGCAACTCCCAGAGCTAGGCTGCAGGGGAGCGGGTGCTACCCAACACAGGGAAAGGGGGACGCTGGGTCCCTGCAACAGTCTGTTGCCGCCCCCGTCACTACTTAGACTGCAGTCACAGAGCGAGCGCTGTGTAAGTGATCACACACACGTAGATCTCTGTTATGTGATGTATCATATCAATGTATCATTATCGGGCAGCATTGCATCGGGTCCCAGGGTCACCTCTATTCTGAGATGGTGGTAGCCCATTACAGCCTATGGGCAACAGACCGCATCGCTGCCGGGCAATGCAGTCAGCACGGGTCAGCGCTAGCCGCACATGCACAGACCCCCGTATCTGGTATATGCAGGCAGATGCATTAGGACGTTAGGATAGCAAATTACAATGCGATCCTGAGGGGTAAGATTCGGCCCATATTGCACTATATATGTAATCCTTCGGTACTTGTGTATTATCACGGCGCCCGATTTGACTACGTACGCAAACCTAGTGAAATCGCATCGCATGCCATTATTGTATGGCATGCGATGCGATGTGATTTTAACTATTATAATGGCATTTAATGTACTATACCAGTGGTTCCCAACCTGGGGTACTAGTACCCCTGGGGGTACTCTGCAGAACAGTTGGGGGTACTTGAAAATAATATTGGTAATGGCGAACGATGAAAAGGTCTTTTGATGGCTGAAGAAGACCCATTGCCATGGAGACAAACCATGTTGTGTCTTATGCCTGACCAGCAATGCACTGGGAGCTTCCCATGCTGCCCTCAGACATCAGCAGTCATCTGCCCAGCACTGACAAAGGTGGAGGAAGCAGCGGTATTAATCCTACCGGTGTTAGCGGGAATCCTGGAGATAATACACAACCAGTGTCTAGACACAGAAGGGCATGATTCCTTTATTTATACTACTCCTCCGCTCCTCAATATAAGGACATGCATAAGGATCCGCATACCGCTAAGTACTGTCCATATTTCAAAATGAGAGGAAGGGGTACTTATCAATGAAAAGCCTCATCAAGGGGTACGGGAGAGAAAAAAGGTTGGGAACCACTGTACTATACCATTAAATGACATATAATGTCATTTATTTACGCTCCCCCAGTATCAACGTCATCCCGAACCGTGGTGAGCGCAGTGAGCCCCGCGAGGAGTGGCGGGATGCGTCCGACCGACCTTTTCATACCCCCACTGTCCATGTCGGCGTGGAGTTGATCTTATATAGTGTGGCGAGCGTAGCGAGCCACCGAGCCAGAAGCGTTGTTAGCACAGTGAGCCCCACGAGGGGACGCATATTTTGTTACATGTATTACGCGTCTGCTCGCCACACTTCGGGCTCGGTGGCTCGCTGCGATCGCCACACTATATAGAATCAACTCGAAACCAACGTGGATAGTGGGGGTATGAAAAGGTCGGGCGAACGTGTTCCGCCACCGCTCGCCATGCTTCGGGCTCGGTGGCTCGCTGCGATCGTCACACTATATAAAATCAACTCCACGCCAACGTGAATAGTGGGGGTATGAAAACGTCGGGCGGACGCGTTCCGCCGCCGCTCGCCACGCTCCGGGATGACGTGGATAGTGGGGATTGGGGAGCCTAAATAAATTACATTATATGTCATTTAATTGAATAGCACATTAAATGCCATTATTATATGTGCAATCATAACCGATATCTGATCGCATCGCATGCCATACAATAATGGCATGCGATGCGATAGGATGCGATTTTTTATCACACCCGATTTTTATTATGTATTCACTGACATAGAGCAGTGAATACATTACATAGGAAAATCGCATTGCATCGCATCACATCTCATCTCATGCCATACAATAATGGCATGCGCTGCAATGCGATTTCACTACCCTGAATAGCCCACTAAGCAAATGCCGTAGTGGGCGCTGTGATAATACACAATTACCAATTCTTCTTAAATAGGCCCCTTAGCCATTAACCCCTTAGCCATTAACCTCTTAGCCATTAGCCCCTAGCCATTTGCCCCTTAGCCATTTTCCCCCTAGCCATTAACCTCTTAGCCATTAGCCCCTAGCCATTTGCCCCTTAGCCATTTGCCCCCTAGCCATTAGCCCCTTAGCCATTACCCCTAGCCATTTGCCCCTTAGCCATTAGCCCCCTAGCCATTTGCCCCTTAGCCATTAGCCCCCTAGCCATAAGCCCCCTAGCCATAAGCCCCTTAGCCCCCTAGCCTTTAGCCCCTTAGCCCCCTAGCCATTAGCCCCTAGCCATTTGCCCCTTAGCCATTTGCCCCTTAGCCATTTGCCCCCTAGCCATTTGCCCCCTAGCCATTAGCCCCCTAGCCATTTGCCCCCTAGCCATTAGCCCCTTAGCCATTAGCCCTTTAGCCATTAGCCCCCTAGCTTTTAGCCCTTTAGCCATTAGCCCCTTAGCCATTAGCCCTTTAGCCATTAGCCCCCTAGCCATTAGACCTCTAGCCATTAGCCCCTTAGCCCCCTAGCCATTAGCCCTTTAGCCATTAGCCCCCTAGCCTTTAGCCATTAGCCCCTTAGCCATTTGCATCTTCAAAGATTGATACATTAAAATCCAGCAGCAAAATCGACAGAATCTAACAGTTTCCTTCAACACGCAGACTATTACATACACCCCATAGCCGGATAAGATGGGGATATTCCACTATCTCACTAAGGAGTCCAAGAGTTTATATCATGTTACCAGTGAGACATTTGTCCTACCGTCTGCTGAAGAGACTCTCGTACGGCGGTGGTGGATCAATTACGTCTCTTGCATTCCTGACACCGGAGCTGCCTTCTGCTTGGATGTCAAAGTATGATGGCGGAGGTGCTGGAAGGTTGATGGTTTCATTGTCTGAAAAAAATATAGAAATATATGAAATATATGCGTATATATACAGTGTTTGTTCCCAGATAGCAAGTCATATGTGTACAAAGTTTGTTGTAAATTAAACCAGCCATTCCAGAGTTTTGCTATTTGCTGGAATACTCTGTGCTGCTGCTTCACCCCTAGGGGTGCTAGGGGTGTGTTACCCCCACAGTATTTGTTCACAGATTGTAATTGTAATTGATATGTGAAATTGTATTTTTTATTAATAAAAAAATGAGCTGTAATTAAATCCAATTTGGAATTTTTTTAGTTGCATCGTCCGTGTTTTAATATGCTTGTATATAAAATGTATTTATCTTCCCTTGTACTCTGTGGATTTGTATAGATAGGCAGAAGGGCAGACAAATTTTCACTTTTATATATTACATAGATAGATAGATAGATAGATAGATAGATAGATAGATAGATAGATAGTTTTGTAAAGCACACCGGAATACGCTGCGCTATATAAGAAACTGTTAATAAATAAATAAAGGTGCTCTTTACCTAGAACGGCGCCCACGATTTTGATCATAGGCATCGCAAGCTAAAAAAATGCGTTGGTCGCATCGCATGCGGCCAAAAAAATCACATGTGATGCGACCGACGCGATTACCGCGATTTTACATAGGGAATGATGTTAAATGGCCCAATTGACCCGATTTTACTTAGGGAACAATGGTAAATGGCCCACAGACCCCAAATAGCCACCCTGAAGTGTGAAATGGCCCCCCAATTGTTAACGCCACCCCACGATCAACGTCAACCCGAAGTGTGGCGAGCGCAGCGGTACGCGTCCTCCGACCTTTTCATACCCCCACTATCCACGTTGGCGTGGAGTTGAGAATAGAAAGTGTGGCGAGCGCATCGAGCCACCCAGCCCGAAGCGTGGCGAGTGCATCGAGCCCCGCGAGGGGACGCGGATACCTTCACAGGTATCCGCGTCCCCTCGCGGGCTTCACAGGTATCCGCGTCCCCTTGCGGGTCTCGCTACACTCGCCACGCTTCGGGCTCGCTACACTTTCTATTCTCTACTCCACGCCGACGTGGATAGTGGGGGTATGAAAAGGTCGGAGGACGCGTACCGCCGCCCCTCGCGGGCTTGCTGCGCTAGCCACGCTTCGGGTTGACATTGATCGTGGGGTGGCGTTAACAATTGGGGGGGGCCCTTTTAACACTTCAGGGTGGCTATTTGGGGTCTGTGGGCCATTTAACATTGTTCCCTATGTAAAATTGAGGTAATTGCGTCGGTCGCATCGCATGAGATTTTTTGGCCGCATGCGATGCGACCAACGCGATTTACATTTTAACATGCATTTCTATGTAAAATCGCGGGCATCGCATTGCATGCCATTATAATGGCATGCGATGTACATGCAATGCCCGCGATGGGCGCCGTTCTAGGTGAAGAGTACTTAAATAAATGACATATATGAGATAGATAGATAGATAGATAGAATGATATAAGATAGATAGATAGATAGATGACATATATTAGATATATAGATACATACATACATAGAATGATATTAGATAGATAGATAGATACATAGATAGATACATAGATAGATAGACCAGACTGCTGTGGATATCACCATCAATCCAATAGTAAAGCGATGTGCACCAGAGTATACATGACTGGAGCAGATCACTTTGCATTACACCGTATTACATAATGACATGTGTCAGCACTGGCTTAGCCCACATAACTGCCGCCTTCTCTGGGTGCCAGTCATCCACTGTCCCTGTATATCACCAATAACACTGTTACCCTATATAACATCTGTCCCTACTGACTAATATTTCCCATAGACCAGCGGTCCTACAGCTATTGGCTAAGTTACACACCATCAGCCTATGACAGCAACATAACCGTAGTAAGTACTCACCCACAGTGATGCTGTAGGCCTCGTATACTGGTGGTGGTGACTCTACAGCAACTGGGTCCCCTTCTGGATCTGTGGTGATGTCCACTATGGAGACAGCTCTGCACCTCATCAGCAGAAAGGAGCCGATGCCCAAAACAGCTAAGACTGGTCCCAGGATCTTCAGTACAGTGCTGCAGCCTTCCTCTGGGTCACTCCGGCAGGACTCATAGGCGATGATGGTAATGAGCGACCCTGCAGTTGTTAGTGCCCCTCCAATCAAAATGGGTAAGTGTCTAAGATTTGCCATTTTAACCTGTTAGAAACAGAGAAAGTTAATTTTCCAGATCATATACTCACCATATACTCACCATGAGTCTTCTCTGGCTGGCTGGCAAACTGTTATGGCAGGTGCACAGGTCAGGTGACTCATCACCAACTGCCACATTTTCAAAGATGCACATTAGTAGCTGAGGGCAGCTCAGGGGTCCTGAGGGCCGACTGTGCAGGATATTTATCACAGCTTGTACAGACAGATAAAATACCAACCAATCACCTCCTAACTGCCATGCTACAGGTTGTGTTCGATTAATGGCAAGTTAGAAGCTGATTGGTTGGTACAATTTCTTACTCCAAAGTTTGGTACATCTGCTCAGATACAGATGTCTCATGTAACATACAATATAACTGCTCCGCAGTGTGCTATAGGTAACATATAATGCATGGAATAATATATGGGGCCTACTGTAGCTGGCCAGATTATGAATGGGCCGGATGGAGCTGCAGCTCCAGGCCCACCATTACAATAGGCCCACATGGTCTGCTGTGCTGCTGCAGATAGGAATTTTTTATTTCCTGTTACAGCCTGCAGCCTGCGAGTAGCCATCTGTACCTCCTCCTGGCCAGGACCTGTGACACCCCCACTCCACACTCGCAGCTGTGGCGCCAGTGGAACGGATCACACCAGCACTTTTCCTGCTACAGCTACACTATAGCGTTCCTGCCAGCTCATGCTTGCCTACCTGACCCTCTCCATGAGGGAGAAAATGCTCTGTTCCTGGGCTTCCCTGGTAATGTATGATTGCCATCACCTGTGGGGAGCTAGGCAATTGATAAGAAAGATGTTTCACCACAGGTGCTGAAAATCCTACATTAACAGGGAAGTCCAGGAACAGAGCATTTTCTCCCTCATGGAGCGGGTCAGGTAAGCAAGTATGTGCCAGCTGCCACCCGAGGCCCCACCCACCTAAATTCCAGCAGCAGCAGCAGCTCTGCTTCAAACAACACAAGGCACACTACACGGTACGGCAGCACTAAGCACTGTAGGCTGCACTAGACCTCCTGCGCCGCACAGCATCTCAGCGCCATCCCTGCTCTGCATGACAGCAGGCTACATGTGCTCCGCCTCCCCTAGTGGCTAAACCTAAAGTTATCTCCATGAGGGCTGTCCCGCAGGGCCGGCGCTACCACTAGGCAGCTTCAGGAAGCTGCCTAGGGAACCGGCCGCTGGAGGGCACCCCTTGTTCATTTAACATTTATAAGAGTCACGAGTCCTAAACGCGGGCGCCACTTTCCTCCCAACAAGCTTTGCGCAGTTTCAGCAGTTTCCGAGCGATACTGTAGAAGGCGGGGAGAATTGAGCAGCAGTGTCATGTTGCAGCCGCCCTCCCACCTGTACCACACCAGCCTGCCCCTCACTAGCGTCAGCTGCAGAACCAGCGTGACATCCCGGCCTGGGCTGAAAGCAGCAAGAGGCACTGTGCTGGTGACAGCAGCGGGGAGTAGCAACCCTTTCCTCCGGGGAGATGTGGGAACTGTACTCATATCGGCTGTCTGGGAGTGTGGGATATATGTAAATATGTATGAGAGCGTGTATGGCTATAATGTAACATAGGTTGTTATTTCAGTCCCAAGCACTTAAAAGGGAATACTCCGATTTCAGGGTATCACATTTACTCAGCGCCCCACTAAGGGGGCGTGTCATGATCCACCCAAAGGGTGTGTCTATATGGAGAGATTGTGAACGTGGCACCTAGAAGCGTGGGTGTGTACTGCTACATCTGAGAGGAATCTTTTTGAATGACTTATATCCAAATATAGATGAGCCCCAAAGTAGTTAGTAGAGATACTATACTTGGTAAAGTGCTGGGAAATGGTGCTGATGATTCAATGTAAATGTATCTGTCTCTCATTCCTTTTTTCCCCAAAAAATGAAACAGTGTAATGTGGTCTAGGTGACATGAGGGAGATTGCTAGACTAATGAGGGAGAGAGGGAGAATGCTGCTATTTCAGGGAGTCACCTGCAGAACAGTGGTCAAAGTGGGCCGGTATACAGCGGTACTGTATGTCATACCGGCACTTCTTCGACCACTGACACGGAAGTGACTTTTATTTCATAAAAAAGTGTGCAGCAGGAGGCAGTGGAAGTGGCCAACCTGTTGCACTGCTGCCGACAGATGTATGGAGTCTGCCTGCTTAAGATTTCATCCGCCAGCACCCTCCCCCTGCAAGTGGTGCCGCCAGTGGCGTAAGTACCGACGGTGCATGGGGTGCAGCTGTTGTGGGAACGGAGCCGCTGGCGAACTGAGCCGCTCTCTCCACCCCAGACGCCGGAAATCTGAGGTGCTCTCTCCCCCTGGACGCTGCTGGAGAGTGGAGACCGGAGCTGCTCTAACACACCCACCCCAGACTCCGGAGATGATCTGCGCAGCCCGATCCCTGCCCAGCAGCCGAGACACCTCTATCCTCCAGCAGCTGCACCATGTGTGAAGGGAAGTAGTGCTTGGCTTGCCTTCTGCTTCTGCACAGGGGTGACTACCCTGTGCTTCCAGTCTGGCGGGCATCCTTAATTCCCATTCAGGATTTCTCTGCTGCCAGTCTCCCCTTCACCCTATGCCTGGGTCCATCCATGGGCCTTATTCATTAACACCCTGCAGCTCATTACCCCACAGATATGTAAGTGCCTGGTGATCCCTATACCCACCTACACCCCCCAGTGTGTGACACCCTGTGTATGTAAAACTTTTGTACCCCCTACCCTGTTCCTCTGTGTATGACCCCCTCAAACCTCCATCATCTCTGGTGTATGTCCCCGTGTGTGTGACACCTTGCCCCCCCCCCCCCCCCCGCCCCCGCCCCCTACCACCCTAATCCCTGTTTGTGTAACACCTTGTTCCTAGGGTTGCCACCTTCCTCATCATCGATTCATGGAGATTTCCCTCTAGCAAGTATTGCACGCGCCGAAGGCCGAAGGTTTGCCCGCACAGGCTGGGAATGGATGTTTAGCATAAACATCCATCACATGCTGCGGGTAACTGTCCACATCTTTCGATGGTCGGCGACCATAGAAAGATGTGGAAGGTACATGCATATATAAGTAACTTTTAAGTCACTTCCATATGCGTGCACACTGGCACGGATATGGGCGGGCAGCTGACATCAGGTGCAGTTTAAATTGATAGAAAGCAAGTGTTTTTCTGCAAAATAAACACCTGCCTCGTTAATACAATGTCCCCATACACATGTCCCACATTTTTGAACTTATACTATTCTGCACTATGCAGAATATTACCCTATTTACAAATAGCCAAATGAAGTCATTTAAAAATAACTGCCTCATTAAGCATGGGGAAAGGGGCTGGTCCCAGGGGTTCTGTAGCAAGTTAACCCAGTGGCGTAGCTAAATTTTGCCCCCCCCCCCCCCCAAGCACCGCATCCCCCCCCCCCCCCCAATCTCCCGCAGCCTTACCTATCGCGCTGGTCACGGCGGCTCCGTTCTTCTGCTGAGGAGTCGGACCCCCACAAAATGGCCACCCCTATACAGCAGACAGTTTCAGAGAACAGTGTGCTATATGGGGGTGGCCATTTTGTGGGGGTCCTCAGCAGAAGAACGGAGCCGCCAGGGCAAGTGAGATAGGTAAGTCTGCGGGGGATTGGTGGGGGGGGGTGTAACTATAGCACCGCAGGCCCCGGAGCCCCCACATACACAGAGCACCCCCGCGCTGATGGGGGCTGCGGTGCTATGGTTACGCTGCTGAGTTAACCATAAAACAGCAAATTGCCCACAGATTTGACCTACTCAGAGTCTGTGAGAAAAAAGCAGCACTAAATCAGCTAAAGTTGTGTGGCTATAATGGAATAGGAAAATACTTCAAGATACTAATACAGGGTTGCCTACCCTCCCGGAATGGCCGGGAGTCTCCCGAAAATCGGGTCATCCTCCCGGCCCCACGGAAAGGTGGGAAACCCTCCCGGATTCAGCGGGACCCCCACTGCGCCGCCCCCCCCCCCCCCCTGATCGCAGCCATCTTATCCCCACCTTGGCATTTAAATTCCAAAATCCGCAGGTCTCAAAGGAAGGGGCAGAGCTAAAACGGCACAATCGCGTCATTTCAGCCCCGCCCCCTCCACGGAGATCCGTGAATTGGCTATTTTGCACCATGGGGGCGGGGCTTAATGGTGTCATGCCCAAACCCCGCCCCCCGAGCTGCTGCTGAAAGTCTCCTCTCTGGAATATAAAAGTCGGCAACCCTGTACTAATATATCACATAAACACAGTACACATTGCTGTTTCACCGGCAGCAGATATAAGGATGCAGGGAACATAACAGCAATAACAGACAGAAATATAGAATAAATGTTTCATTGGCCAAATTAAAGTCAGCTGCCTTAAGGTAGAAGGAATGATAAGACACAAGGCTGAAGTTTCCTAATGCTTAATACGAGGACTGATAAAACAGTGTTTGCTTAAGCTGTGTACACAGGGGGGGGGGGGGGGGGGGCGATAGGGGCTGAAATCACTGGAAATATGGTCGCAGGCGACCATATTGCCAGTGATGGGAGTGTGCCCCGGGTGCTGCTCCCATTTTCAGCCCTGTTATAATCGCTGGTCGCAGGAGCTTGCTCCTGCGACCAGCTGATTACCTCTGTGGCACCGCCGGCAGAGGTTCCCTTTCATCAGCGACCACCTCTGGTCGCTGATGAAAAGGAGAAACTGAGCAATATTTGGCTCAGCCATATATTGCTAGCAATATATGGCTGAGCAATATATCTCCTCCATGTGTACGGGGCTTTACACAAATTCCATTGAACGTACAGCATGTTAGGCATATAGGGGGAAATTTACCAATATGAAAAACCTAGTTTTTCGTATTGGTATTTCCCCTACGGCTGCATACGACTGTTTTAGTCGTATGCAAAGTCGTGTTCCGGAGGGGAAATTACAAAGCAGTCAGATACGACTGCTTTGTAACCCTCCGATGTCGTATTCATTCGTATAAGCTGGCCATATATACGGCCGCTAATACGAATGTTTCTGGCAGTCTGCATGGATCAGTCAGATCCGTGCAGCCTGCAAGGTGTAAAAAAAAAAGAGAAAAATAAATAAATGTAAAAAAAAACGGCGTGGGGTCCCCCCCACAGCCATAACCAGCACCAGGCTCCAGGTCCGGGGCTGGTTCCCAAAATACGGGGGACAAAATGACTAGGGGTCCCCCGTATTTTAAGTACCAGCCCCAGGCACAACCAGCCAGCAGGGTAATGTCACAGCCGGGGGACACTTATGATATATGATATAAGGTCCCGCGGCCAAAACATTAACCCTCTGACCGGTCAGCCTGACACCCACTGTCCCAATCACATAGCACCGGCCAGGACCAGTGGTGCACATGCGCCCGCACTGCACACTGCTACCCACCAGGTTAGTAGCAGTCGGGACCAGCACCAGCTTATAACACTGAGATGCACAAAATGCAATGTTTGCAACCTCCGCATGATATCTTCTGGGTGTTTTGCTAGTGTTTGAACAAGAAGATGATCTTTGTTTTGATTTAACGTCCATTGTTATAGTTTCTGGTAAGACACCTATTTGCTCTGCATGTCAAAATCTACCATTTCTGCAACCTGTATTGTTTTTGTTTGTTTTTTCAAATACAACAGCCCTTCACTTAATAATCTTTCTTGAAGTTGGATTCCACAGTCGGTAGCCTTAATTTCAGAGCATTATTCATTGTATTGACTTTGCATCCAGCTTGCATCTTATTTCTTTTATATTATGTAAACATAAGCAGTGCTTCCACATGTTCTCATATGATTTATAATTAGTTTTCGTTTTGGCCAGGCCCCTAATAGTGTTATGTCTTAGGGATACTGATGAGAACGGTTCTTAAAGTAGATTGCAATAGACACGACTTTCACAGTTACTCTATGTTTGCATCCTTCAGTATACACTACACCTTGCTTTCTCCACTAGTGTATGGTTTGTTCACAAACTCTGTTTCACTCAGAAATGTTTAAATCTATCCAAGGGGACCAAATCATCTGTAGCACCTGAATCAATATACCAAGAATCTTATCTGTGGTTATCTGTGGTTACACTCAGAGATGACTGAACCTTGTTATCACATTTCTGACTCTGCACTTGATGCTTGCAATTCATTTCCTTCTGAAAATTCTAAAACTTGTACCTAAATACTTTAAACTGCTCACTTTTTCTTGCAATGCATTTGTCTTCGCATTAGATACACAGGGAACACCTTCTTGAAACTGTAATAGCTTTGCTCTCACTGTGTCGTGGTGTTTGCTTTTAACCAAGAAGTCAAACTGGTGTTAAATTCTGAAGCATATAAATTGCTCTTTCATCTTCTTCTATTTTGACATCAATCTTACTTCTGTATTCATAATTTAACTTTGTATTATACAATGTACGCCTCAAAATAGCCTCTTGTAATGCTCTCTACATGTCCCTAGCTGACACTTTCCCATGTATTATGGAGTATATATGCTGCCTCACATTGAAGCCTATAGTACGCATGACCAGGGGAGGATTGGGGACTAAAAGTGGCCCTGGAATATTTCTGGAAGAGGCCTCATGTGGGTGGCAACAAAACAATGATGGGCAGAACCAGCATAACAGTAGGCGGGATTACCACATCACTATACTTTGACAGGCAAAACTAAAGCATCAATAATGTAATCTGATGGGACTGCCATGCTATGGAATTCTATCCTTATGTATCTCTCCTATTATCCCTAGAGATGTGCAGGGTCTGATTTACTCTGATTTCAAAGCAGGATCTTATTGGCTATCTCAAATCACATGACAGTTGTTGATAGTTGATAGCCAATAAGATCCTGCTTTGAAATCAGAGTACATCAGAGTAAATCAGAGCCTGCACATCTCTAATTTTATCCCTATAGATTGTAAACTTGCGAGCAGGGCCCTCCTACCTCCACAAGGCCGCACATTGCTTTTTATTTCAGTAAAATGTTTAATAAACTAATCAGACTTTTTTTGATTTTGAGTGGTAGAGTTTCATCAGTTTTCATAAATGTTAGATCTTATACAGTATAAGAAGCCTTAATACAATATGAAAGCTATAGAATGTAATATCTTATTCCCCATGATGCGTTACCGTTAATTAAAGCCTTCTTATTTGGTTTACATTGTAATATGTTGTACACAGAACAAGCATAGGTGTGTGCACTGGGGGTGCACAGGCACCTCCTAATGACCAGCACCCCCTGCACGATTGCAGCACCCCTCCCCCCTCAGCAATTCCAGAGAGAGATGCCGTTGATTGGATTGGCACATGGTAAGGTGTAGGGCTACCCAACCATACCACAGAGAAGAGCGCCAGAGCCTAGCATCTTGACAGGTCAGAGAGCAGCGCTAGCAGAACCCGGAAAGCCTTGCGGGTGGGTGAGGTGGGCGCTGCTGAGCCAGGGAGACGCTCCCCTCTGCCGGCTATTCCTCATGCCAGCATATGTCACGGGAGCAGTGTATGACTGCCGGAACCTGCTCTGCCTCTGGCTGTGAAAAGCAGAGGGCTAGGAGTGTGGCTGGTGCTCTCCTCCTCTGTGGTCAGCGGCACCTGCTCTTGTACTCTCTCGGCTGCCGTGTATAGGGGGTTCTTCACAGGGGCACATCTGCCCAGATGAGCGGGGTAAGAGGAAATGCTGGCGGTGTGGGGGGCTAACGTTGATGCAGGGCTGTGAGGTGTGCATTGGAGTTGGGGGAGAGTAAACGTTAATTCAAGGCAGTCAGGTGCGGGGCAAAAGGGGAGTTGTAATAATGAGCTCAGCTGTGAGGTGCGTGGGAGGTGAGATTGGGAAGTACTGAGTACTTGAGATGCTTATACTATAAACATCCTTCTGTCCTTGTGTCAATATCTGTGTGTCGACGTGTCAGCATCTGTCTGTGTGTTAGTGTGTGTCAGCGCTTCGGCATCCGTCTGCACGCTGATGTGTATAGTGGGGGTATAAAAAGGTTGGGAGGACGCGTTCCGCCACCGCTCGCCACACTTCGGGTTGGCGTGGATAGTGGGCCAACGCTGCACTTGCAACGCTATGGGGTGGTGTGGATACTGGGTTGGGTTACTATGGGTCGTATGGATAATTGGGGGTTACCTACATTAGGAGGAATACATTATTTAGTAATATCGCATTGCATCTCATCTCCTACAATAGGAGGGAATACATTATTTAGTAATATCGCATTGTCATAAAATGTGTGCTGAACAATGCGATAACAGCGGGAAAAAATATACCGGCCAAAAAAAACCATTAATTAGCAATATCGCATTGCATCGCACGCATAGTGTGACACTAAAAGTGCAAATGTGATGCGATGCGATTTCCTTACGCAGAATATCCCACTAAGCAAATAACTTAGTGGGCGCCCAACTAACATATAAGTACCGAGCGAAAAATAGAGAAGAGGGCTTGAAGGAGACAGAGGAGGAAGAAGAGAGTGCACAGGGGTTTGGAACACCTTATTCCTCTTAATATCCCATCCCCCCCTCCCCCCCCCCCTCCCCCCACAGTACACAGTAGTATTGGTCGCACTACTTTGTACCTGAAAGCCATGGCAGCACAGGGTCACTGGAGTCGCTCAGGGTCGCCGAGTCTTCTTTCACCAACTCAGTTTCTCCCTCTCACCAGCGCTGGTGGGGGAGCATGGAACGGCTTATGCGATGCTGGAGGGAGGAGCGCAGGACTGAAGTGACACCGCTGGAGTACAATAAGACCGTGGCTCACTGGCTCTGGTAGCTCCCTCTTACCAGCGCCGGCGGTGGGGGTATGGACATGTATCGTGACTTCAGCTGTGGTGCTGGAGGCAGGGGGGAGTGCGGGGAGGTTCTGCTGGCGTGAGTACACTGGGACCGCACTGCGTGTGAGTGTGGGACTGGGGCAGTGCTGGAGGGGGGAGGGACTCAATATAGTGCCTCTGTCTGTGTCTGCGGTTCTGAAGAGGGGAGCGCGGGACTGCCCACAGTACTATATTAAAAAAAAACTTCAACGGGTGCAGGGGAGGGGTTGTCAGCTTCCACCCATAATAGGTGCCGCCCCTAGGCCCGTGCCTCGTGGGCATAGTGACAAATCTGGCCCTGCTTTTCGGAACTGATGTGCGTTCCACTGAATCCCAGAACATCACTTCCGGTTCCTTAATTAAACAAAACTTGATTTTTATACAGTTTCCAATACTCGTTTTTATTGACAATTATGATTTATTCTGTCTCTTTCTCCTGCTCATGTGATTAATATAACTTATATGTAATTTTTAAACAACTTTACTTAATTGTGTACTAACACAGGTGCCAATTAGGATGCCAATTAACATAGATATATGAGTATATAAACCCTTCAGTTCCAATGTTGTTTACACCTTGATAAAGCCGCGATACCGGCGAAACACATTGGTGAACAGGAGGGAACTTGCCACCCAGCCATACCTACCGCTACATGCACAAGGATCCGGACCAGCCTCCAGTGTTTTGAACTTTGTGCTCAATACCCAGCAAACTCCTTCCCACTCTTTCCCACAAGGGACGCCTATCAATACCTAGCGCAGTGTACCTCCTTTTTTTCTGGTAGTGAACACAGTCTGAGCGTCCCTCTCCTGCCCGCTTGCAGCCGGGGACCCTGTTACATCCGAGCCGTCTCCAGGCGCACAATTATTTTACCCTTTTGTAGCTAAAAAATTAGTGTGTATGCTCTATATCGTTAACGATGCAGGGGCCCGCACATTGTTAATAACCCCTTCACCCCTTTCCCTATGTTTGTGCTGCATGGTCGACGTTGACTATATCATAGGTGAGCCATGCTAGCAGCAGGGGCCGGGTGGCGTCACTGATGATATTGTTTACCAAGTTTACTGAGTGTTTAGGCACAATATAATTTGATATTGGCGGTAAAGCCTGTTGTCTAGTGTGTTTTAATACTTTTTTGGGGCAAATATACAAGCCCACCTACATCAGGTGTTTCCCTAACCTCCCTAATAAGGAAATATATACATGTACTGTATCTAGGTAAATGCAGATGAATAACAAAGTCGCGAATGCAGTGAATAAATAGGTCTGGAAAAACTGATTATTGCAAATAACACAGGATATTTATTAATAGTACCCTCAGATTACATTATGCAAGGTGCCCTCCCAAGGAGATCATACATTATATATATATATATATATATATATATATATATATATATATATATATATATATATATATATATATATATATATATATATTAGAGATGGGCAGGCTCTGATGTACTCTGATGTACTCTGATTTCAAAA